>NC_141335.1:5840402-6332902 GCF_037954235.1 Aulostomus chinensis
GGGAGCAGCTGCAATATTAAAATAAAATCCCAAACAAGTTATAAAGATTTAATGGTTGCAAATATTTTTGCCTTTGAAAATTTCAACAAGTCATAAATTATTTATTCCCACCCACTATAATTCATAATTCTGTTAAAAGGTTGTGTATAAAAAGTTGCTTCCAAAAATGCAATGTTGCAAAAGTGATTGTGTAGAAAGTGATGTGCCGCATGTAGCCCATGTTCTGCTGCCTCTCTCATCGTGCTCTTGAGAATGTGATATCTCAGGCATGCTTTGAAGGAGTCTTTTATATTATTTACATCAAACTTTGGACGAAAGAATTTGGGAGTCAAAGGTCAAGGTCACTGTGATTGTTTTGTGAAAGAACAGCCATCTTTCATCTTTTCATCGACCCCGCAGTATCAACATCAAGGTAAACGGCCCAAAATATGCTGATGTTTGATTATGTCCTTATCGTCCCGCAGTAGTTAACACAGGAAAACCAAAAACAATATATTTTTTTGTGAATGGTGATGGAATCTTGCCTCTCTCCTTTCGCGATGTTGTCATGATACACACGAGCCCCGAACACACGATAACGCAGCTTGTTTTTCATTCAGTTTCGGTCTGTATGTAGTTTGTACTGTATATGAGCAGCTGGGTTGGATTGTTTATTCACCTTTTTGTTTTTTGTTTTTTACCGCTTGAGCCGTGGTTGCAGCATAGGTGTGGAGACGGCTCTGGCTTTGGTTGTGTGTTGTGTAACGGCCTCCCTCGACGATGTAATGGTTTCACCCAAAACTGGTTGGGGAGACAGAACCGAGGTTCAGAAATGTAATGAACACTGGTTCAAGAAGCCCCTCAGAATTTGGTGAGAAAAGGGAAAAGCAGGCTTTTTACCAGAACTTAAGAATTGATCAGTGTACAGTTCCATACAGAGTTTCTGCTATAGCACTGTCCAGGCTGAAGAGCTATTGGAGGAGATTGTAATTCTAGTTGTACTTTTACAAAAACTCTATGTTCTTGCTTCCTAGATTAAGGCACTGTAGCTCATTTTGTACAAAAATAAAAGCTCAGATTGCTTCTCCTCCTGTTACTGACATTCTGTCCTTTCTGTTTCCCCTTTTCTCCTCTTCTATTTCCCCCTCAGATCACCAGAAACTGGAGCGTGAGGCCAGAATCTGTCGTCTGCTCAAGCACCCAAACATAGGTGAGTCATTTTTGCATCCGGCGGATTCATAGATTTGTGGCTTTGTTGGTTCTTAAGATCAGATAAGACAGCCAGACAGAAAAAGACATTGGATTTAAATGAATTTCCATTCAACTGTCTCAGCTGAGCTTCTGTTATGTTGTTTTTAGTGTTTTTGATCTTAGTTTAGGATGCAAAAGTATACTTTTTTTTTTTTTTTTAGATTTGATGAATCATTCTGCAGAGGAATGTTATTGTGGTAATAACAGTAGCATTTCTGGAATGTTTGGATTTGTATCGTGACAGAACACTTAGTCATTTTTTTGGATACAAAATTACTTGCATTTTAAAGGTGATTATTGATGTGAAGCCTTTTTAAAAAAGAAGTCGTGCATCATTCTTTGCTGTGGGCATGAAGCTGATAAAACGATGAATGATTTCACGGGGATTAATAAACATTGGTATAGAATAATGTTATAAAATGAACATTTCCTCCAATATTGCCAATCATATCGCAATATCAGTTAAAATTATTGCAAATAGATCTTGTGTCAAAAGCATGCAGTCATCCTTGTGTTAAGGGAGAGGAGTTGAGATGCCTTGGTGGAGGGATACGCTCTCCGGGTGCCCCCTATTTTTTAATATCATCGCAGCAGATTAATTTACTGTTCATACAAACCTCTTATTCGATGTTCATAAAATTGCAGCCAGCCCCCTAAAGAACTGCTTTGTTTACTCCGCCATGATAAATTGTCTGCAAGATTATTGGGTCTATAAATGTGTGGGAATGTGCATTAAGTCTCCTTCTTGGTCTGTCGACTTCTGAGAGTCAGCACATCGGCCTGGAGAGGAGAAAAAAAAAGGCTTTTTATTTCCTCAATACACCTTACCGGCTGGGAATAATATTCACCTCCTCCGCCCAATTACAGTACACACACACAGACACACACACACACTCACTCATCAGTTTAAGTGGTATTGTTTAGAATAAACCAAAGTTTGTGCTTCCTTTCAAGATTGTGTGGCCAGAATGTGTCTTCCGGTACTATTTTTACATCACCATTTACATGGTTATTGCAAACAAAAAATACCATGATGATACATTTGCAAGTATACTTCGTATACTTATACTAGTCCTGGCTTTCTGAAAGACTTATTATCGGGCTGTCAAGGGGTTAAGAGATCAAGTTTTTTGGGGGTTAAAGTTAGTACTGGATTCAGGTTAGATGCATTTATGTCAGTGAATGTCCTCACTGAAATACCTGTTCAAACGTGTGTGTGTGTCCAACCCAGACAATAGGTCATGGCCTTGTGGGAAAGTGTCTTATCATATTAATGTGCCCAGTGCTAGCCACACACACACACACACACACACACACACACACACACACACACACACACACCTCTTTTTTCATCTTCATCCCACCTGATTCCTGCGTCTTCATCCTCCTCTTCTTCTTTTCTTTCCTCCCGCCGTTGCTCTTTCCAGCCTCAAAGGGAAACTGCTCTCAGCGTTGAGTCATCTGAAGGAGGAAGAAAAGAGAGTGAAAGAAATATCTCATTTTCAGACCTAATTCAGGAACGCCACCTTGACACAAGCCAGTTTCGGATCTGTCTGTGAGAAGCTTGTCAATAGTCTTTATATGTATAAAAATCAGCATACATTATCTTCAGAGTGTCCTTGAGTTTTCTTTGTCTGCTTGCTCATAAACTCCTCCTCTGTGGTACATTTTCTCAGTTAATGTATCACAAGTATTAATAATACCTCTCATACACACACACACACACACACACACACATATAAAGTTCCTTCAAGGTTCATGAGGGAAGTTTCTATGGAGAAGTAAACTTAGTTTCACCTAATTGTCTTTTTCTCCCTCATCAGTGCGACTCCATGACAGTATCTCAGAGGAAGGCTTCCATTACCTTGTCTTTGACCTGTAAGTACATCAACGAAAACACACACACACACACACACACACACACACACACACACACACACACATTGTTTTGATATAGGTTTTTTAGTTTTTAACAGGTAATTCCGGTTTGGAAAGACTGTATACTTCTGTCTTCTAAAAGATCACAAGGTACACATCCGTGAAATATAAAAACAAACATAAAAATCATGTGATATTGATGGAACAAAAACAATTAAAAAAAAACAACTCGACTGTGAGTTATCTTGTTCATTCACCTTGTAATTCATCTCCGTAAAAGGCAGTGGTGGAACACAAGCTGTCATTTAATGATTCTATAAGAAGTATCTGGTGAGCTTTTTATGTCATCTATTCATTAATTTGCAATTCAAATGTCTCAAACACATTTTATTTTGCTTGTGTTCTTAACTTTCAACAATGCCTTTCTTAGCACACAGCTAAATGCTGCATCACACATCTAATTAATTACTGACAGATTCCCACCCAGACTTTTCGTTATAAACTTTTTTCTTTTTTTTTAAATAAATTATTCAAATCTCTTTGTCTTATAATTGCCCCTCTTACAGGGGGCCAGATGGCATTGAAAGCAGCTAAAAATGATCATCAATCACAAGAGAAAAATAACATTTCTCTTTCACGGTGCTGAATTCAGACATAAAGCCTGGAGGCACATTTCTAAATATTGTATGGATTGACTCGACTGTGCAAACAAACTAACACAGGCAACTCTCAATATACCTCACCAGAAGAACAACCGGCATGAATTAATAAATGTATGGTTGTATTTTTCTGTTTTTAGCATATCCAGTAAATCCTTTTTCCACGATGTCTGTCTGTATTTACATTTGAAGTCACGCAGGCGAGAAGAAGGAGAGAAAATCTGTAGTTTTTAGCATTTTAGTGTCATACTGTACATGTGAAAACTGACATTTTGGATCTATGATATTAGCTGTCAAAGTTTTAATTTTTAGGAGAGGGATCCTCATCTATATAAGTTTGTAAATCCTCTTCCTGATGTGTTTGCCTGCAGTGTCACTGGCGGAGAGCTGTTCGAGGACATTGTCGCTAGAGAGTATTACAGCGAGGCAGATGCCAGGTAAAGTATGAACTCATTCAGCCTATAAAACCCTCATGCATGTTTGTCTACTTTTTATAAAGTCACCAAACTAGAAATGCTTGGTTACCAAAACAGTAAAAGCATAAAATATCAGCCCTGCTGACGTTTTAATCGGTGTGAATATTCTGAGATGCCCTCTGAAGTTGTTTTTAGTTTTCACTTGCAAATTTCGTTTCATTAATAAATAACAGATTCTTTAAACATTATTTTGAGCCTAGTCACAAGGTGCGGCTGTCAGCACTTCCACTGCCGCTGCATATTTCTTGTTGGCCTTGGGAAGACGAAAACTTACAACTCTAGTCCATTTTTCATAAAACCAACTAAAAGCCCAGTAATCCAACATTTCTGATACAGCATGGACATGAACATGAAAGAATATTGTATCTAACAACTGCAGATGCAGCTCAGTGTCAGCTGCAGCTCTTCAGCTGAAGCCACATATGAATAACAGCTGTAAATAATGTCTTTAAGTTCTCATAAACCACTCTTTCACCAAGGCAGTTGGATGGATGTAATGAAAGGCTTGAAAAGCCAGGCGCACAGTGAACAGTGATGTAATAACATGGCTCTGTGGACGCTCTCGAGCCATTTGAACAAAAAAATAAAAGCATCCAAAACCAGCAGCAGTACTAGGACTAAGTGCACATTAGGAGAAAGGACATAGGAGTGATGATGAAACCAGTTAATTCTTAGAAAAGGAAAAATATTGTAGTTACATTTCAAATAAATTTAGTCCGGTTGCATTTCAAGAGTTTCATGTGTAGCCTCCACGTAATGGCTCAAGCAGCCCCAGTCAAAATGCCTTGAACACAATCTGGAGCTGTCACAGGTCACATTTTCTCCAGCATGAGTAAATGTGAGCCAGCGGGTCAGTAACCACGGTATTTTGTGGAAAGGAAACGAGGTTTGATGCTTCAAACAACCAAAGACATGCACCTCAGCTGGTTTACGAAAGTTGAAGATTGATTTACAAGTAACTGTGATGATATTATTGGTCAAAACCTGTTACAGGTAACTGCATGCTTATATAAGCATGCGTCATATTTTATTATAAAAATGTATTGTAGATGACTGATAAAAATACAAAGTAGATTGTTTTTTTTGTCCTATTTCATTGAATCAGTGAACAATGTGACCAAGAATCTGAACTAAAAGGGTTAAAAAGGCTTCTTTTTTTTTTTTTTTTTTTTTCTCATTTGAGGTCAACTTTAAATTTGGATGTTTGTATGGACCTGAACCAGCTCGGGGGATTATGGTGGTCTCAGGCAACTTTATAATGGGGTTTGGGTGCTAAAACATTTGCAAGACCCTGGTTGAATGAGCAGAAATACAGGTTATCTACCAACCAGACTTTTACGTCAGAAAAGTGTAGAAAAGAAACAGAGGGAGAACAAGTATGTGATGTGATGGACTAATATGGTGTGTTGGGGATGGAGTGAGTACGTGCAGCTACAGCACAGTCTGATGGGCTCTATATAAGTGGCGAAAATAGAGAGTAGCAAGATAAAATGATGTTAGAGCAATGTTTGTGGGAGGGGAGGGGTACATAAGATATGCCAGATAAAATGTGAAGTCCAGATTTAATTTGGATACAGCGCCAGAAGCTTTTCCTTGGATTCTGTCTTCAGAGAGACGAAGCGTCTCCTCTCAATGTCAGTGCACCATCCTGCTGCTGACCTCGACTTCATCCTCTACAAATGTCAAGCTCGGTTTAATTTCAAAGAAATAATCAGGATTTGAACTGAGCACCAGAGCAGAAAAAATGCAGATATGCAAGTTAAGAATGGGCTTACATAAGATACCCCCCCCCCCAACAATGCTGCCTCAGATTCACACTGTTGATTTGACATATTTTGACTTTTGCTGTCGTTCCCTGCTCCCCGCGGCCTGTCTCAGCGTATCATAATTCCTCTCAGCTTTGACCTTGGCCACAATTGAGAATTAACTTGACCTGTGTTCATCGGGTTGAATTTCTTTACTTTTATTATTGGAATCCCCACCAAAAAAACTGTCAAAATAGGCAAATACTGGTGTAAAAAATGCCTGTCTAAGTATGTCTGCTGTCATGGAGTTGATATGATGGATAGATCAATGTGCTTCTGTCCTCTCTTTCTCATCCTCCTGCAGCCACTGCATCAATCAGATCCTGGAGAGCGTCAGTCACATCCACCAGCATGACATTGTGCACAGAGACCTAAAGGTGAGATATCAGCCAGGAACGTCTTTGCTCTCTGTGGAATTTTCCTTTCCTCTCTATTGTGATTGAAGATGTGAGGCACATGCGACTGTGTGTGTGTGTGTGTGCGCGCGCGCGTAGATTCACAACAGGTGAAGCATACACACACACGCATGCAGACGTCATGCGCTGACGTTAAGAGCAACTTAACGATGAGTGTCATTCCTTTCTCTCTTCACCTGCTTGCCCCCCCCACCACCCATCACATATACACACAGACACACACACACACACATACACTTCATTTCTCTAATCCCATCTCCGTCTAAGTACCCCCCTTTTTCATCCACACCCCTCTTCCCCCCTTCTCCCTCTTTTCTCTCCTCCCTCCCTGCCGAAAAGTGACGAAAGCAGAACAGCTGCTATTAATAGCAGGTCGGTGCCGATGACGGCCAGTGACGATTTCCCTTGCAGCAAGACTGCTCAACCCTGGAGACCGACAGCTCTCTGACCTCATCAGCTGGGTTGTTATGTGTTAACAAAATGGCAAATAAGAACTGAGAAGTGAGCTGAGATTTAAACACCTGGATATGGCATCGCATTTGGTTTTATTCATCCCAGAACCCTGAACTTTAGCAGTAGCGTAAATAATCTGGTATCGTGGTTTTATGCTACAGAGCAAACCATGAATCTGGGGCACATTCATGTATATTTAGACAACAAACTGTATGAGCGGCTTAAATGTTTATTTTTTTTATTGATTTTGGGTTTTTTTTAGCTTGCATATGGGTCCTGTTGTCCAAATAATTCTTGGGAGATTGATGATATATCCAGTATTTGAAGTACATCTCTCCTCATGTATTCAAAGTACATCTGTGCTGCACAGGACTGAAATACTGAACCAATGTATATATTTAACCTCATAAACTTCACTGACTGGTCTCTGTGAGAGGCAAGCATCCTTTTAACCTACAAAGTTATATTTTAAACTTGATTCGAGATCAAAAGAAACCAAATATTTCAGGCTGACATTTTGGAAAAGTGTATTTAATTATTCATATTCTAGATTATTTCCATAAGGACAGACCTGAAGATTTAGATTTGATGAAGCCTCTTGGTGTACACATGATTACATTAGATTGAATGTATTTGGGAACAAACTCTGGACCTGTCACTGCTGGTCTTGACTGGTGACAGTGGCTGCTGCCTCCACACGCTGGTGTGAAATTGTTTATGCTGCTATTTCATGGCTATGATTGTTCAGGGGTCTTTCCTCCTTCACCGTATCCCAAACACTAATTTCTCCCCTCCGTCTGATGCCAGTGAGCTGTTATTGTGTTGGCGTTGCAGCAGGGTTTTGCATCCTGCCAGTATCTTTGGCAATAAATATGTTGACCTCAATCATTTTTGCAGCATAAATCTTCTTTTTTTTTTTTTTGTTCTGACCTTTAAGTGTCCCTTATTCATTTGTATTTTCCCTTGTGACTCTTAGTGTTTATTCTCTGCATGACCTCTGACATGACATGGACCGATCTATTTGAAGGGCCAAAGGGGGAGAGTTTGCTATGACAATTATGTGACTGTGTAGTCCCTTAAATGGGCTGATCCCGCTGGCGGTGGCAGCCTCTCTTGCATTGCTCCCAGAATTTACAGAGTACAAATCAGAGACAGGTGGATTCTCGATGGATGGAAGAGATTAATCTGGTCTACTAATTTTCAACAAGAAAAACATGAACAAAATCTTACTGCCAAGAAATCGGCATGGTTCAATCCTCATCACTCCTCCAGTCCAGACTCCCATTGGAAAATCAGTGATTTTACTGCAGAGGTGTCAAACCGTCGGCCCCCTTAGACCCCGGTTCTCATGTCTCTCCGGTGGGTCCGGCAGTTTGGTGTCACAACTGCATACCACGACTTCTAAAATGGTATTTTATCAGTCTTGTGTTCGCATCTTGCTGCCCCTGAGTGGCCCAAACATCAATTAATTCTGCTTTGAGGTGTATTTCTGCACCAGCCAGCTCAAAGGAAGGCTACATCAGCTGTGATTCCTCTGGAGATGAAGCGTCATCCATACTGGATGCATAAAAATACTAATAACACCAACCAAGAGTTCCATGGAGGGGTGTGACCTCACACACACACTCACTCACACACACACACACACACACACACACACACACACACACACACACACACACACACACAAAATCATCATGTTTCTGTCTCCCACCATCTTGGGAGGGCCACTATAGCTAAAGGAAAAACAAGAATTGAAGAAAAAGTGTTGAGTGCTGTTGGCAGGCTGGGTTGCCATGGTAACTATGGGGTGAGGTCACCCGGCTGCTGCAGCGCCAGCATAGGGACTCATTATGCCACCTCCCATTTATCTATCTCGATCTGTCTGTCTCTCTTGCGTGTTCTTCTCTTGCCCTCGCTGTGCCGCTCTCTTCCCCGGCGTTTCAGCGTTGTCTGATTGACGTGGGGATAAAACGGTAGAAGGACAGAGGTATGGATAATGGAGAGGGAGAGATATTGATGGATGAAAAGAAACAGAGCACAAAGACATGCGGTTCATGTGTCAGACATCCATCCATCTGTTCATGGAGGCTAAAGACTTTTGCCCTGAGGACACATCAGACAGTCAGTTGGGACTTGTGATGAAGAATGTCGGACCGCCACGTTGTTGGAGAAAAACACACGTCTGTTGAGATTCAGGAGCCGGTCCTTGCATGTGTTTCCACACTTTTTTCACTGGGTGATATATTGAATTAATTTGAGTTTGTTTTTGTTGTTTTTATATTTGTTCCCACCACAGATTAGCAGATTTCTATGTCTGAGCACACTGTTCTGCCCTCTCGGAGTTGTGGGTCGACGAAACGATTCCTGATTAGACTTATTTATAAGTCCAATTTATTTATTTAGCATGTTTCAAACAGAGTTCATCAAAGTCACCTTGTTTTTTAACTGGATGTTGTGGGTGAGCCGATAAGCAAAGATCAGATTCTTTCATTGATTCAATAAATGTTTCCAAACACTGTTTATTTTATTTCTTGCTCTGTTTTAATATCGGTGCTCCACTTCCAACTTTGTTTTGGTCATATGTTTGTTTCCTGTCCAGCCGGCAGTCCACCATGAAGAAGAATGAATGTACCCAGTTGAGAGGCAGCAGAACTTGTCATTAAAAGTATGAGATTTGGAAGGAAAATCCTGAGTTTTCAAACAGTTTATAAACCTGAAAAACTAATATTCTACCTCAGTGATGGAGGCTGATCCTCCTCACAGATCCAGGTCTTGCTCAGTCAATGAGCCAACTTAAAAATAATGGCAGGCGAAATCCAAAATCCTGCAATAAAAAAAAGGCAATAAATAAAATGTCTCACCAAAATTCTGACTGACTGAATAATCCCAAGTACTTTCATTAGGGGAAAAGAACTTCCTTTTAAATAAATCCATTATTTTTTGTGAACTGGTAGCGCATATAGACCCTGCAGATATTTGTGCAAGCATTATTTGAGTCCTGCTCACATTGGGAATATACTGAGGTATTATTACTGCTATTATTAGGTGCCATTAGTCCTCTATGAATCAGCGTCTCAGTGATTTGAGCTCTTTATTGAAAGAGCCACCAGCATCCCTCCCTGCAGCTACCTGCTCCCTTCCCTGCCTGACACGACAAGTGATACTCTTGTGACTCACATTTGCTAAGTTACTCTTTCATGGCTGAGCTCTGAACTCTGATCAGCTGTTGTCATGGGACAGGAGCTGCTGCTGCTGCTGCGTTCTGGAAATCGTAAACATCCCAGAAAAGAGGGAGGCTAAAGCCGGCTGTGGAACTTAAACTCAGGAAGATGTAAGAACGCAACACTGATTGAAAAAAGGTGGCGCACAGCTGTAATCAGCAACTGACCTTGGAACAGTTCCCACATATTCCTCTGCGTCACAGGTGTTGGGAGGGAACTATTCAAGGAGACGCACACAAGCAAGAAGGAGTTTATTTTTGTCAGCTTCAGTAATTGTCGTCCTGCCTGATCAGGAAGACGGAGCTACAGTAACATTCTGGGTTAAGTCCCGTGAAGAGGTCTTTCCTCTCGGGGACGCCTCCGTCGCCTGCTGGACCAAATCATGCCTCATTACTGCTGGAGATGTCAGCGCTCCTGCAGCTCGTCCACTCATGCAGAAAGAGAGGACATTTCTTGACGGAGGGTGCATGCTCATCACTTCTGACCTTAATTAGCAGCTTCTTGTTTTCTTGTTGCTCAAAACTGTCCAGTTTGTGCCATTAACAAAACTTCAATTTGTTCATGGATGATGTTGACGTTTGTTTTCTTGTGATGTCTCTGCAATTTGACTCTTTATGTCTTGAAATGTATCTATATTTTTACTCTAGCAAGGGAATATTGGCTTGGTATTGGCATATTATGGCCATTTTAAAGTACGTTCTTATCCGTCTGATATGATTTTTACTGTAGCCCAGATTTGCTCATGTCTTCTTCTTTCCTCATCGTCTATCAATAATTTAATAAATATATGATTTAGGGGCATTTCCGAATGCTTTTAAAATAAATAACATTTTTTTTTCCCTCTATGTACAAAATCTAAATGTATATACTTGTTTTATACAAATAATATCAAGATCTTATATTAGGTAAAAACATGAAATATTTTCTGTTGGCCAAATCAGTTATAACAATTAATTATGTCAGATATTTGCCAAAAAAAGAAAAAATTCAATGTCACGCATCCCTGGGGAATATTGAAAACTTTCAGGGTGAAACAAATATTACATGAGATCTTTTATGTCTTTGGCAGCCTTGAAATTATGACATTTTACACATTTATATATTTATAGGTTAATCAAGAAAGTAATGAATAAATAAATACATATTGGAAACAGTCACTAGTTACAGCCATATTTCATCATTTATTCATCTTTCTCTGTGCTTGTGTGTGTGTGTGTGTGTGTGTGTGTGTGTGTGTGTGTGTGTGTGTGTGTGTGTGTGTGTCCTGCAGCCAGAGAACCTGCTCCTGGCCAGTAAGATGAAGGGAGCAGCGGTGAAGCTGGCAGATTTCGGCCTGGCTATCGAGGTGCAGGGGGACCAACAGGCCTGGTTTGGTAAGATGATGTTCAACTGTGCTGTTGTCATACGCCAGATTTTTGTTGCGTTTGGGGTAGAATAGATAAAAAAGCAATTGTAAATACATTTCAGAGAAAATGTCTTCAGTGTGTGCATGTCAAACTAAAAAAAGTTTGGCACTGTGGTGTTCATTTTACCCTCAGAGCAATGAAATGTAAGCACTACTTTATGTATTGCTTGTTGCAAAGAGCGGAAAGTCATGACGAGAAATGATTTCACAATGGTTCATATAATTATTGCTTTGTCATAAAACATGACTGTGCTTTCCACAGATAAATTCAAATCTAAATTTCACACAATTATTTTCATGATTTCACAGGTTTTGCAGGAACTCCAGGCTATTTGTCTCCAGAGGTGTTGAGAAAGGACCCATACGGAAAACCAGTGGACATATGGGCCTGTGGTCAGTCAGTCACCTTTTGTGTGTGTGTGTGTGTGTGTGTGTGTGTGTGTGTGTGTGTGTGTGTGTGTGTGTGTGAGTGAGATTATCACATCATTCATATTCATGACATTCATTATGTGTCTGGAATATGCTGGTGTCAGGTGTGATCTTGTACATCTTACTGGTGGGCTACCCCCCCTTCTGGGACGAGGACCAACACAAACTATACCAGCAAATCAAAGCTGGAGCATATGACGTGAGTTCATCACTTTTTATTGTTACCTTTTCCATTTGTGTTTTGACATAACATGGAAATATAGAACAGGGATTTAGCTTTTTGCTTCTTTGGTGTTCCATGGGTTTATTGATCATGTATTTAACAAGGTTAATTTCAAAATAGGACTCGCAGTTTTTCTCTCAGTCTCGTGAAGCAGCACTTAGAGGACATTTCCTCAAATTTAAAACAAATATTCACTGGTATTCAAGGATAAACCTATTAGACTTTGAGAGCTAGAGGTCAAGCTCACGCTGATCGTCCAAAACACATTATTTGGCCACAATAATGATGTAATAACATTTTTATGTTAAAAAGGTCAAAGGTCATTTTAACTGCAACATAATAATGGTCTTTTCAATGCCATTTCCGTAATGTGCTGTGGGGAAAATGACCCATTACACCAAAAAAGACCTTTTAAACCTTTTTTTTAATGAAATAGTTATAAATTGTGTACCACAGTAGCAGTTGTATATTATATATCTGGACAAACATAAATTGAAAGTGAACAAGATGTATTATTAGCTTACAAATTTGTTAGCCGTCCATCATTACATACACATCCAGCAGACAGGACAAATATGTGGAGTCACCTGCCACATTTCTTCTCTGCTTATCTTTGTTCTGGTCTCCAGGGGTTCTCTCTATGTTTAATATGACGCCATTTCAACCTGATAGTCGCTAACTAGCAGCGGCGTATAAAATCTAAGCTTTTTTTGAGGGAAATAGTTTCCTGCTGCAGCTAACATGCTGCTGATGCAAGTAAATCCAAACCCTCGTTAATAAGATACAGTACATCATTAATGAGAAAATATTGAGTAGCACATCTTTAATCAACACCCTAACTTATATGGCCAATATTTGCGGGCTGATTTAGCATTCACCAGCGTGCGGCTCCATAAGGATGATACCTGATAGCTAATAACACACATGACATCGCTTCCTATTTCAAAATATTATTCCATGAATGTTATATCAATGGGGGATGAAAACAAACCCAACACCTTGCGATGCCCCTGAAGGACACCTTTACTGAAAACACGTCTCATGTCTCATCAAATAACAAACACCGGAACTCTGTCACGCTACTCGTTTTGAAATTTAATTTTAGCTTTTAATTACTTGCTACTTGATATTGGATAAATTCCATCTTCGGTCCTGAAGAAAAAAATACAAGTGAGATGCCATAAGAGAGCAGTGGGTTTATTTATCAGATCTTGTCATTATCCTTTGAGAGATAGGAATTTATTAGCCGGAATAATTTTCATAATTGGAAGCAACCGCGTCTAATAAATGTGCATAATATGAGTATTGATATGAAGTGACTGCAACAAGCTCTTGTTTCAGTACACACCTCTTGAGTTTCACAAGTGTCATGGAGATACCTTTAGTCTCACCTTTTTGTTAGTAATCGGCAACACAACTTTTCAAATGTTTTTTACTAAAAATACTTTTCTGATACTTTATACAGCTTGTAAGATGATGGTGGCAAGTATCAGAGAACGTCACTGAAACAATCACTCAAACATTCTTGCAAGGAACTGAGTTTACCTCTTACGTTCACAACTAAGACGAAGAAGACAACCATTCAAAGGAGCAGTTATCCAGGAAACGCATTTTTTGTTGGTTGGTTTTGGGGAATTTAGCCTTTTTTTTCTTAATTTTCTGATAAATACTTGTTGTACACCAACATCAGCCTGGTTATAGGAGCAATCTTTGCCCTATGTATGCAGCTTATTTGGAATGTGTGTCCCGAGTCTGGAGTTTTATAGGCGCTTTAGACCCTGCAGCACCTAACCTCTTGCCAGTTTAGGGCCAGATGTGCGAGCTTAATGCTACCACATCGACTGCTAACTTCTCTAACTTCCCAAAGTACATTCAAAGTCTTATAAATCGTTAATAGCGTTATGATGAAATAAACAAGGAGTAGAACCACACTTAAATACACCTGCTTGTAGTTGACGAATGCACGCCAGGAGAAATAATGCTTGAAATTCTCGTGGTGTGTAAAACTTTGGTAACATTGGCATTTTTGGAATAAAAGCAAAACCTGGGGTGAAAAATACAGAACAATATTGGGTGCAATGTAATTAACTGATCTTCCGCTTTTGTTTTGTCAAAGTGTCAAGTGAAAGCAAGATATGAGCATGATTAACATCTCTCCATCCCTAACCTCCCACTTCCAGTTTCCATCTCCAGAGTGGGACACAGTGACCCCCGAGGCCAAGAATCTGATCAATCAGATGTTAACGATTAACCCCGCCAAAAGGATCACTGCCGACCAGGCTCTCAAGCACCCCTGGGTCTGCGTGAGTGACACTCTGCTTCGTCTTTGGTTGTCACACTAAAATAAATCTTTCCAGCAAGTGACATGTTACCCTGAACTAATGAACATTAAATTGTCACCCCCCCCCTTCTTTTTTCTTTTTTTTTTGCATACAGCAACGCTCCACTGTGGCCTCCATGATGCACCGTCAAGAGACAGTGGAATGCCTGCGCAAGTTCAACGCTAGGAGGAAACTTAAAGTGAGTGTGGACACAATCCCTCACAAGCACACACGCACACACACACACACACACACACACACACACACACACATTTTACTGTATGTGAGTCAAATCTGAATAGTTTTTATATCTCTTTAGGGGGCTATCCTGACAACGATGCTCGTGTCCAGGAACTTTTCAGGTGAGCATGACTGAGGAGGAAACATTTATTGAACATGCAGAGGACAACAGAGTCTAACAATTAAGAGAATATTTGAACAGATATCATCAGAACAAAATGTATAATCCTAATCTATCTCTTTTTCCTGATGGGATGCCGGAGGATTCATATTACTCTTGTTCTCAGTTCCTTCAACAAACATGGTATTCTTTTGTCTTGTCAGCTTTGTCTGCAGTTTTGATCTCACACCTCTGGGGTTTGGCTGGGATTTCCTCCCAGTAAGCAGTTTGATCTCTGTGCACTTTTGATTGAGCGACCAATTTGTGGGCTGGATGATGGCCTAGTAAGCTAATACATTAATGCTGTTGTCCCTGTGTTTAAATACTGTCATGTAAGTGAAGCAGCTCCTATGGATTACAGCCAACTGCTTTCTGCTTGTCCAGATTGATTTAGACCAAAGGAGGCAGACAGGCTCGACCTCTGATAACTTGAGGCATCCATCCTTGGATATATGATGAGTTATGGCGCACAGTTTCTTTCATCTTACCTATCTCTTACCTACTAAAGACATGAGGAAAAGAAAAAAAACATTGGGTCGACTTCAGGATGACAGCACACTATTTTGATCATTAGTGGGATCACATGCTTGAACTGTTGAGTCAGAGGACAGGCGGGCTCTTAGACCCTGTTCAGATCTGGTATTGAGATCCATCCATCCAATATGATCCCATCACAAGTGGAAAGCCTTGATTACAGGCCTGAACACACTTCCACGCATTCGGAGGTGGTCCAGAGCACATATAACACATACTGCCACATTTCCTATAGCAGTCGTCTTCTGATATTCTTTGTGAAAGTGGAAAGACGCTGATTAAGAGTGTGAATAGCAGTGCATTGTCATGACATCTGATCATTTGAAATGCATGAGAGATATTCCAGATGGGTCAAAAGTTTTGGGGGGTGTGGTTTGTCAGGAACACACCAAGGAACAGACCTGGTCTGAAATTATTGTGATTTCTCCCTCTATTGCTTAGAATTTCTGGCTCAAACACAAGGCTCGTGTCGTTGTCTCAATCAATAACAACAACAAAAAAACATCAACAAACAAACAGATAGGGATTCTATGTACCATGTCTGCCCAATTTGAGCATGCTGCTTCTAATAACAAAACAATGTTGCACGAAAATATCAAAATTGGCAAACTGACTTAATGTGCATGTGTATTTATTTGCATCTATAAAAAGCAGGATAGTGAGAACCAATCACAAGTGGTTACTGGAGACCCGTTTTTAATGTCAAGTTTGAACATGCACCCTCAGATGTGATTGCTCAGGACGGATCATGATACCAGATCTGATCAGGGCTTTTGTGCGTGGGTACGTTTTGGTTGGGTGTATTTTTTGGGTGTGAGCGAACTGCTATTGTAGCTATCAGCTTCCTGTGCCACAGGATAACACGACCCCCCCCCCCCCCGCACCACTACACACACACACACACACACACACACTCTTTTGTCTCTGTTGCTCACATCCTGAAAGGTGGACGAACTATAAATTGCAAAGGAGGATGGTTTAGGATCTAAGAGAGATGGAAGATGTTGCTGCAAACACTTGTTTGAATAGAATCAATATATAAAGATTCACACCATTGTATCACATCATGGCCAAATAGTATCATACCTAATCAATGGCTATCAATGGCTGTATAAAAGGCTCTTGTCCCACCTCTACTTCCCCATTGAATCCCTCTCTGTCCAATAGTGGGACGGCAGCACACGAGCCCTGCTGCTACCACCAGCACTGCCGCAATGGCACAGGAAGGTACGTCTGCTAGAGGGGGAGTTGAGACGGGCACTGCCAACTTTGTAGTCGGGCTGTTGGCATGTGGCCTGGGCTGCTTGAACCTCCCCACCTGCTGCCTGCTGCCTGCACACTGAAGGACCACATTAGAATGGTGGTCATTGCACTGGGGCATCTGACACACACTCAGACATGCGCACACCCACACACAAATACACACACACACACACACACTCATATGTAAACCACAAGCGAAGCACATTTCTTGATTTCTCAGTACTGCTATGTGTCTGGGTGCTCGAATGAACTGAGCTCCTCTGAGAACTAGCAATTAAATTTCCTGTCAAACACAAACAGCCATTTCACTAACTAAGCATGACCTACTGACCTCTTTCCAAATGCTGCAGGTAGCCAAACATTAAAGCAACTGGTGCAGCTGCCATATCTATTCATCTGCAGCATAACCATGTTATTTTTCTAAATGGACATTCTAGCCTTCAACCTCTTTTGTACATAAGTTAGAATCTACAGAACTTGGCTGATGCCCAGTCGATGGCTGCCTTTGCTCACTGCAACCTTCCCTCTGCATGGCTCTGGCACGACCAGCCAGCCACGCATGTGTATGAGCGTACCGTAAAGTATGCCACCCTGCATGGGAAGCTGGATGAACAGACTGCACAATGTCCTGAAAGGTGTCAGTATGCTTCAAACATATCGCAAAGAGTGTCTCAATCATCCAGGAACTGACACGAGGCAGCAAAACACGCAGAGCTTGGGTGGTATCATTGAATGATCACAAAAGAAACGGTTGATGTAAATGATAATAATAATTATAATAATTTCAATTTATATAGCGCCTTTCACGACACCCAAGGACGCTTAACAGTAACACGGAAAACAACAAGACAACAAATTAACAGGCGAAGGCCTGGGAGAACAAGTGCCTCTTCAACAAGGATTTAAAGGATTCCAGGGTTGGGGCCTAGCGGAGATGTATTGGGAGCAAGTTCCACGGGGTGGAGTGGATGGAAGTGGCAAGGTTAAAAAAAAAAAAAAAGGACGTCGGTTTCACAAAATAGTTCTTGCACTTGCTTTTGTTGTCTTGTTTTTCCTTTTTAAAAAGAAGTCAATTAGAAAACTTTGTCCGTACCAGTGTGCGGGGCCAGTATATGCTGGTACCATAGTACAGTAGCTGAAGCATTTCCTGAAGACGTCGCCCCTTTGTGACTGGTAGATTGCCAGGATGACTAGTTTTGTCTCTGCTATCCCTTCTTATTCTTCTCGGTTTATTACAGCCACCCGTAACATTGGTTAAACTGACGAAAGCATGGATGCATGTCCCAGTGCATTCCGTCCGAACCAGTTGATGGAAACATGTCTGTTTCAACTTCTTGTTTCTTTTGACAGACAGACAGACAGACAGACTACTTTATTAATCCCTTTTGGACGTTCCGCCAGGAAAATTGCACTCTCCTCAACAAACATTCACAGCACTGTTACCATAGAATAGACTAAAAATAGCAAAGAAGAGGAAACACAGACTATATATACAGTATATATATATATATATATATATATATATATATATATATATATATATATATATATATGCATATTTACATGTGCACAGTGAAAGGAATAATCAAAATATTAATTGTTCTTAATTGTTATTATAACAATAATAATTATTATAACAATAATAATGATGATATAATGATGATGATTATATAATATAGTACAAAATATAACAATAGTTATAATAATAATAATAATAATAGTAGCAGCAGTAGTAACAAGAATAATAATAATAATAATAAAAAAAATAATATACAGTAATTTACAGTATTTATGAAGTTTTCTTAACATTGGATCGACAAAGAAATAGAATCGCATCCACGTCACGACACTTTGCCTTCAGATGTGCCCGGTAAGCACATCAAAGCTTTGAAGCATACTGAGCCTTGTCCTGGTGGTTGGTCAATCACATGACAGAGCAAACTGCGTGTGCAAAAGCAGGAATGATGGTCCGATTGAAGTGGATGCTGCACCAGTAATTTGTTGGGGATGTTCTTCTCTTTACGCTTGGTTCTGATGCGTACGATTGAGTATTTGTGACATGCAGTGTAGACTTGGTCTTGAATCTGAAAACAGACCAAATGTTAGCATTTTTGGCAGTTCGTTCTTGGGCACTTTGAAGTGAATGCTGCATGCCAGACATGTTGATAAGCCGCCACCATTGCATGAATCCCACCACCTCTGTGAAAATGATTGGGGAACGTCTTTTGACAGTCCAAAAAGTATTTTTTTGTCTGGAGTTTTCAGTTTTGGCTTCTGTTTCGATATTAAGATGCAGAAATTAAATTCATCATTGTTTTCTTCTTCATTGCCCTCCCTCCTCCCTTTTAAATGGAAGGTAAGGGAGGATCAGTGGAACATGACGTTATTTTAAGTGTGTTTACAGTCCAGTGGAGGCATTTGTGTGTTTTTACTTTTAAGTTTTGATATGTATGTGTGTGCATGTTGGCATATTTATTTTGTTTCCTGTTGGTTGTGTGTGTTGGTGTCATTTCTATGTAACCAGGTGGTCTGTCAGATGCATGCACATGATAGTTTCACCAAGTATAACTGGTTATAATTTGTGGTCTTCAGGTCAAGTTTCATTTTTGTACCTTTTTTCTACCTCACAAAGTATTTTCAGCTCTAGCGGTTTTGTTGGCACATTTTACGCTAGAATTGCTAGAAATGAACCGAGTCCTTCACACATGACATTGTATTCACCCATGCTTATTTTCTCTCGAGTAGTCTTGAAAAAGAAGGATAATTATCCCTCAACTCTGAACCTCATGAGTCTGTTGGAAATATATGGAAATTTGGTCAAGTGAAAATTACGTGTATAATAATGATAGTTAATAGTCCAAAAACCCTGATTGAAATTTGCAGTGAGTACTTTGATCATATTTACTGTAGTTGTAAAAAAAATAGCAAAACCCTTTAAACTGTTCCTAAAGTGGCATTTTTTTTAATGCATTTTGGAAATTGTTGGGCTTCTAAATCTAAAAAATATCTCTCTTTTTACTGTTAATGTTTTTGAATCAGCGCTGTTGTGTCTCAAATTTGTTGAAGCTCCTTTTCAGCGAGCGAATTAATAAGAAATAGATGTTCTTCATCGTGCGTAGAAATTTGAGTTGAATGAAGTATGAATTAGCAAATTGTAATTTGACTTTGAACTTTTTATGTCATGATTTGAACAAAGAACGTCCCAATTTTGACGCAGCATTAGTACTTTATCTTGCGTTCGTATTTTTTAACTTCCGTCCATTTTTTTCCCATTCCTAACAGAAATTCGCATCCATACAAATGTGCAAGCGAGTGAATAGATGTTACAAACGTGTCATGGAAAAACCAAGTTTATCGATATGACACAAGGCTCTAACTTCCTCCAAGGCTGCAGAAAGTTATCAAAATTGTAATCATACACACTGTGAAGGAAGGAATTTTGTAGATGAAGGAATTTTTGTCAGACACAAGAAACAGGCTTGGGACTCAGAGTTTGCTTACACTGGACCGCTTTACTGGAAGTCCATGACAGATGTACAAGGTTCGCTGTGAGGTGAGGTTGAGTCAGCTCCCCCAGAACATCTCTCCCACATTTGTAAACAGTCATACTTATAATGCTGCACACCACCCAGTACTACCGAACCAGAACATTCTACACACGTGACCTTCACGTGGTCTAAACACAGCTACGCATACAGACAACGCTGGTGCCGTGAGTGTCAGCTTGACTATCAGCAAGTGTTCTGACTACATTACGATTATGAAAGGCACCACAGGTTCACCCCCGACCCAGGTCAAGGCCCGGGGTCAGACCAGCTTTTAACTTTCTAGAATTTGGAAGCTGGGGTACAAGAGAGTTAAAACAGAGGATCCCAGCTAAAATTCCATATCACATACCAACTAGTTTGAATCCGACTGAAAATTTGAGAATTTTACTTTTTCCATCAAAATTTCAATCACAGCCACAAAGAATGCTCTTAGAGTTCGGACGGTTTTTGAATTATTTGAAAATGAGAAACCAGGTGCACGTAGGAAGACTTCTCTTGAGTGAGGCCGACTCAAGAGTTATCGGTCAGACAGTTACTTCTTTGACTGTGTCCACTTCTTACAATCGTTTCTCTCTTTCTTCCAGCATGCAAAACCTTACTAAACAAAAAGTCGGATGGAGTGAAGGTAAGTTCACGGACCCCAGCGAGGGTTTTATTGTCTTTAACGTGTATGTTCCTCCCTCTCGGTCTGTCACCCTAACTACTCTCTAATAACGTGTTTCTTGGATATGATGAACATCTGGAAAAGCAGTATGTTAAGTTGGATCGTGCTTTGGTGCTCAGTTGCTAGTTCTGAGCTCTGTTGTAAAAGAGTTTTAGTGGCTTTAGGGGAAGGAGTGATGATCTGATGAACATTTCTATGTGTTAGCCGTTAAAAATGGGACCCATCTTTTATTCGAGGTGTTAAGTGAATCTAAGACGTATTAAAAAACCTTTTCAAATGATGTTCTTTTTTTTTTTAAAGACCATCTTCTTCAATTCGCAGCGATTCAAGCTACCTTCTTGTATTCAGCGTCAATGCATGCAGTGAAGCGCCATGATCAAAAAGGGCCAAAATGTATTTACATAAAGTAACTAAAACCATAACTAAACAACAAAACATTATTCAACTAAACTGCATAACCATTGATTTGAATCTTTCAGGATTTATGTGATAAGTGACTGAAATCCCTTTTTCACTTGAATCTTTTTTTTCCTCTCCTCTTTTAAATGGCACGTCGTCCTAGCGTTGCTTTGTGTCATCTCAGTTCCTTGAAAGCTTGTGCAACCTTTTTTTTTTTTTCTTTTTTAAGCTTTTCTTTCATTCTGGAATCAATCTGGCAGAGCTTCACTATTTTTGATTAGTCCCTTGTTTCCCGATGACCCTTTATTTTTTTCCCTCCTCCTTTCCATTGCTGTCTGTCAGAAAAGGAAGTCCAGCTCAAGTGTTTGTTTGATGGTGAGATCAGCTGTCGTTGTCGTTCATTTTTAGTCTTTGTCTCTCTTATTCTTCCTGGGTCTTTTTACAGTGTTCGGTCCTCCCCTTCTATCTTTAATTTTAAGAAAAAGAAAAAAAAAATTTCTGGGCAGAGATGCTTAAGGTGTCGTATATGACAGTTTTCATTTTGTCCAATTTTTGTTGGATTCCCCAACTCCATCCAGCATCCCCCCCCACCCCCACCCCCACCCTGAGAGCCATTTCAACTCCTGATCATGCACAAGCTCATATGATCAGGAACCTAGCAACCTCCTTGAGTCTGGTAGGACGGAGGCACATCTGAGTCACTGTCATCATCAGTATACTGGATTTTCCCCAGTCTCTATTACTGCATATGTTTTCTGCCTTTCTTTATTGATTTTCTTCATCTTTTTTTGCTAAAAATCGCTGTCTTGGTCACCTGCAGAATGTCACCAGTGCTGAGATAGAAATAGTTCAAGCACGACAGATTGAGGATATTAACGCTTCTTCTCCACAGTAATGTGTGCCAAGTAAATAAAAGTAGACGCTATTTTATGAAAACCCAAAGTTTTTGTTTTTGAGATTTTTTTTCTCAGTGATTTTCTTTTCATTTTGTTGGTTTTTCTTATTTTTTTGTTCTTCCTTGTGCTCTGTGTTTTTTAATACCTGTTTTTTTTTCTTCTTCTTTTGTTTGTATGTTTTAGAATTCAGTACTGTAATTTTTTCCTTTCTTTTTCCCCTTCCGTACACGTGTTGCACGTCAGCGCCCGCATGTGTTTGCTTTCGTCTTTTCATTTTTCTTTTTGTTTTGCACACCAGTGTCACTGTTCGAAACCCCTTAAATTTGAATGGGACGTAAATACATATGAACTTGAGATTTGATTGACGCTGATTATGCGATCAAATTATCTGTAAGTATCTCAACAAATCTGAACCACATTAAACGCTTCAGCAGGACCAAAAGGATTAAGTTTTGACAGGAATGAAAAGACGTTTGAGTCAGTGAACACTATTCTGAGAATTTGAATATTTCTGACTTTTTCAACATCCTTTACTAATTACTGAAAATATATGATCTTATATCTGTTATTAAGTGTTTCTTTCATCGCCGTGTGTTTTAACAGCACTGAATTTGCAAGTTAACCTGATAAAGATAGTGAAAGTGGAACATTTGTTCCTGTCACATAGTGTTGAGGCGGTATAGAAGAAAAAGAGGATTAGAGCAAACGTCCTGTTGCAGATATAAATAAATTCTGCCCATTTGAAATACAATATAGCGATATGGATGTAGCAAAATGAACCATCACCTGCATATTTGGATTTACTTAGATTTAATTCATTTTTCATGACATGAAAAAGATAGTCTTTGCTACCTTTAATTCTTTAACACTTTAACACTCTACATTAAATTCCCTGCTAGACGATGTTCAGGGCAGGCAGTCGCAGTTCCAGAAATACTTTTAAAGTCACTCCAGGACATTCAGTCAAGAGTTGTCGGGCAACATCTGGAAACCTCGAGCACTTTGTCCTCAACCCTTAATTGCCGTAATCTATTCCTCCACACCTCTTAACGAACTTTCAGGAATACCGTCTTGCACTTAAAAAGAAAACCTCTTTCTGCCTCCCCTCCAATTACCCTGAGGCAGAGGAGAGAGTCCAGGTCAGACATTGTTTTCTCATTCACATCACATCTGCCGTCCCTAATCTCTAGCTATTATTTATACACCTCTACGAAGGAGCCGAATCACTATTCCGGATTTCTACGGACTAAAAGTTATAAATGTTTGAGTGCTAACACATTAAAAGTTAAAACTGTACTATGTAATAGACCATTTATTGCAATTACTCTTTCCATGTTCAGTTTATTATTGGATGAATTACAGAAATTACATACTTCACATTTTATTAATACTCCTGATTCCTTCAAATAAAGTCCAAATTCATGGACACGTCCATTCTTTGAGAGTGCGCCTATAGAGCTCCACAAAATGTCCATTTTGAATTTGATCAGGGTTTAAGTTGTACATAAGCAATGTCAATTATCCGTCATGCTGGTGCAGCAGGGGGCAAAAATGTAATTATTGGAAGATATTTTTGAAAAAAAAAATTCTCATTGACTCACAAGGCTTTTTAGGAAGGTTTTCTCCATCAGATTCAAAATTTGCTAGACATATTAACTTGAGTGATGACAGCATTATAACCTCACTTTACTGAAAAGTCAGGCTTCTTTGGAAATAATCATGACTCAGTGCAAATTGTAAGTGATGAACCAGGTCTTTTTTCCAAGATAATAAGCTGAACTAGGCTTTTGCAGTAATGAGTCAAGGAAATGGACTTCCATATTGTCTTCCAGCTGACTTTGCCTGAGGTAAACGCAGGAAATCAAAACAGTACATACCTCCATGCATACACGCACAATTTCCTTTCATCAAGGCCTTTCACTGCACGCATAGACTTGTGCTATTATTCGTCAAATATATAAACTCTGTTAAAAGGTATTTCCGTTATTGTGCTGCCAGATATGGGCCATCAATCTCCAATTTTCATCCCAGCACATGTTGATTCAAGTATTTATTAAAATGCTGGGAAACAATGCATGTGCTAATTAATTGTTCTGCATTTTGCTTTTTTTATGTTGTGCAAAGTCTGCAAAAGTTATTGCAGGCTTACGTCAGGATGCTAGAGCCCCTCTATGCACAGCTGTATTATAGAAACTAAAAGATCACTCTTTTTTTAGTTGGAGTCGACCTTTTCCTGTTGTGAATTAGAGACTTTGTTTGATGCAACATGCATGATACGGGAGTACAGCTGCCAGTTGCCATAATTAGTTATATTATTGGCCATGCATTGGCTCTTTCCAGTTCAGATCCCCTCCCATACACTGGTTGATGATTCCGAGCCAGTATGAGCAGCGGGAGTCACTCTGTGTTGTGTTTCTTTGCCCCAGTCGCAGGGGAACAACAGTAAAAACAGTGTAGTAAGCAGCAGCAGCACCAAAGACAGCAGCATGTCATCTTCAGCACCAATGGTACATCATCTCTGTTTGGTTTCTCTCACACTGCTTCTCATGGCATCATCTTTTATTTTTTACTGTTTAGTTTCTGTCTCCTCATCTGTTTTGTTTGGTTACACCCCTTCACCAAGTAACATCCCTTCTTCTCTGTAATTGTCATCTCTCGTCCTTCCATCTTCTGCCTATCTGCCTTCTGTTTTGAACACAAACTTTGATGTTGGTGGTGTATGTGATGAATTTAAAATTGAATTGGTTTGTGCCTGTAGTGTCTCCCAGCTTGTGTTTTACCCAGATGTCCCCTGGATACACACACACACACACACGCACACACACACACACACATACACACACACTGACAGCTAGATAAATGACTTTCATTTTGTGGCCCAAAAGCAGACACTTCAATCAAGTTGTGTTCAACCACATCCAGGTGACTCCTTTATGCGTTCTATTGTGCCACCTGACCTTTATTGATGGGTTGCTTTTGAAGAAGGACACAGTTATTGGCTTCTCAGGTGAAAGTAGAACTGGAAAACCCAAATACAGAACCTGTACTACATCGAAAGAGCCTTTTTATAAATTGCACTGCATTATTTTATATGTAAATGGACGTCTGGGAAAAGCAGGAGCTTGAGTGGGCAGATATCCAAAATATGTAAGAAGATGCAGCCCATCTGTGCTCATGTATGTAAATGGGATTTACCATGTATAAAACGCACCTGTCAAAAACCAGTAAGTTAGTCGAGCCTCCCCTCTCTCCAGTCAGTGCAGTAGTACAGTCCATTGCATGATCAGGTCCTTTATTAAGGTGATAATCAGTCCCACTGTGGAAGGGTGATTTCAAAACTGTAAATTTGCCAAGCTACAAAGATTGTTTGACAAAATCAGTCTTTGCTGCCTTCATGTCAATGCTTTTGTTGAGGGTGCATTCACACCTGGCCCCGCTTGGATCACCGAGTGTGAGGCGACCCTAAGATTACCAACATAAGACCCATGTAATGTCCTCTACACTTCATATCACTGCTGTAATCTGTACATCAGCAGTTGACAGTCAACTAGCCGACCTCAAAGTGGAGATACATTATTTCAGGAGGCGTTGATATATTCCATAATTTAGGGCCACCACCCTGTAGTTTATAGATTAAAACACTGATTTTGGACTTCAACATCTCTTGCTGAAGAGGTTTTTCCAATCCCACGTGTCACTGAATGGGCTACATGTTCAGTGGATGTCACGTCCAGTGCTGATGGGGATCAGAGGAAGCGGAGTGACTGACTAAATGTGTCAACTTGTTTTCCAAACAGTGCAGTATTTGGAGCCCTTGAATTGCTTGGTGCTAAATGTTTCTATTGAGGTCGAGGCTGAGGATGAGGAGTGATAATACACTAGGACACAACTCCCAAACATGGTCGCCAAGTGTAATCACGCCATGAACAGAAGGATGAAAGGTAGTGATGGCAAAGATTCCATGATCCTGACTCTTTTTATATTTATGATACTGATTTCCGTGCATTTTGGGGACACTTGTACAGCAACAACAGTCCTGCGAAAGGCTGTTGGTCGTAGGGCTGGGTACCAAATTTCACCAGATACCTTATCAGTCAATACCAAAAATAAAATTCGGAGTCACGGTTTATTTTTTTTAATGTTTGAAATCTGCTTTGATTGGAAAAATGCTAACCTGCTGCAACAAAAATCTAAAGAGATTAATAAGACAAAATAAGAGTTTTGTAATTTGAAGAAAGAAGCGCTCAGAAGTTTATAAAAGTCAAGTCAGTTTTATTTGTATAGCGCCAAATCACAACAGAAATTATCTCATGACACTTTACTAGTAGAGCAGGTCCAGTACCACACTCCTATCCACTCCAAGCACATCCTGCAGCTGCGGCGACGAAAACCTTCCTTTTAACAGGCAGGAACGTCGAGCAGATCCAGGCTGTGATGAAGGAGCTTTTTGATTGGGAAGGTTTCAAAAAAGACTAAGGACCAAGGTATTCTTCTTGCAATATATAAAAAGCCTTGAAGGTTATATTTGCTGCTACACAAAAGTTATTGCTCAGCCAAGACATTCACCATTTAATTATGTATTTAAATATAGCACCATTTAAACATACATAATTCATTGTAATTTCACTCAAACTGTTTTATAAAAGCTTTTTATATTTTTTTTTTTCCCAGAAGAGTATTTTGGACTGACTTTTTTTTTTTTTTTCTCGACACATTTTTGGTTTCGTTTTATAAAACTGTCTCGATTGTGTGAAAAATGCAATGGAGCTTAAAACTAAAAGCGAAGAAAGCCGTAACAAACTCAAGATGTGTTGGTATTGAGGAACTGTGAAGAATACCCAACCCTAGTCACTCAACATTTTACTTACATGCAAAAAAATAAATAAATAAAATAAAATAACAAATACATGTAAAATATAATGAAGTCATCACTGTGCAGCTCAATGTTCTGAACCGCAGAGAACCAGGAATGTGGCACCGGCAGCAGTCACACTTAAAAGCACGTGCTGCGGCTGCAGATGCCTCCTCCTCAGTCACGGCCCCGGCCAGTGAATATGTGATCAGCTGTTCCAAGTGTTCATGGCTGTTGGTGCATTTTCGAGGCTCTGTACTCCTCCTACAAGGACATGAGTTGGGGTGCACATGTCCAGCACCTTGGTGCCCCCTGTCGTCTTCGTTATCACCGAAATAGTCCACAGCTCTGTCCTGTTAGCCCCTGAGCTTGGTGTGTGCACATGCGTGTGGTTTTGTATGTGTTCATATGTGTTTGTATGTAGTCATGGAATATGTTGGTATTCCTTGGCATCTTCCCTGGTGCCCTACATCCATCCCCTCCCTGCATGGTAAAGTGTTTCCTGCCTCCCCCCAGGAAGCCCAGACAACTGTTGTACACAACCCAGCTGATGGCACCAAGGTAAGCTGCTCTCTCTCCCACCGACCGCCACGGCTAACACTCGCAGGCAACTAGCGGAGACGTCTCTCTCCCTCTAAATAAATTCTCCACTTTCTGAAAATAGATCTCCAGTTGAATTTGGAGTTTAATGCCAGAACAAAGCAATACTGTATGTTATGTTTTCACTTTGTGAAAACATAATCCATCTCCAAAGTACGTTTTATAGGGGGGTTTTTTTTGTTCAAATTTATTGTAGTAGCACTTATTCGTTCCAACTGCTCCAGAGTTCCTTCACTACACGACTAATTTTTTTAGATGATAATCAAATTTTAAATCAAAATTTCTCTGAAATTCCCTGCAAAAAAAAAGTCTTGCAAAGTGTGTTTGTCTAATTTCTTGTCATAAAAAACTCATCACACAGCATCAGAGTAAGATAAAAGGCTGACATTCAAAGACAGCATAATCTTGTTTTAAGAAGTTGTGCTTTTATTTTTCTCATTGTATTTATGGGTGATGATTTTGCCTGAAAGAGGTAGAACCATCTTAATTTCCTTAAATCTGATGATGCCGTAAGAAAAATGTACCTTTTTCCTGAAAATAAGATTATAATGTTTTAAGAATAAGCCTTTATCTTCCTCAAATGCTCCTTATTAAATGAGTCTGACGATATGTGAGGTAATTGGACTAGAAATTAGACCAATATACTTGGCAACACTGGTAGGAACCAGCTGCCACGCTGCTTGCACTGTCATGTCAGTAGTACAAGCTTGCAGAACACTAATCCCACTAAATACCCAAGTTTTCTTTACATTGGCACTTTTCTCCCAAAGCCTGGCCACACTGGCACTAACATGCACTGGCAACACGTCCTCCTGTTCAAAATTGGCGACAGTTACACTCAAGGGTCTGCTTCCATATATGTGGCTCTCTGCGCTTCCCCTCACTGCTGTCCTGGCTGGTTTGTGCTCCTGGGAGGGAGTTGTCTGCCTGTCCGTCTGTCCGTCAGGTTGGCTGTGTTTGTGTCCAAAGCCTCCAGAACCGCATCTCAGTCAAACATTAAAATATGTTTTCTCTTGCTATCCCTCCCAACCCCCTTCTTTATCCGTACCCCCCCCCCCTTCCCTTTTGTTTCTGTGTGATTTCTTCAGGGCTCCACAGAGAGCTGCAACAACACGGAAGAGGAGGAGATGAAAGGTAGGAAAGGTACTTGTCCAAGTTTCACCTTCTCTGCATGCTTCCTTACGGTCACTGTGCAGGTAGATGATTGAGGTCTTCCTCTGTGTGTGAGGTCATGCGTGTGTGTCACATTTGAGCATTTAAAAACACACATTTGGTGTCAACGCCTGGATGTAAATACATGACCTGGGTGACGTGTTTCCTGTTAGCTCTCATGTCTCACCTCACGTCTGGAACAAACCCCTGGTGGTGTCGCGCTTTGTCAGCGAGTTCATCCTCTTCAATGGCTCTGGTTTCCAACCTTAAATGATCTCTTTTTTTGACCAGAATCACAAGTTTGAAAGGTGACATTTGAAGGTTGGTGTACACGGTTGAATATTAATTGGAATTATCAGGTGATTTTAAATAGTAACATTACTGAGAGCTGTACGCACTCTGTATAGATGGCAATTTTTAGAGAGGTTTTTTTTTTTTAGGGCCTGAGCCTGAAGGTACTTCAGGCGAAGACGCTATTATGTTTGCTCGTCAATAGCTACAATGGCTTAATTAATGGCTACACATTTACAGTAAGGATTTGTCGTGACGCACACACCTTCATCAGTGACATGACATCTGCTGTTAAAACAACTCTCCAACTCCTGTCCATGAACCACAATTCACCTCAGGTCAAATCTAAATTTGTTTACACAAGTTCAGAGCTGGTGTAAGATTTCATTGCGCTCAAGCTCAAATTGATAACACAGCTTGTTTTTTTTTTTTACATTTTTAAGCACCACAAATACCCAGTTTTAGAAGTAAGTGTTTTTAATGTCGATGTTAGGGTTCTCTGATAGATTTGATACTTTTTAATGCAGTTAACTCAACACCAAGTACTATTTATTGTATTTTCCCGTATAAAGAAGCGTATTTCCTCATGAAAACATGCTACTTTATCTTACCTTGAAAAACAACATTAAAAAGTTACTGGACACGCAGCAGTTCTCCACTGCTGAATGCAGAGAGTAACGAACAAATGAACTGCAAACGAAATTGATTGCGTCATTGATTACGTCATTCCAGTGAATGATTACCTAAATATATTCACCCAGTAATCAGTAATCACAAGCTTCAAAGTCATTAATTGCACACGAGTAGCGGAGGTCGTGGCCATGCTGCCTCCAAACATTTGACCTCTGGAGGTCAATGAGCTCACTTATTGGTCACGTTTTTCCACAAATATTCTCATTTTTTGACAAGCAGGTTAGTTTTTACCATCCAGAACTGATGTGTGTGTGTGTGTGTGTCTGTGCATTTGTGGAGTTAGTGTGTGTGTGAGTGAGTGAGTCTCCGTTCTGGCATCACACAACACTAAAGCCTCCAATTATTGGTCTTGAGCTCTTTTTAAGGTTTAACGTGTGAATGAACTTAGCCAGAGCTACGGAGAGATTTCTTGGAAACAGGTAATCTACCTACTTATGGCAGCTTTGTATCGGTTTACCAGCACTTGATCTTATAGTGGATTATCAGTTGCTGCTGGAGAGTCACTCTCCGTCTCAAACGTGACGTCTCTGCTCTGCCACACCACCATCAAAACAACCTCAAGGTCAACAGAGGAAACGTGTCTTAGATGAAGCTCAGGTTAACATGTTAGTAAAAGTAAGAGAGTGTCTGTAGAGAAGCACATCTCCAGCTTAAATGTTCTGATCTCCATGTGGCCTTGATGCATAAAGTTTCTTAAATCAGCTATAATCAGAGAATTATCCTCCGACTCTGCTCTCAGCTTCAGAGATTTACAGAGAGTGTCGGCTCATTGTTAAGCTCTCCGGCCTGAAATTTTGTTTGCAGACGTGGCAGAAAGTTGTTGGTTGTTTTTTTTTTTTGAGGAAAAAGCTGTAAAAACCCACTTCTCACCACCTGCTCAGCACCAAATGATAAATGGACAAAGTTAGCGACTAGCTTTTGAACATAGTGGATCATTTAACAGCCAAAGAGACAGATATTCCCCTCAGGAGTCGATATGGAGCAAAAGAACAGAGCTACGGGAGAGTGACTGGAATGGTAGATTCATTTATACAGCACCTTCTATACATTAGCGCCTCATTCACATGCAGGCAGACGCTGCCATGTAAGGTGGCAACTGTAGGCCACTGCGCATAGGCAGGTTTATCTAAAACACAAGTAAACCCACTAAAAAAAAAGCAGATTAACCTCTTTCCCTTTGTCCCATTGCGAGTTGGACTCTATTATTCTCTCCTGTTGCGTCATTTTTAATGTCAAATTAAATGCTTCAGAAAACAGGGCACCCAAACAGTGTAAAAGAAAGCAACACGGAGCGCATCAGCACTCCTTTTTCTATTCAATATATTTTTTTCTTTTTTTTTTTTAACTAAACACTGCCTGAATGATGTCAGAACCCTGCTCGAATTCAAGAGGGTTTAATTTGGGGTTGAGATGACAAAAATGTTGCAGAAATTTGTCATGGCTTTGCGCCGGACGTGGACCCAGGATGGCATGTTGATTCAGCCCTTTATCATCTCACACACAAAAAAACCTGTACTAGCAACATTCAAGCCAGTGTGAAAGGGGCTTTTAGTGTTCTGCCGTACTCTAGCGTACTTCATCCAAAGAGCCATGCAGAAATATGACTCAAAATGAATGTCAGTGTTGTTTCCAATGTGTTTCTGCTTGGAGGGGCTGAAATCAGTCAGTGTCGTTGCAGATTGTGCACTTGGAGTTTTGGTTGCTGTGTTAAGTCCGTCCAGGTCTCTCAGTGTGTTTAGTTGACTTCTCCCATTCCCTCCTCCACTGTCAGTGTGCCCTTTTTTGTGGATTGTGATCAAGGACTTACAACAGCACAGTGATTTCCGCTGATTTCAGCTGCCACGCTCCATGTCGGTGTGTTTGTGTTTGGGTAGTTACTACCTGTGAGTCCACTAGCACAGACAGTGCTGGGTTAAGCCAGTGCAGCACCATTGAGGAGCAGACCCAGACCCCGCCTCAGTGCCCACCACCCACCTGTAAGTCTGCAGCATCCGCATCTCCACTCAGACCTTTCTCCTCCTTCCTCTTACACCCAACAACAGTCCATCAGCTTCAGCATCAGCTGCAACTGTGCTTTCAAAATTCAAATATTGTGGTGTTAAAAAGTCTTTTGCGCTCCTCCTGCAGCCCTAACTAGTGTTCCTCTTCTCCTGTGCTGCCATCTACTGGCTGTCAGGTTCAACTGCTGTTCCCCTGCTTCATTTTTATAATGTCTTCTAAACATTGCTTGATTTATGTGTGAAGTGCGACTCGTGTAAACAGTCTTAAACACGACTTCACAGGTTCACAAACTGACTCTAACTGTGTTTCATGGGGATGACTGTGCCTGCCTGCAGCCGCTCCTGTGCAGGAGGCAGCTTGCAGCACCAGCGCCCCTGGAGCTCCCAGCTCCCGTCCTGAAACAGCTCTGTCGGCACCGTCAGGCTGCAGCTACAACCTGCAGCAGAGTAAGTGCCGGGCAGGTGGTGAAGTGCTTGTGCCCCTCAAAGTTTTTGAAGTCTTGATCAACATGAGAGAACATGCAGGAGACGACGATTAGCTGGCTGGCTTTTCTGGCTCAGCAGCTGCATGTTGGCTCGGAGGGGAGAAGGTTTTATGATCAGCAGGAGTGGTGTGTGGTCCTCATCTCCTCAGGATGAACTGGCGTTGAAGTGAATCTGCAGTTTGTGTGTTTGCTTTGACCTCAAGTGTGTTCACTTTTATGCCTCACTCTCTTCCTTTCTGGTAGATTTTAGAATTTGCAGTCAACTATCAGTGTGTATGTGTGTGTGTGTGTGTGTGTGTGTGTGTGTGTGTGTGTGTGTGCGAGAGAGAGAGAGAGAGAGACGTTGTTGGAGTCATTTCAGTTTTGAACAGTAAGTTCTTTGTTAGAGACATTTCAGCCGTGCACGCCGTCTTGACTGTTACATCAGATACTCTTGAAGCTGTGTGTGAGTGTGTGGAAGGTTTTGTCATACAGGGCACCTTCAAATGTCACAGTGATTATTACCAGAGGAGTTGCCCCTGTTATGAACTTATTCCAAATGTCAAAGGTTTCAGCCTTGTAAGGCAGCGAGTCTCGAGGAAGCAGAGCTATGCATTTTCAAACTCCAAATGATTTCTGACGGTCTGAACCCTCCTCTGGGCTCCTTATCCCTCCTCCCTTCCTTCTTTCCACATCTGCTTTCAGCTCGTAAACAGGAGATAATAAAGATGACCGAGCAGTTGATTGAAGCCATCAACAACGGGGATTTTGAGGCTTACACGTAAGTTTGATTTGCAGGATGTTTTGGGTTCAAGTGCAGACTTTCAAATGTTATTATGTGCTCTGCATAGTTAAAGCAAAGTTTTATTTATGGTTCTTTTGTTCTCTGACAGGAGAATCTGTGATCCAGGCCTGACCTCTTTTGAGCCAGAAGCTCTGGGGAACTTGGTGGAGGGCATGGACTTTCACAAGTTCTACTTTGAGAACCGTAAGTTTGCTGAATTTTGTGTGGATTCGTAATTTTTGTAAGTGCGCAGACTCACAATGGCAGGCCTGTTACTTGGCAATAAATTATCTGACAAATGATTGCATTAAACTATACTGTTATCATTTTAAGAGCATTTTGTGACTGCTGTATCTCGGTGTAATAGCATAAAAGCACCCTTTCAAAGAGCGATTCACTTTTAATTTTTAAAAACCTTCAGTCAGACATCAGCATTGAAATGTGAAAAATATTAAGAAATAAAACAAGTTAAAAAGAACAAGCACAAAATATTGGCGAGCTTTTTATGTAAACAAACTGGCATAACCTCAGCATAAACACGGACCTCAATATATTTCCTGTTGTGTTTACATTAAAATTGTTTTTTATTGTGAGACAAATAGATGTAGTAATTATGACAGACCGACCATTAACTTGAGGCTTGATTGGAAAAGCTGCTGTGATTGATTTTGTAATACACTAGAATTTTGTCCAATCCCATCAACTAGATCCAAATTCATAATCATCATCTGTGAGCGAGACATAAGAGATCCATCTCCTGATTGTTGTGTGCAGACCTCTTACACAAATATGAGAAACAAAGTGGTAAAAGAAGTGAGTGCTTGTTGTCACGACCATCCAGCTGCCACGTGAATCTGACAGCACAAGCTGTGATGTCACTCTGAGTCACTGAGCCGCAAGTTGACTTCTGACACGTCCACATCTTTGTCTCGCCAGTGCTGAGTAAAAACAGTAAACCCGTGCACACCACGATCCTCAATCCCCACGTCCATCTGATCGGTGAGGACGCTGCCTGCATCGCCTACATCCGCCTGACGCAGTACATCGACAGCCAGGGTCGACCGCGCTCCTGCCAGTCGGAGGAGACGCGCGTGTGGCATCGTCGTGACGCCAAATGGCTCAATGTTCACTTCCACTGCTCAGGAGCGCCGGCTGCACCCCTGCAGTGAACAGAGAACTCAGGCCCAGGTAAAGTCACATGACCAGACTGGCAACATCAGATTTATGTTGCGTTCAAGGATTCAGTCACACAGGATGTTTGGCTCAGCGGAGGAGGCACAAACTCTTGAATCCTCTTAACCCCGAGCCTCTTGAGACAGACCCTTCACTAAACCCCATCTGAAGCGTTAGCCTCAGCTTAAATGTAGACTGAGGCAAGTTTACAATCACCAGTGGATCGCGATTTTGCCTCAGTTTCATTCTCTGAACAACATTTGAACTTTAACCTTCAAAACAACAAGCACATACTGTATGATGATAAAATAATTGAATTTGCTTCCTTATCTTCTCTCTGAATGTGAGGTAGAGAATACAAATGTCATGTTTATCTAGTAAGTCCAGAGTCGGCAGGAGACTAGCCTAGCTTAGCATAAAGCCTGCATTAAGCTCAGAAATTACCAGACAGAAACAGGTCTCTCTCTTTCCCTTGCATAATGTGCCACCCGACATTAAAACAGTCCGTAACCTTCAAGGTACAATTTGTTCAGAGGTTATTTTACTCTCACCAAGCTTGGTACGGTCTGTCCTGGCTCCACAAAACATAACGCTGTAAGATTAAGGAGGAGGACACCGCCCTGCTCTCTGGGAGTCATAGCGCCTCACTGTGGTACAATAAACCAGCAGCAGCAGCAGTTCAGACCAGCCGACTCAAAGAGGAAACTCACTCTTTCAGATGTCAGAAAGGGATTTTTCCTCTGTGACCACTGCTGCTTTTCTCAGTGGTCTCACTTTTGGTCCCTGAACTCCTTCACGTTCTCTAGTTGAGGATTTATTTGCTTGCTCTCTGGATGACCCCAAAGACCTCGTTGTGATTCGCTTTCTTTGGACCTACTTAGCTGCCTAAAACTAGCTAGTTTTAAAGAAAACATTTGGCTCCTCCAGAGAAATGAACATATGGTTTCTGGATGAGTAAGTTTTGAGGTTTGGAGTTGCAAAAACAAAGATCCTGCAATGTTAAAAATCTCTGACAGATCTCTCAAAACCTCAAACTCCACAATCTAAATCACTGCTAGCGACCACAAGAACATTGGAGCAGATGTTTGTTCATTTCTGTGTGAACTGAAACCTTCGAGAAACCAATAACCGTTACATTCTTCCTTCCTCAGCTTTGCCTGAAGCTGTTTGGAGCATTTATTCTCCGTGGTCGGATTGGTACCTGGATGCTGGCCGGGAAGAGGTTGCTTGGAAAGTTTCAAAACACAAAAGTAGAGGGGGAAATACATTATAAAGTAGAAAATTAAACAAAATGATCCAAAAAAAGAACAAAAAAAGCATACTTTAAAAGCTTTGGCTGAATGAGCGATCACACCGACCAACACCGATCCAGTCCAACCCTAGCTAGACGAGGCTGGGGCCCGGCTGATGTCAGTCCCCTCCTGCAGATGGTGCATGCTTCTGGTGGCGACACAGGGGTGATGCCGTCCTGCTCCTTTTTTCCCATGGCCTTTATTTCCCCGTCTTTGTTTCGTCTGCTGTCTGGAAAAGTATTAACATGTTTTAAAACAAAAACATATATAGATACTGTATATATAAATACATATATATATATACATATATATATAAAATAACAAAAAGAAGTCACACGTGTATTGAGTAAGACAGGGGAAGCCAAAATGTGATTTATTTGATCTTGTTTTGTCAACGGAAAATTCATAGAAGTTTGTTTTTATTTTTAACAGATAAATCTGGGTGGGGTTTATGAGAGGGGAGCTATAAAAATATCAGAATTTACACCCGTTTTAACTGTCAGGTTTTAATCTTTACATAAGGGGTTGTGACACGTTACTAAAGGGATTTTTATTTTGTCCATTTTTGTATTCTCGTTTTATTAGTTTGTTTTTAATCTCCTGAATGATGTATTTTAAAGTATTTTCTGTTCATCTTTATTCAAACAGGGGATTTTATTTAACAGAAGAGTGTATAAATAGATATTTATATAGGAGATAATGGAAAATATACTTTTTGGGGGGAGGGGGTCGCAAGCATGCGTGTGGGTGTAATTTTTTTTTTTCCCTGCTTTGAGGTCCTTCGGTGTAAATACAGACCCATGTATTCACACACACACACACACACACACACACACACACCGTGCATGCACACACACACACTCTCAAGGTCCCTGCACTCCAGCATTTAAGGGTAGAGCCTCTGAAGACACAACAACCAGGCCAGCTCATCCTGAAGTTGCAGAAGGCCCCCATCCAGTCAGCCCCCGCAGCGTTAAAAATCGGACACTAGGTGGCGCTGTGTGTCTGAAGCCCCTCACATCCCTGAACTACCTAACCTGAAAGCACGGACACACACTGGTTTTTGGTTCTGTTCTTCCTTCTTTAGCGTATTTTTGATGTGAAGCATGGTTAATTTCAACTATCTAATGGCCTGTACTGTTCCTCGCACAGACACTTAAGACTCGATGCTGTTGTGATCGGAGGGAGTGAACCTCTCTGCAACTTCAGGTTACGCTCGCCTAATCCTTCCCCTTCTACTTCTATCATTCCTGCCTCCAGTATCCTCCACCTTTCTAATAACTACCCCCCATCACCCTTTCCCTCCCGTCCTTGTCTTAGTAACACCATGGCGTGTGTTGATGATGAAGATGATGATGATGTCACCCTTATGCCTGTCTATTGTTCTGATTGTGTTCTTAAAATCTGTATATCGTCCGTCTTGGCTTGCTGTACTTCTGTGTGAAGTCTTGGCACTTATTAAAAAGCATGTTTTAAAAAAGGGGGGGAGGGGAATGCGGGGGGTGGGGGGGGGGGGACTGCTGGCCAGGGATGGACCAAAAGAGAAAAAGGAAAAAAATTTGAAAGAAAAAAAAAGTCTTGAGGGGAAGAGGGCTATGGGACCTTTTGCTGATGGCAATCAAAGACTTTGGTCCCTTTTATTTTTTTGTCACAAATTCTCTCGTAAATGTTGTAGTTGTTAGTGTTTTGGTGTTGATATTTTTAATCGGTTGTTTTAGCCAGAACTGTAAAAATAGGAAGAAAAGACAAAAAAAAAACCCACAAAAAAAAAACGTTAAGGGTTGAAATGAATGAAGGCAACAAAAACAACAACCCTTTTCTACTGTCGTCCCCACTAAAACCCCTCCTAAAAGCACACAGAGGTCAAAGATTCTCCCTTTAAGAGGACTAAACATATCGGTCAGTGGTTCAAGCACTCTTTTTCAGTGTCGTTCGAGTGTGTGTGACTTTGTACCGGCGGAGGAGGTGAGGCTTGCCGTCCCGTCCCGTCTCTGTGCTGTGCTGCTCCATGGTAACTCGTGCACTACTTAGACTGTTGCTGGTGGTTGCTTCAAAAACTGACGTCACATATCCTGTCTCCCCTCACGTCCAACAGATGGAAGAAAAAACAAAAAAAGACGTCATACGTGAGTCCCGTCTACTGTATCTACCACCCGTGCTTCTGAGTGTTGTGACATAATCAGACACGCCATGAAAAACTCTGCCCCTCCACCATCTCACACACACACACACACACACACTGTAAAATCACTACTTAAACATGTAGAGCTCTGTGCTGTGGGCCGGTCGTCTGATGCGGAAGTTTTAAAGCGTGTCCAGTTTTCAAATCTATTGACATGAAGCCCCAAAATACACCTGAGCAAGAATCCCTCTTCCCGGAAGCTGAGAACGTCCCTGCTTTTGATTTACACCTCCTAATGTCAGTGTAGTTTGGGAGTTCAGTGTTATATTTTTAAATAAAAGAGCTCATGATCTCAATTAGAAGATAAATGAACTCATTACCACAATAAAATTAGGAAGTTAGATGGTTATGAACCCTCCACCTGTTCCCAGCCCCCTACATGTCATAGCGGGTTCCTGCCGTGAAGAACCGGTACCTGTCCATGTGGATTCTACTGAGACAGAGAGATCACTGCACCAGCTGCTTTCTCCAAACGTGTTGGAGTTGATTAGTTGTCTAATAAATCGTCGGCGAGCAGTCGCACCACGAGGTGACCGAACGTCTCACGACCTTCTTAAATCATTAGCGTAGTTTCCATTCGTACCGAGACGCAGCCAGCATCTGAGTGACTTCAGCTGCTGGAGATGTTGCTTCTCTGAGCCTCCGCCGTTCGCCGCTCACTGTTGTCCGTGTATGGTTGCGCGCGTGTGTGTGTGCGTGTGTGTGTGTGTGTGTGTTCATGGCACAAAAGTTGCTTGTAAGTTTCATTTTTTGGTACTTAAGCTGATTGGCACTGCACAAATGAAGGTCTGCTATGTGTATTTGTCCAATTTGTAGTACAAAAACCCTTCTCATGACCTTTGATATAACAGCATGTTTTAAGGGGTCATCCTCAATAAGATCATTGGTACCAACAGCCAAGACTGGTCAAGCTCATTACTACTCTTATCTTGAGAGCACAAATAAATGATTTTGTCATCTTGAAATAACCAAACTTGTTCTCATCATAGGTTGATACATTCTGAGATTGCTCTCTCTTATTCTGAGTGTGATGAGATTTGGTTTTTTAAATCATAGAAATCTGAAAAATTACTGCAAACTTCCTAAAAAGGTCCAGAATGTCTCAGTCTTATCACATCACTGAATTCTTACGAGAGCAAACTTGCTGCTCAAGCTGAAGTATCTCTCACACACACACACACACACACAAACGCAGCGGCTGAACATGACAGGGTATCAAGGTCTGAGTCTCCAGCTTGTACGTAGGACTTGTGACCAAATGTTAACTTATTCTTGACAACTTTTCGGGGCCGATCACACCAACAACTCCCTACATCGCACCGATCAGCAAACTCCACAACACACCAACATCTCCAGCTACAGTACGCGTATGAACTGAGGGGCAGAAAGATCCTTGAAATGTTGCAAACAAATGTCAGAAGAAGAAAAAAAATCTTTAAAAAAAACCACGCTCTCGAACAGCAACTCTATATATGCAGTTTTACAAATGGGGAGAAATATGCATGTCTACTTTCTAGTAATTTTTCACTGTTTACTTGAAGAAATGGAAATCTATGTTACTTGCATCCTCGAGGTAATGAAACGACAAGATATCAAAATCAAGTGGTGTTTTCCCACATTAAAATGCATTAAAAGATTAGTTAAAAAGCCTTAGCTTGTATGTGCCCCTTTGTCAGTAAATTAATTGCATTGTAACCTTATATTGAAGGGGCTACATCTGTCTATTCTCAATTGGATGCTGGGTTTTTTTGCATGACCATACAGTTAATAAAACTCATACATTTAAAACTACCCAGTGTTTGTTTGGATGGTTGTTCTTTGTTATTACTGAAAAACTGAAGTGTGTTTAATAAAAATAACATTTCAATACCGTCGTCGTGTTGTCTCTCCTGGTGCAACTTCATGTCGACGCATAATTTAAGAGCCATAATTCAACTTATTGAGTTATTGCAGAATGTGTTTAATGTAAAAATTTATTTAAAAACTTCTTATACTTACTGCTTGTAAAGTATCAATAATGTGTTACTAACATTATTTGAATATTATCAATATGTTGAGTGCTAAATTGTCTTTTGCTCATCTAATGGTCAAAATCAGAGGTGGGCAACCATGTGCCATGGAGGGCAACCATGTGCCATGGAGGGCAACCGTGTGCCATGGAGGGCAACCATGTGCCATGGAGGGCAACTGTGTGCATGCAGGTTTTCCTTCCAACCAGACACTTTAACAGGTGATTCCTCTGATTAACACTCTTCTGTGGCTGAAGGTGTGTTAATCAGAGGAATCACCTGTTAAAGCGTTTGGTTGGAAGGAAAACCTGCATGCACACAGTTGCCCTCCATGGCACACAGTTGCCCTCCATGGCACATGGTTGCCCACCCCTGGTCTAAATGAACATGCACAAACATCCTCTTGCTATATTCAAGCTGCAGTTCCACCAGTCACCACGGGGGCGCGCCAGAGACCGTACAAACTCGTCTGAGCTGCCGGCGGCGTGTTAGCGTGAGGCAGATTTTGGTCTTGCAGGGTCTCAAGTTTCCATTCTCAGATAAAGATGTCAGAAGGAGAATTCATACCCGATTCATGGTGAATTTCTTTCCTCTGTCAGTCAGGTCTGTTTTCTCGTGTTGGCTCATTCAGGATACTGGTGATTTGGGGGGGTGGGTGTGGGTGTCCTTCAAAGCAGCCTCGGCAACCACAAAAACCTGTTTATTAGCGATATAGAGCGTCTATCTTTGCTGCAGCTCCACGAACGCAGCCCCTCCCAGGAGTGAATGCACCCCTGCTCAGGTTAAAACCGAGCAAAGACGTGCTTGGACATAATAACTGATAAAAGAACTGAGAGGGAGAAGCCACAGAGGTCAATGTGACACTTCCACTACCACCCACACGGTCCTGAGAGGAGGAGCTGTGAGTGAGAACAACTGAGTGGATGAACTACTGGGCCTTTTACCTCAAGTACACATTGTAGGAGATTTATTCAATATTTTGCAACTGCAGAAGAGCTTCTGATTGCTTCAAAGACCTGAAATGAAAGCTGTAGCACACCCACCATCTACTAAAGTCTAGAAAATAGCAGCAAATCTGATAACCTCTGACTGTTTCAGCAATAATGATCATTAAAAGCTTCAAAAACAAATACGGATTCACTTAACAGATGCACTCAACAACAGCAGACGTGGGGCTAAAATGGCGGACTCCATTGGAGTACTTCCCCGTTTTTTTTTTTAGAAAATAAAAGCACTGTTGCTATAATCCAGCATATCTACATCAATGCTCATTGTCCCACTTTATCTCATTTGTATCCACAGTTCTACATAGGAACCTTGAGGTAACCTATGAAGTGCAGAATGTTGATTTGGCTCCCCGAAGGCGACGCTAGCTTCCTTTGTGTTGAGGATCTCGATGTGAACCAGGCACGAGGGGAAAAACACCACACACAACAAACACTCTTGATGAATTTTAATTACATCAAATGGATTCATGTAAAACTGGAAAAGGAGGAAAACACTGGGTCTCATCATCCTCATTGTCACAGCGACAGAAAGATGCACGTGTTCTGCATTTGCCCGACAGGTCACAGGTCACCTATACTCCAGGAAGTTCCTGTACAGGAAGTGTGCTTTTACTTTTCCACAGCAGAATAAAAGGAGATTAATACGATGATTTAGTGTGAGCGGATTTCTGATGATATGAGTCAAACGAAGACGTGGGCTTTGTTTTATGATGTTTCATCATGGTGGCATATAGGTGACCTGAAATACTTCTGTAATCAGTCTCTCTCTCTCTCTGACATCACACAAACTCTGCACATGATTGACAGGCAACAAATGACGCAGCTGCCATGGCTTTCCAACAGTCAGTTTTGGCATCCTGGCCAGTAACATCCCCACGGACACTGTCCTTGTCTTGGATCCGACCGAGGAAGTGTGGTGACTGATTGTTCCATGCAGGTTGGGATTCTCTGACAGCAGGTTGTGTTGGAGTCGTCGGTGTTGACATGCTTTTGTTGGTGCATGCTGCCATTTACAAAAAAAAAAAAAAAAAAAAATCGGTTGTGATCCTGGCGTTGGGCAGAAGGTCCATCTGGTTCTTTAAAGTTGCACAGAAGATCCAAACGGAGTCCTCAGGGTCTGGGTTAAGATCGCCCTTTTGGCTGTCGTTTGAATATTGGCACTTTAATGTTAAGTCCACACAGACTAGTGCACATCTAACAGTCCGTCACACTGAAGGACACATGGCAGTGTAATCTGCCACAGACGTCTTTCTAGAAAACAAAAAATGTCATCGCAACATTTTCTAGAGTACTCTTCTGTTGTTTCCTTGATTCAAGGAAGAAAAACAAAACAGAGAAGGAAGCCACTTTTCTCTACTGAAGGTTGAAAAACAACAAATGAAGGGGGGGGGGCAAGGAAACTGGGATATACAATCTTTTCTCACTGTAGACGGTCTCAGCAGATTAACTCTACTAGGCTTCAGACACACAGCTCCAAGGCCACCTTTCCCTCTGAGGCCCAGGCAAGCAAAGAAGAGTGGAAAGAGTAAGAAAAGTAGATTAGAGAAGTCAGAAGAAAGTACAAGAAAGGGGAAAAAAAGAGAGAAGGTTAGAGGATTGGATCAGTAAAGACAGTCAGTCAGTCATGAGTGACAGGAGACAGAGGGATGCAGCCAACCCGGATCTACATGCGTGGTCAAGGGAGAGGGGGAAGGATTTCAGCGCTACACCGAAGCCATGCAGTACCGCGGCGAGAACACAGAGCTGAACAGAAACCTTTTTGTGAACGGTCTTTGAGTTCTGGGTGAGCTGCAAGAGTTTTAGGGCTCCACTTGTCAGGGGGACACAAACAGGAAAAGTGCTCAGCCGCTGGCTGCAATGGAGGCTAAAGCGCCCATATGCCATGCGGATCAGGGTCCCATCAGGGTCCCATCAGGGTCCCATCAGGGTCCCATCAGGCTCTGAACAGGCGTTTGGCACCACAGGGACAGTGGGGCGACGGACAGGACAGTGAGGGAGGGGTAACAGCTTAGGGAAGCGGGGGAAGCCAGTGCACAGCAGGATGGACGACATATGTCACACCATGTTTTAGGTTCCCATGGAGACCACCCCCCCCAACCTCTTCCTCCCCGCTAGAGCAGCGCTCACTCACCACGCGCTCACAGCATGGTAGCAGACAGACGAGGGTGCGGGACTAGCAGCTTTGCTGCGGCTCCCCACTCCTGCTTTTAGTCTTTCTGCCCTCCACATCTGTAGGACAAAGGCAATTTCTTTGTTACATCTGGAGACAGTGACATTACACCTGCATTTACTGTGAATTAATAGAAAAACAATACAACAGCACCTACTGAATACAAAAAAGAAGAAATAAATAAGCATCTAAAGGTGGTTCTACTCGTTCTGGCACAATAAGCAGTGCTCGTCTTTGATTATAACTTAAAGATTACAATAATCTGTACAAGTCTTAACATCTTAGAGTGAAACTGGTGCATCAGACGGGTAAATTAAAGTTGAAAAATGATCTCCGCTTCATTCACAACACGATCAACGCCATCTTGTCCCCACTTACCATAATGACCCACTGATTCACTGACTTCATCTAACACCGCCTCAAACTAGATCACTGGAACCTCCACGTCACCTCAACTGTCAACTTTCCCGTCGCCACCTCTACCTGCCTCTTAGATCATCTTGGGAATGAAGCTTCATCATTTTGTCCCAAAGATAAAAACAAAAACAAAACCAAAACAAGTCAGTTCAGATCAAACCTCCATCATCCCCAGAGAAAATAGTCCCGTTCATAAACAGAAATACAGACCGGGGCGTGTAATGTACAAAAAAAAACAACAACTAAAAAAAAACAAAACACCAGAGTACACCAACCATAGAAAACAAGAATTCAATAATAATGAGTTTTGATCGCAGCAATCAAAATGAGTTTCAAAGCCATGCAGTTTAGTGAATCATGAAACCAAGTTAAATGCAAGTGAAAACATTCTCTGGTGCATCAAAACAAACAGCAAGAGGAAAGTGGATCTATTATCTGACTCATTTGATTTAATTTTCTAATAATTATCCGAGTGGCCCCGCAAAATGTTCTTCTTTATACTTCTACTCAGTGCCCGTTTAAGATTGAAGCTACAAACTTCTATGCAGGAAGCCAGTACTGCAGATAATAGTCGGTTAGACGGTGAAACGGGTTTAATGAGAAACCAATGATGGTAAAAAGCTGTTGGACGGAAGAACATTCATTAAATCCCACCATAGAGAACAAAACAACCAAGATTAGAGGAGGAAATGAAAAAAAAAAACACACCAGCCAGCACCATGGCAAACAAAAGAATGAACCAAACACACCAGACAGAGATAGTGCTCTGATAAATACATGCAGAAGATCTGACACATCCTCTCCCCTCTCTAAGTCGAGTCTGGTAAAGAAGTCAGCGAGCCGGAACCTCCCCGTCTCTCACACACACCCGTACTCGTACCACAGGGACTGGTTGTCCTCTGGCGGGTCAGAATTATTCACAGGGTCAGGATCAGCACCCTCGTAGGATGGGCTGGACCTCATCTGACCGTTTGATTGACTTGGCACGGTCTGGTTTTGGGTGGGAATGTGGTTTGGGATGGGAGGGAGGTGTGTTTTATTTGTGACAGGGGGGCCACTGATGTTGCTGACGAGGGTGGGGTTAAGCGAGAGGAAGGGGAGGGTTTTGCTGTCTGACTCACTAAAGATGGAGTCCATGAACACCGACTCTACAGTGAAGGAGGGGCCGAGGAAAGATTCGAGGGTGGAGAGGTCGGGGTCGTCCAAGTTTTGGCAAGGTAGGCTGAGTGACTTGGGGAGGGGGATGGTGGTGCTATGGGGTCCCTTTAAGTTGGTGCTGTTGGGGTAGTACTCACTGGGTGTGGGCTGGGAGCGTACCCCAGCCTTGGTGGCTGCGACAGGTGGAGACGCATCAACAGAGACGGGCTGCCGGTTGTCTTTTGACAGCATGTCGTGAATGCTGGTGCGGCGTGTGGTGCCCTCGGCGGTGGAGATGACGCTGCTGGCCCGGGGCAGCGTGGAGGAAGCCGAGTCCAGGCGCTCAGAGAAGGACGTGGCTTTTCCCTGTGAGGACAGGTTGGAGCGCACGGGGACTGAGCCTTTCACACGGGTGCTCTCCGCCTTCCGCAGGGTTGGGCGCCCCGGTTGTCCCAGTGATCTCGGTGGCCGATCGGAGCTGACCGGCGCCGCTTTCCCACTGGAGGAGCGAAGTATGCCCCTCCCCCTTGTGGCATTGCGTTCTTTCTGCACATGCTCAGAAGACGTGGAGAGGCGAGGAGAGTCCACAGTGAGGTTCTCCTGACTGCCGGACTACAGGTGAGGGAGCAAAGGATGGACATCAGAACTAAAACTATAAATTTTTTTTTTTATAAGGGGAAGGGTCTTTATTTTATGTTTTTACATTAAAATGAACCATAAAAGTGGCTTATCGCCAAAATCTTTCCCTTGTATAATCTTTTGGATTTTGAATCTGTTATATTCAATCATTTAACAAAAACTCTTCAACAGAGTTTGGGGCCTCACATCTGCAGGGTCGATACCCTCATCTAGGAACTGCTGCAGGGAAAGCACCTCGCTGCCTGGAGATCCGGTCTTCCTGATCTGGGTCTGGCCAGGGCTGCCTGCAGCGGCGGACGGGTCGAGGGACCTGCGCAGCTGCAGGGGGCTCTGGTGGGAGGAGCGCGAGGAGGTTGGCTGTTGGACAGGACTGCTGCCGCTGCTGGACCACACCTCCTGGTCCAAGCTTAGGCTGAACTCTCCGCTGCTCTCACTGTGAGGCCGGCTGAGGCTGCCATTTATTGTGCCTGTTGGAGCGAGAACAAATGATTCATCACGCTAAATGTTCATTGACCTTTACTGCTTAATCCCAGGAAGTGAATTAGTATTGATGGATTCTACAGTAAACCAAAGCTAATATCCAAGATATCAAATTAATACTTCTAACGACAAACCAAGAATCCACCTCAGCTCCAAATGGTTCACGGTAGCGCTGGGCCTGACCAGCTGGAGCATTCCATTTAACCCACACACTTGTTTATGGTAGCCACAAATCAGATGTTAGTCTGTTTGGAGCTCAAATCAAAATGTGGATAAAGAAAACCTGGATTGTACCAGGTGATGTGCTTGAGAGTTTGTAAATGGGTATTTTTTAGACAGTTTTCTTGTTCGAGGCCATCAGTCACCATTAGCTTCAAGCTAAGTATATGTGGCTAGCTCTTCCTGCATTCTGGAGTCACAAAGAAGGAACGGAAGAGTGAAAAAACACATCTGTGAGCTCAAGACACCTAAAGTGCTACTGAATAAACTGAAACCAAAGGCTATTCCTTTAAGGTACAGAGCAAAAGGTGAAAGGAAAAAAGGGTGGCTAGTGTGATTAGTCAGAGGGGAAGGGGTGGGGTGGAGGAGCATACCTTTGCCCTCCAGAGGAGAGGTGAGGTGGGAGTTATTGTTACTATTACTACTGGTGGTCCTGTTGCTATGGAGACTGGAGGGTCTGGAGGCTGGGTAAGGGAAAAAGAGGGAGGGGACATACACGCATACACACAGTTAGATTAATAAACACTAACATGTGTCTACAGCAACATGCACTAGCACACAGGAGTAACACGCGAAGAGTTCAATAGAACGTCTCCCGCTGGGGCAACAGATGGCACATGCCGGGCAGAGGGACAGGCAGGGTGGCTTGTTGCCAGGCTGCAACCCCCAAATATGTTCAGGAAATAAACAAAGAAACCTAAAACCAAGGACCAATCCACCTTAGAGAGAAGGGTGAATAGAGGAGGACGGTGGAAAGCCAGTAAATCAGGAAGGAAGATGACGGTGGAGGAGGACAGGAGACAATGTGACCTTGCTGGTGTTTGCAGGGGCAGATTCAGCCAGAAACCAGTGACCCTGAAATCATTTCATATTTCTTTCCAGATGGATGATGCCAAATCAGAACTTGAACTGATCCATATCAAAGTGTCAGAGAAAGCAGCCCGTCGCGGCCCAGAGTGGATTCAGTGCCAGGTAGTAGTGACTTACTACAGATGCTACAGGGCACCCTGCATGTTGCGCTCAGCTCAACGGGAGGAGGACACAAAGTGCTAAACACCTGCAGGCCTGATAACACACAACAAACACATAATGTGGGATGTGCTGCATCACTCGTTGGAAGGTTACTTTAAATCATTTTAACCACCTAATTATAAGGGATCTCCATGCAAGCGCCTCACTGTGCATCAGACAAAAACTGGCGAGCTCAACTGACCTTTTGTCAACACTTTTCCACACCGTCTGCACTCGTTTTCTCATGTCGTGCTCTTCCGGTCTGTCACTGACTCAGGTGCACATGGTATATGTGACTTCCAATTCAGTGCCTGTTCACGTTAGCGCTCAACCAGAAGGGTTACGGTTTGTTAATTTTTAGCCCAACTCAAAGTGTAGGTGGATTACTGAGCATACCAGCCAAATAAAGAAGACACGGTTCATACCTGAGGGCGGGCTTGGGAGTCTGTAAACTAACAATTTTGGGCAGCTTTACTGATATGCAGGAGGGGAACAACTTTACGGTGAAGTATCGCTTTAAGTGTTTGGAATGTGTGTCAGTAGTTTAATGGCTGTTTAACAACTGGGTCATCTACATCGGAGCGGGACCGAAATGATGAATTGTTGGCTGGCCACAGATTAACTGCCCTGGATAACGTCCTAAAGCCTGGAATAGAGTCAATCCTACTTTCGCCAGAAGCTCATCTCTCTCTCTTGCTCGCCATTAAAACTGCTTCCCAACTGTAGATCAGCCTTAATCGAAGTGCAGGAAGGCAGGCCAAAGATTAGCAGAGGAGCTTCTGAGGGTGTGACCTGCTTTTTTTGTTTTTAGCTTCTGAGACCTTTTCATGGGACACATCTTTATGTTGCTCCGCTTCATCTTACCGTGACTCTTGGGGTCGTCAGAGGAGCCGGCGACGTCTTCGCAGGAGGCGTTGTCTGGTGAGGCACAGAAATTAAAAAAACACATGTCAAAAGGTACGATCAGTAAAACTGCATCCCAGCAGGAATCTGTGTTTTTCTTTTTCTGCCCTCATTCCAATATAACCTTCACCCTGACCTTTGACCTGGAGCCTGTGCTTGGCTCGTCTGTGCCCCGCAGAGGGCAGGGTGAGGGCTGCACAGTCGATGGCATTAGTAGACAAGGCAAGCTCCTTCATGCGCTGACCGCCACGCCTGCTGCTGCCTGTCATGCCCACGTCTCCAGATTCGGCACCATCTAGATTCTCTGTGCTGCCCGCCCACTGAGCCCCAGGACCGCCTGCCACTGCCATGGTCTGCAGCAGGTCATTCATGGCTGAATGAACAGACGGAAAAGATGAAATGAGGGAAAGGAACATGATAATATTTATATTGTGTGTGTGTGTGTGTATATATATATGTATATATATAGATATATATACCCCCACACACACATAAACATATTTTGCATCTTATATCCCCGCCTAAAGAAAATCACTGGTTCAAAGGCACAGTTTCTAAGTCCTGCTGAATCCTGCAGTTGCAAAGCCTGACAGACAGCTCTGTAATTTATTGTTTCTCAACCTTATCCTGTTTGCAGGCAGTAGTCGTCTGCAAAAGTTCATGGAAGCATGAAGTACATCCTCTGCAGGACTTGATGAAAACGATCACTTCTGTCTTGCACACTGAAGCATAAACTCAAGGTGCATGCAGACATCAAGCATTAAATAAAGGCACTGAAAATATCCAAAACAAATATCGTCTGAAGTGCATGAAGATGGCAGCTGCATGGTTCGTCATCTTTCACCCCCCCCCCATCCCGTCCCAGCCAGTACTTTTTCATCTCACCGCTGTCTTCATGCACTTTGTCAACTGATCTGTTCAGAGGAGACGCATGAAGGCGAGCGGAGCTGCAACGGCACGACTTCACAAAATAATTACTGAAAGAATCCGAGCAAGACAAATCCATGTAAGCAGAATAAGATCTGAAATGCAGCACGACTGGCAGAGGAAGAGAGAGAGAGAGAGAGAGAGAGAGAGAGAGAGAGGCAGACTGAAAGAATAAAGGCTCCATTTCAAGTCCTCCATGGTGAGTGTGAGTAGTGTTGATCATACACTGACGTCTTAGTCATGCTGTAATCAAAGATGGGCGCAAACACACCACAGGCGCATGAAAGGCAAGCCCACAGTCTCTCCCACTCTCTCATCTGAACACACAAACACACAAATATCGCCTTTCATTCAGTTTACACAAACAAAATGAAACCACAGAGCACATGACAAAGCTGCCCCATAAGTTGCCCAAGACAGATTCTAACGACGACTAAACTGAAAGCTTTGATAGGTGACACTTGGTGCAGAATGAGATGAAACTCTACAAGAGGCAGATCTAAAGATGTTTTGTGCTTGTCAAGAGGTTAATCCTAATCTGTCCTCTGCTATCAGTGAGAACAAAGTCATCGCTTATTTGGCGAAAGCTCTAACAAAGCTAAGAGTGAGACTCTACAGGAGGGAGTGGAGGTGGCAGACACAAGGCAGAGGAGGTGATGGAAAACATGAGAACCGGTCACTAATGTCAGCAGAGGCAGCGTTCACGTATTTTAATTCTTATGAATCTTACGCAAATGTTTGAAAACGTTGCAGATAAAATCACCGGCTGACAAATGCAATTGTTAAGGATGAAAGGTTGACGCGCTGTTAACTGAAACCTGAAGCTGCCATACTGTCACAGTCCCACTCCCACACTGCAGCCCCGCTGACATCAGCCACCGCTTCTTTTGTTTCTCCTAGCAAGATGGTGAGAGGGAGAGGAGGCGGAGGAAGGCTAGCGTGGCGGCTAACGGAGGTCTTACACATGGAGCGCCGGTAGATGGCCTTGGCCTTGTCTTTGTCCTTGGATCTGTTCCTCATGAAAGGCAACCTCTTTATAGCTGTCAGAGTGCAGCCGGAGACAGACAGACAGACAGACAGACAGACAGACAGACAGACGGGAGGGGGAGCGACAGAACAAGCCAGGGGGTGGTGGAGGAGGGAAAGAAAAGAAAAGAAAAGGAGGGCAAGAACAGAGGGATGTTAACGTTTTCACAAAGGCAGCCATAGAGAGAGAGAGAAATCCCTGGACACTCAACTGGACAGCAGACAATAATATAATAGACACTGAAAATGAACACTGAGCGAGATCAACCAAGTCATTTAAAACCTGACATGTCAAATATCTTTAATAACCCCAATATACAGGATAAGCTTGAAAATCTTTACAAAATATAAAGATTTCAAGCTAAGTTTTTAACTTTAATTTTTCCTGGTGATTCATCAAATTTATGCAAGAATTTTCAATCAATATTGACAATCTTTCTTTTTTTTTCAAATAGAACCCAAGATGCCTCCCACTCCTGGTAACTACGTCCAACTTCTTTAAACGCTACATGAGGGCAGACTTTTGCAAACAAAACACAAAACATGACCTCAATATGCAACCACACACTCGCACACATTCAGTCCGTCAGTGGCGCGCACACACGCACACAAACACTCTTGTGCTAATGGTCGCCATTACCAAGCGTTACGGTCTATACACAACTGCTGAGACGTTACCACACCTACATGAAAACACAGGAGATGAGGAATATTAAAGGGTGCAATCAGAAGAGTGAGAAGGTCATAGGTCAAGGAGTTCAAGGAGTAGCTTGTAAACATTGGGTGTCACTCATGTAATGTTCTTACACACTGTAATGACTTCAACTGACTTGCTCTTGACATCTATTGTGTAACACTAAAGTCGCCACAAGCCTGGGTGATTGCCGGTGACAAGACGTAAACAATAGATGTCAACAACAAGGAGTTACAAATAGAAATCTGGCTCCGTCTCCTGTCTGTAAAAAAAATCCTGTAAGAGCAAAGCTGTGTACAATAACATTTCATGAATGAGGCCCTGTAACTTCAGTATTGCTTTCACTTACAATGCAAGCGTTCAGTGCTAACCTGTCTTCCTCTTAAACCTTTTTAATATTTTATTTTGGGGAAAAGTAAAAAAATACATCTTGAATATATCGATGAGTGATAAGCCACACAAACTTGATTTGACTTCATATACCTATTCTGCAGTTTAACCTTGAAGTAAACTTACCAACAAACCTAGAATCAAAATAAGGACTGAACAGGAATAATCTTCCTTCACTGACTTGCACCTCATCAACCAGGAACCAGGATTTTGAGACGACTTGTACTGACTCGATCCGAGCTGTGATGCATTGCACCATTTAATAGTTATGGTTATCTACATTAGTGTTTGCTTCTTATTTACAAGTGAACTGCACAGATCAGCAGGTTGACATGGCTGTGACTGAGAGCGTTTTCAGACATTTGAACCACATGAGATGCTCCTCCTGGACACAAGTTACAGGTCAATCCAAAGACACATTCTTAAAGGGATACGACAGATTGTTAGAAGTGGTGCTGTCGATGGTAGAAAAGGTTTTAAATATGGTTTCAATCTCTGCGTCTACTGTTTTGAAACAGGTCAAAGGTCGAGAGTCAACCATGTGCTGCTGCACAGCTCAGCCGTAACTTCTACGACAGCTGATCGACACAGACAATGGACTCACGAAAGCATGCCCCGAAAGATGTGACAGTCGGATCAACAACCCCGCCCACCCTCCCCTGCCGCAGCATACCATTGGTGGACCCCTGCCCGTGGGCATGGGACTGCTGCCCTCTCCTCCCTTATGCAGAGAGAGATAAAGAAGCACAGGGAGCAAGTTAAGTAGGAAAGCACCACTCAGCCAGCACAGAACCATATAAAAACCTCCATGCACACACACTCCAAGTGCAAGAGTGTTTTGAGATTCATATGAGAGAATTCAGGTGTTCTGTGTGTATATTGTTGCATCAAATGGTGTCAGTGTTTGATCCCAGCTAACATTAATGTGTTTCTGTCAGGTGAGCATGTAAGTACGTGGGCGTCTCATCTCAAGCATGCTGGGTTCCCTCAGTCGTGGCTGAAAGTGTAACACGGTCATTTACATGCACCCGCATGCGTTTCTCTGTACTCACTGCTGCTCCTCTTCTGTGTGAGGGTGTCGTCCAGGGAGTTAGAACCAGAGCCGATAGACGAGCTGTCCTGGCTGTCTGGAGGGAAGCTCAGAAAACCATCACCGCACTCTGAACGTGATGGCGTCAGCGTGAGAGAACGCATCCTCTCCCGGCTCTTCGGCTTGATCAGCTTCCTCATCTTCAGAGTGATCCAGTTGCCACGCCTGTAGAGGAATAACTCGTCTTATTCAGCCTCTCAGCTTTCACAATGAGATACTGAAGATATAATATGTTGCAGGCCATAAATATTTAATGCTTTCCTTCCTGGAAGGCATGGCTGCAGCATGAGTGTTTTTAACCATTCCTTTGGCCCAGTCAGACATGAGTAAACAAGCAAACTGAATTTTTTAGCATCACAGTTTACGATTATATTTGTCACCCTGAGCCATGTCTACACTGTTCAAGCTGATGTCATTCACACACAATAAAAAAGAAATGATTTGATTCGTTGTTTCCTGTTTTTTCCAAAATAAAAACATTAAAATAATATAAATAGAAGCTCCTTTTTACCTGCGTGGAGGTGAGGGGTCGTAAAACTTGTACTGGTCCATGATCTTCTCCTCCAGTTTTTCCTTCTGTCTCCTCAGCTCGTTCAGTTTGTCACTGAAGGGAAAAGAGATGGGACAGATAATAAATAGAGACATGTACGACTGAAGAATGTGTTTTAAAAAATGCAAATTGTCATGAGGGATTTGAACTGGAATATCAAGAAGCTTTGCAGGACTGTAAGAATGATTTGACCTGTGTGGATGCATCAAGCAGAATCAAACCAACCCCGATGGATCAGTCTGACGAATAAGTAGAAATGCATGTAATCCCACATTACACATTAGCTGTAGCATGTACGACTACAGTGTAAGATGCACCGCCATTTGAAGACTGAAAAAAAATAAATCAAAACCACCTCAGGCTAGCGTGGAATTGGGGGGTTGAATATTTTTCCTGTTTCAGTCCATCGTGTCGTAACGTTCATGACAATATGTTGAATACCGATGACTTGTGCACAATAGTTCTGCGTTAAGAAGTTATTTGGTGCTCAGTCAACCTCAGTCCAGAACCAAAACGCAGCAAATTGCACGTTATCAAAAGCTGTCAGCTAAAAGTACTGGATCATGATTTGCACCCCTACAGCTTACATGTATTGTCTCTGCTCTACATGGAACAGGTCTTTGCTCTCCATAGTCTGTTCCAGCAGCGTGCGGTTCTGAAGCATCAGAGTCTGGATCTGATCCAACAAGTGGCGGTTCTCCTCCTCCAGGTTTCCCTTCAGCTGGCTCAACAACTGTCACACAGACAGAATATTACAGAAGTGCCTACCCGTCAAAACACAGCAGGATCAACAAGTCATCTGGAGCACGGAAGTGATTCCCCTCACCTCGCACTGGTTGGTCAGCTTGGTGGAGGTGATGTCCAGCTGCTGGTACTCCTCCTTCAGTTTAGAGAACTCAGCCTCCAGCCTGGTCTGTTCCAGTTTTGTGCTGTTCAACTGGCTCTTTGTACTCTTATGGTCCTGCTGGAGGTTCTCGTTGTCCTTTACCAGCTGACTATACATAGTGTTGAGTCTGAGGAAGTAGAAATAGATCCAAAGAACCTTCAAGGTATGAAAATGTAGGCTTCCCACAGGTTTAACACATTACTCACAAGGTTGCATAGTTTTTTGTTTTTTTTTTAACAGAGATTTTAAGAAAATCAAACATTTTCTCTGACCTATTGTTTTCCTCTTTGAGCAGTTTGCACTGGTCGGCTGTAGCTTGGTGGTTTTGGTTCTCCAAGGCCATTTTTTCCTGCTGATCCTTCAAATTTTTCTCCAGCTCCTCAAGCTCCCCCTTCCTCTGTAGGAGCTGCTTGTACCTGCAAGTATAAAAAAAGTACAAATCCGCTGAAGACCACTAGGGTTTTTATTTGCAGCCATTGCTAGTAAAAGTTTTAGTTACATACTTAAAGATTCAAGTCAGACAGAGAGAAATTCAAGCGATCAGCTGACTCCTTTGTTTGTCTGTTTCTGTTGTGTTTTAACACCCGAGAGCTGCTATGTCAAATTTCATTATTTGCCTGACTTACAATGACAATAAAGATACTGAATTGAATTTAGCAGCCCAGTAACTTTTAATTTGATTCGTAATAATATCATCAGCGGGACTTGAACTGTAATTAGACGTGAATGTGCCCACATGCTCCTACGCCCTCACTCACTTGTCCTCCAGGTCCCGGTGCTGCTGCTCCAGGCTCTTGTGGGAGCTCTTCAAGCCACCGTGCTTCCCAATCAGAGCTTCGTACTCAGCCGCCTGCCTCTCGTGCAGTGCCGCCAGCTTCTCGTGATCGCGGAGGAGCAGCTCATAGGTGGCCCGTAGCTCCTCCTTCTCCTTCAGCGCTCCCTCACGCTCGGCCTCCACACTGCTCTGCTGGCTCTGCAGCTGGGCGTTCTGGGCCATGAGGCCTGCACTCTGTGAGCTCAGGGTAGAGTTCTCCACCTGGAGCATAAATGGAGGACATGGAAAAAAACAAAACAAAGGAAAAACTATTAAAATGTCTGCGTTGTGTACATTTTACTGCATTTCTTACTCCGCAAAACGTGCTTGACTAAATAACCTTTACCTACTTACACACTGTTTACCTTTAACCATCTTTGTACCAATGGCACACACAGAAACACACAACACATGCCAACAACCCACTTAACACATCAGATATTTACGTACACACCCGCTAACAGCTAGAAGCTACTGTAAGGTCACTGCAAATCCTGTAGCTCCTAAGCTGGGTTTGACTAGCTTCCAAACAAGGAGTACAAATCTAAATCCATAGCAAGGAGCTAAACATACAGGCAAGTCAGTTGAGCAAAGAAGGAAATGTGGAGAGAAAATGGGTGGCACGGAAATGCAGTTTTTCAGGAGTTGTATTTTGTAGTTGCCATATATGACCACTTCACTCATTCAGTGGGTTTTAGTGAACGTTTGCACGTATAATCGGAATCCTGGCATCTCAAAACACAAGACCAGAGGAAGAATCAGTTTATTGGCTGTAGTACGTCCTCTGATAACAAGTTGCAGTTATGCTTCTTTTAGCTGACCTTTAGCATCACAAACAAATCTACAAGTGCACCATCTCTGCTTGTCCTGGAATTTTAACGATTAACACATAGCAACACTGATTACCATTCCACCGCTGCTTGCCTGTGTTTAGTTTCTCACAAACATAACAAATCTGATGGCTCTGCTGATAGAATAGTTACTGCCTGATGTGTAGTGTTTGGACAGTGAGAATTACCTGAAGTTTGGCGTTCTGAGTCTGTAATGTTGTGTTGTTCTCCTGTAAAGACGCCGTCTGTCTCTGGACCGCCACTATCTGAGCCTGCAGGTTGTTGCTCTGAGTTTCTAGCTGTTTGAGCTGGCTCCTCAGGGCTGCCTTCTCAGCCTGCAGTGTGGCATTCTGGGAAAAATCACCAACATATATTAAGACACTGGCCACACAAAAAATATATTCAGGAAAAACAGCTGTAGGTGTGCAGGATGAGTTAGATAACTTACATTCCTCTCCACCTCAATGAGTCTGTCTTTGACTTTCAGTAGCTCCCTGGTGGCTTCATGGCTCTCCTTCTCCCATTTACTGACGGCCTGAGGGTCTTCCCCTCCTCTAGAGGGCGAGCTCTGCACCATCCTTTCCTCTTCCTCCCTCTGACGCAGAGCTTCATAGTTTTTCTTCACCTGTGGTGTGACACACAAGCCATTTTTGCTAAATTAATCCCTCCAACATAAACCCACTATGGAGGAGAATCAAATATTGCAGCTTCAGGTTTGACTGGAAAATTCCAACGTGAAAAACGGTAAACTCAACTAGATGGTGACAAGAGTAATGTTATAATAACAGTACACATGATCCATCATAGTTTCACAGCTTCATCCTCACACACTTCAACTTTTCCACACGATGTTTAAAGCTTTGGATCAGATTCGTGTCAGCAAGTTCAAAACACAAACACCTCCCTGAAGGAGAGAAGACTCTCCTCCTCCACCACCTCTTTCAAAGACTCCGGCAGCCTCATAAATAGATAAACCAATAGAAGTGAAAGAGTGGATGCATTAATAATGCATAGGTCTTGAGAAGCTCTCAGTGTTTTGAGTGTTTCCAGTATTTTAGAACCAAGGAGGATTTGGAGAAGTCTTCTCCTAAAGTGGACGAGTGGTGAATGGTGAGAGATTTTGCGTGTATGTGTGTGTGTTACTAACTGTCTTGAGCTCCTGCCGAAGTTGTTGGTTGAGATTTGATGACTCCTGTAGTCGAGCCTCCAGGGCAGCGATCTTCTCTTCCTTTATCTCCAAAGATGACTTGAGAGTCGACTCCAGTTTAGTTTCCAGGAGCTTAAACCTGAAAATAAAATCTGAGTCAGTTGTGCATTTGGTTATTGCTGTTGTGCATCTAATTCAGAGTGCGTTTGCAGATATGTAAACACAGAGCCCACCCCTTTCATGGAGGGGTGAAGCCCATAAATCCCCCTGTCGTCACACAAGCGCCCTACAACAGTTGAAGCACCAGTAAACGAGTGTCTGTGCGATGATACCTGTCATCAGAGTTCTCATCATGCAGGAGTCTTTCCTTGTTCAGTCCGATCTTCTCCAACTCGTGGGTCAGTTTCTCCAGATCATTGTTCATCTGCTGAGTCCGCAGCTTTTCACTCACCAACTCCTACACACAGTAAAATCCCATGATCAATTTAAATCAATAATCAGTATTTAGAAGTGTTTTCCCCTTCAGGAAGTAAACTGTAGATAATCTGTACAAGCCAGTGCTCCATATTTTCATACTCCAAAACAATACGACCTATTCACTGAGAAGTTGGGGTGTCAATCACCTCACTTTGGTTGGATGAGAAGGGTATATCTGAAAAATTACTCGACAGGCACAAGTGCCTGAAATTATGGTGGTTGACCACTGACTCAGTGCTGCAACGTGAAGAAAGTGACACATCACCATGATTCCAGTGACTGACTATCACTCCATGAGGAACTAAGTGGTATTACAAGCCAAGATGGACTTGGAATGACTTGTTCAGATGCATGACATTATAACAATGTTGATATTTGCTGACACTTACCTCTCTGAGTGTGTTGAGGGTCCTCTTATCAATGGTGGCTTGTTTAACCAGCTCCTTGTTCTCTCTCTCCAGGTCTTTGACTCTAGTGCAGGAGTCCCTGAAGAAGATCATCTCCTTGCCCATCGTCCGATTCTCTTTCTCCAGGGTGGAGATCCGCTGGTTGTTATCGTCCAGTTTTGAGTCCCGGATCTCGGCCTGCTGCCTCAGACGCTTGTTCTCCTTCTCCAGTAGCTTCTTGTCTTTCTCCAGCTGGGAGCTCTCCTGCTCCAGAGTTTTGTTCTGGAGGATAACAGGACCAAGGGGGGGACCAGATGCATAATGTATCATTTGATGGGATCACTTTAAGCCTAAAAGCCTTGTAAATACATGTTTGGCTAAAGGTGGACACAGGATTAACTCAAAAGGCCCAAATTCTGTTTTGATTAACAATCTTGGATAATCCAACTCTTCTGGGCAATGCTAAAATATAGGCAGCATGAACTGTGGTTTGGTTCAATACACAGAAAAAAGTTTTTATAAAACTGCACTTGCATGTGAGATGTTTATTTGTGCACGGAAAAAAATTAGAAATGCAAAAGGTGCGCAATGGCACTTCGACAGCAGAATAAATCCAGGTAGAAGACAGCTTTGCTTCTATCGAACTTTCACCACGTAACCTTTGAGGCCAAAACGCTGTGTCATTGACTGAAAATATATGATGGCATTCCTCAGATGCTTACGGGTATCAACTTCCAGTAGCCTAGGTTACTACAGTCTCTGAACAAAGACATGAGAAACAAACTTCCTGCCTACCTCCTGCTCCAGCTGCTCCAGACGTTTACTGGAAATCTTCAGCTCCTCCAGGTTGCGTTGCAGGGTTTGATTCTCAGTCTCCACTTCCTGCAGCTCCGCCTCCAACTGCTGGATCTTCTTGCTGCTGTTCTCTAATGCCTTCTGCAGGCGCTGGTTCTCCGTATCTAGGCCCTGGTAACTCACCTGGGGGGTACAACAACCAGATTAGGATATTAAAAGCCTCCATGAACTAGTTGTGTCCCTCCTTAGGGGGGTTACTATATGTCACTTCCTTTATATCTTACCTGTAGAATTTTTCTTTGTAATAACTTAGCAACATGTACTATTGTGATGAGGTGGCTTACACGTGACCTTGTTGCCTTGGGACTCACCTACAAGCCCCTCGCGGCTGATAAAACTCTATATTATCGTGTGTCTGCCCTCATGTGCCTGCATGCCTGTTATATTGTGGCGTCACTTTTATCTTCTCATCTGCCATCGGATATATTTCTATAATGCGCTTCTGCTTTTTATTTTTGTGCTTCTGCTTTGTATGATGCAGTTTCTATACCAAAGCACCAAATTAATTTGCACGACCTGTATTAGGAGCCTTTGTTTTTCCATCGGCATCAACTTTGTTTTGTCTTTGTATTACTCTTTTGTATGTTTGTTCATGTTTTCTGTAACTGTCATTTCGACTTTTTTTAGGTCACTCCATAACAGTTCAGGGACTACAGATAAACCAAAAAATAACTTGGCCAAGTCTTGTACATATTTTTTAATGTCAAATCTCCCTGTTGAGGCAGCTAATGTAAACTTGTATGAACTCCCCTTTGGTCCACACAGATAACTGACAATAGTGAAAAGTGTAAAGTTGTCGCCAGTCCCATTATGTTACATGAAACACAAGACAAGCAGCAGCTGAGCCAATGTTGCTCTGTCAATGTAAAACTCCCAACAGCTGCCTTAAGTCCTACCCAGCAACAGAAACACTCATATGACCAGCAGTCCAAAAGTCTTACCTCTAATCTCTCCGTCTTCTTGGAGGAAGCCTTGAGAAGCTCCAGGCTGCGCTTCATTTGGCTCCTTTCACTCTCCAACTCCCTGTTCTCGGCTTCCAGCTGGATGGCCTTGGCTCCGGCTGAACGGAGGCTCTCAGCTGAGCGCCGCAGCTCCAGGTTCTCTTGCTCCAGCTGGGAGTTCTCCTTCTCCAAAGCCTCCAACTGGAAGGCCACATTCTTTAGATTGTCCAGCTTCTTCTTCAGGCGTCGTCCCTCCGCCTCCAGCTCAGTGTTCTCCTTCTCTAATGAAGACACCTGAAAACAGATGAAAACCAGGCATCGACTTTCACACCCAGTTGGTAACACAACTATAAACTATCATTAAAAATGGTTATCCAAAATATGCAGTCTAATAATATGAAATGTGGTATTGAGGATTTAAAGGCCCAATGATGTAAGGAAACTGACACACAGACGTAAATACATCAGGCAGGAATCAGACCTTTTCACAGGTGATTCCTAGACTGGCAACTTTCTTCTGCAGGCTTTCATTTTCTCTTTCCAGCTTCTGTAACAGAATCTCCAACTCCTCTGCTCTCTCGCCTTTCTCCTTCATCACTTCGAGCTCTTTCCCTGCATTAAAAAAAAAAAGACAAAAACACATGCTCTTACAAACAGCCAGAATGTTGATCCGACATCCAAACAAGGTAATGGAAAAACCACACCAACGCATATTTCAATGCACCGCAGAAACTGAATTACTCACGTAGTTGTTTCCGTTCAAATTCCATCTTATTGAGTTTGGCTGTTGTCTCACAGATGGATTCATGGAGAACACGATTCTCCTTCTCCACATCCTTGACCCGGGCCTCCGCACCCACCTGGCAGCGCTGCCGCAGAGACGACACCGTCTGACTGAGGTGCTTGTTCTCCTGTTCCAGACCCTTCAGCTGCAGGACCGACATAGTTTTAATGAAAACATTCAGTCCATAAGTAATGTACTGCAACTAAGTTGATCATTTGGGTTTACTACATTTGTTCCATCATTCTGTGGAGGAATGCGCCAAATATAACACTGCAAATCCTTTCCGTGACAAGAATTTTACATATTGTCAATATCGGGCCATATTATTGGCACGATTTACATATCATTTGCACTTTACAAAAGAAAAAGGTCTTTGCGTTTCCATTTGTTCATCCCTGAGTTAGATTATGAATTCTGCAAGTTGTCATTTCATCAGAATTTTAATTTGTGATTTCCACTTTTTTAATGAAGGGATTCAAGCTTGATACAGTGAAATTAAGATGTAGAGAATATGCTCGCGCCTGGAGAATGATTTTAACTGTAGTGATTAAAGAAAGCAGTTTCTGCTACAGACCCAAAACAAGATTACAAGAAAGAATGCAATGGCGAAACAAACACAACAGGAGAGCATTATCCATCGCGAGGTGTCAATTACATCTCACCTCAATGTGAACAGAAACAGCAGCACAGTAAACCGTGAGTATAGAACTATGATGTGTGACTTCAACTAATCAAAGGAGTTCGATTTGGGTCTGTAGGCACACAGGGAACCGCTCCATCTAGGCCACTGGGTACGAGAACAACCTTGAAAACAGTTCAATTGCTTTCAACAGATAAAAGTCATGCTATTCTCTGGTAAACGGATCGAGTAGCAATAATGGTTTTGTGAAGAAAGTAGCATCAAAGGCCTGCTGGTAGAATCGGAAATAAGTGAGAGGACTTGAAACATAGTTCGGTACCTGTCTCTCAGAGTTTTCCCGCAGTGTTTCCAGAGTCTTCTCCAGTAAAGCCTTCTCTTTCATCAGGTCAGTGCTTAGAGACTCGGCGCTGCGGAGCGACTCTCTGTCGGCCGTCAGCTCACTTTCCAGCTGCTCCAGCTGCACAAGACACAGCTACGTTGTACATTTCAAACCATCTTTGTTCAGGATTTTTGTGTCATAAAAACATATCAGGAGGAATTTTAAAGTACAGAACAGCCCAGCAATCAGTCCTCAGTCACTCTGTTTTTATCGTATTTATTAAGAGATTAGTCGATTTATTTCAATGGGGTGCTGAACTGTACTGGATGATGCAATTTGACCTTCCTAATATTTTACCCATCCCATATATATGGGTGTTCTTCTTGAGCAACATCAAGTATTCACCATATAGAAACTTAATAAAGTTCCTAAAACCATACCCCAGATAAAAGGAGAATTTATTGTTGAGCCATTGTATTATTTTTCTTTGTATACATGATAAAATGGCAATAAAGTACTTGTGTAACCACCTGTACTTTTTACAATTATTCAATATAATTTCTCAAATTAATCTGCGATTCCCACTCTCACTAAAACTGGTGGAGTTGTTAATCTATGATTCTAATTTCACCTCCTTCTGTCACAATTCTGCAGAAGTTTATGTGCCCCCCCCCCCCCACACACACACACACACACACACAAACAAACCAAAAGAATGAGATTATTTCTGTTGTTCAAACCTACCAGCAGCCGTATTCACATTTTAATGTGTTTTGGCTCAAGACCTCAAGTCACCCAGAAATAAATTTCTCACTCTGGATTTCCCCTTTGTGACAGAAACAGACAATTTTAAAGTTTTATTCAGAGGGCAGAGAGAAGAGGCTTATATTTCTGAAATAGTTTGGATGCCTCTCTTAGCAAGGGGCGTTTTGGTGTCAAAGCCCCGAGGAAAAAAAGGCAATGAGGGCTGCCTGGATTTAGAGCTTTGCTTTCATCCCCCAGATCCACCCCTCTTTCGATGCTCTCTGTCTTTCTCTTCTTTTTATTTCTAAGTGTCACGGTGTGAAAAGGTCTGAGGAAAGTGGTCGGGTAATTTATTGTGTGAGTGTTGATCCAATATGCTAATGATCGTGATGCCACTGAAGATGGGTGGAAAAGCAAACTGTATTTCTGACCCAGGACTGTGTTTTCAGCTTTACTCAGCCAACAGATGCAAAGAATCCAACATAGCATTCCACATAATATTAATTTCTAATCCTATTACCCAATGACGCTTGAAGAATAAACTTATTTTACTAGCTATGTGAAGGAAATGTAGTTCCTAGAAGAAGCTGATGGAATTTCTATTGTTTATTATAATTTGGGCGGAGACCAAGCATAACAAGATTAGTTTATCAAGACGTGAATTTCGAAGAGAAGGTCAGCATTTTTAAAAGGTGTCTGATGGATTATGAATGTCAATTTTGAAAAGCACTGGACCAAGAATGAAGCCCTGAGGTACTCCGCCAGGTGAAATACTGAGATGGGATTGAATAATGCAAGGAAACGTTATGTGGTCACATTGAATTTGACTTTTGATTTTTGGATTTAGATGTCCTCACTTCACTTCCTCATTAGCTACACCATTTCAAGAAGTCGCAGTGATATCATATTCACATTTACAGGACAGACACAAACACATCGATGCCAGCATGAAGGCAATAATTCAAGACATAGTCCACTGCTCACTTTCTGGTTCAGTCTGTGGTTCTCCTGGCTGGCTTTGCCCAGTTTGGCCAAACTGTCCTGACTGCCTGTTCCACGAAGTTCCTCTACTGTCTTCAGAAGGGTCTGGTTGTCTTTCTCCAGCTTCAACAGGCGGCTGGAGGTCAGCTCGTTCACCTCTTCCCCGAGGGACTTCTGAGGGGCTGGGAGAGTAAAGTGCGAAGGAAGTCAAATTACCATACACAAAAGACAAACCAAAATCGAAACTACAAAGAAAACTGAGGAAGATTAGTCCATCAAAAATAAATGAAAACAAACCCCCCTTGGTCAAAGTTTACAGGTATTAAAGCCTTTAAGTGCCATCTTAACAAACAACCCCCCCCCCCCCATACCCTCCCACGCTCCATGCTAAGTCTTTATCCAGATCCCTAGCTAGTTAAACCTCTTAACAGCTTTAATAATCCAAACGCACAGATTATCCTCCAGCAGCCACTGAATATTAATTACAGGACTTAACCAAGTGGAAAGAAAACCCCTGTAGAGATTGTTGCCTGCAGAAGGGCCACGGGGACAAAAGCAGGTCCAAACACCAATGAACAACTGACACCTTCACAGCAAATATTCTCTAAGTGCTGAACTCTCAGAGCATAAACTATCAGTCTTAGGTCTGAATGGCAAGAATTGAGCTGGAGGTGAGAGGTGACCATAACTATCACATAACTGCAGATAACTAAAGTGATACAATAGCCACCAGGCGACAGCAGATGGGCTGCGAGACTGCAGCCTGCTAAAATGTGAATGGTCAGTACTACTCCGACGACAAATTAAATCCAGAAACCTCAGTTTTGTTATTCATAACCATTACAATTTAGCTAGTAAGCAATAGACTGAAAATCTACCCCCCCCCCAACCCACTACTGTATTTATTTCAATAGTTCTTAGATGTTTGGTTTCAACATCTTTTTACCTTCAGTCAGTTCTGGCGTCTTTGATAGTTGTTCTAGCTCCCAACCCAGGTGCAGGGACTCGTCCATGCTCTGTTTCTGGGCCATCTCAAGCACAAGGTTCTCCTCCAAGAGCTCTTCCATTCGCTTACGGTCCAGGTCCCTCTCCTGATGAGCCCAGAGAGATTAGGGGTGTTGAAATTACTGTCCTTTCCTTTACTAACCCACATTCTACATTTTTGACTTTAACGTCCATCAGTGTGTAAACCCAGCATCTCACCATCTCCAAGTCGTGGATCTTGGATTTCAGCTGCAGATTCTCCTTCTCCAGGAGGTGCAGTTTGTCAGATCGGGTCCTGCTAGCATCAAGCTGCTCCTCTAGCATCGTCTTAGTCTCCAGCAGGACTTGATTGTCTTCCTTCAGCTCCTGAAGTATCCATCGCATCAAAAGAAAATCAAAGTCAGAAAACAACAACAAAAAAAACCACTGGCCAGCCAATTAATTTCACAAATGTTCTTCTATGTACAGTCGCATACCTCAACTCTGGCCTTGTAGAACTCGATGTCATGAAGCCTCTCTTTGTATCGGCTCAGCTCGCTCTCCAATTTGTCCACACGGATCGCTTTCTCCCGGAGAGCGTCCAGCTCATCACGGTAGGCGCGAGCTGACCGCGCATCTGACAGCAGCTGGTAGCTCTGCAGGCACACAAATACACAGCGTGAACATGTGGGAATATGTTTGCATGGAAAGTGGAATGAAAACTTGTATTAAAAAGTGCACAGAGATGTAAATGGTTGTCTCATCATGCATCACAATGCAGTTTGATTTTCAGTAGGTCGAGTCAGCAGGTTCACAACTCTGGATTAGTAGATTATCTATGAGTGATCTATGATTAGGCAGTTACATAAATAGATAAAGACGAAGGCTCGCTTGTCACACTATCAATTATCAGAAACATTAATCACTCATTGTCCTTGTTCCTCTGAGCTCATCAGCCTTGTTTACAGCAACCCAACAGTTAGCTAGCCAGCCAACCATCCATCCATCCATCCAGCCAGCCAGCCAGCAAGCCTGCCACCTACCACAAATCAAAAGCCATGTGAGGCTGCTGCACGGCTAAAGATAGCACTAATAACCCCTAATGAGCTAAGTCACCAGCTAGCTGATTAAAGCCTGGCACTGCCGCAGAATCACAGTACTTAGAGAAGGGAGGGAGGAGCAGGTGGAGGAGAGACCAGTGTGCCACTCTTGACTTTTACCTCTTGCTGAAGCTTCTTCAGCTCCACCTCCATGTTTTCCAGCTCCTGTCTTGTGTCCAAAAGCTGCTCACTCTTCTCCTCTCTGGAAGTAAAGGATGGTATGGTGAGTTAAACATGAAGAAAATAGAAAAGTGACCATATTGAGGAGGAAAATGGGATGCATTATTTGATGAAAAAGTCCTACTGTGGTTATTATGTACAAGAGTGCAATTGGGATGTAATTTTAAAAAAAATGAGTCTAATTGCTCTTTAATCAAGAAAGGGGTGCAATAATTGTTCAGTCAATCATATAAATAATACAGAATATTCCAAAAAGAAAATGCAAACAAATTACTCATATTTTTTTAAAAGTGCTTTTGTCAAATGATACATACAAACTTGAACTAGCAAAACAAGATATGATAAAATATATATTAATCAATTTTTTCCCAAAAAATATTTTTTAGGAAATTAAAAACAAAAAAAAAAACAACCCACAAATTCATTTAAAACCTTTTGTTAAAAATTTAAACGGAAATAAACAACATCCAGTCAAGCATACAAGGACACGGTTAGTGTTGATGTGAAGACAACCCACCCTTTAACCCGCTTGCTAAAGTTAAACTACGCTGTTGTGTGCGGTCGGTCTGAGAAGTGCCTTTCCTGTGTCCCATCCTGAGTTTGATTTCTTCTCAACAATCTCATTCTGCCGGATATCAAACTTGTCACAACACACAGTGACAAATGGGTTACAAACAACTGAGTGTTACCACTGACTCCTCTTCAGAGTAGTGGAGAAACCACAACAGCAGACAAGGTTGCAAAATTATGAAGCAGAGAGAAATCTCAAGAAGGTGACGGCTTTCTTTCGCTCTACATCATGTAAGTGACAGCAGATGAGGTCGGCCTGACATTCACTGTTTATGTCTGTAAGTAGAATCTTCTGTCTACTGCCATGAAGGAAGAATATGTTGTGAATTAGGGGTGTGTGTGTGTGTGTGTGTGTGTGTGTGTGTGTGTGTGTGTGTGTGTGTGTGTGTGTGTGTGTGTGTGTATACCCAAAACAGGACAAGATAACTTTCTGACTTCACATTTCCAAACAAATTGGAGCATGTCAAAGAATTTCTCCGGTGCAAACAATTTAGTTGAGCATTTTTTTGTTTTTTTTGTATGTGTGTGTACATTAACATTTGAAGAGTTGGTTGTGTTAAGTGTGTTATGTTAGTTGGCCACTTGTGTTGTTAGCTTGTTTAAATCAGTAGCAAACACTGATGTTGTCCTGATGGCCCTGATTAACATTCCATCTTCCCCTACCCGACTTGAGCTTGTCCATTTTATTTATTACATTGGAAAGCAAATATATTCAGATTCTAAACATTGTTCTGACAGGGGAGTCAGTAATGTCTGTGCTGGTTTCCTTTACAGACTCCAGTCAGAAAATCTGTGGTGAGCTAAAAGTGTTACAAAATTGTTTGGAAGCTTTCTAAGGCTTGGCGAGACAGTTCAGTTACATAAATTTTAGATCTGTTCACGAGTAGTTCATAAACATTTATCGGTATCTTATTTATACTACTGACTGCATATATTATGGTATTTTATGAGCTTCATTCCCTGGGATATATAAAATTTGTCATCTGAAAATGTTTAAGCACCCCTGGCTTATTTGTTTAGAGCTCTCTGGAGTCTTGGGACTCATTTCAGTAGGGAAAGGGAATCCTCCTCCTCCTCCTTCTCCTGCTTTCATTTATCTTTTTCTTTCCACAGAAAGCCTTATTTGTGGAAATGTAGTTGATACGCAGGCATATCATTTTCTGTTTTCATTTCATCAGCTAACTCCCCTCCCTATCCCCCTGAGACCCCCTGTCCCAAATCACAAACACCTGCCAACCCTTGCATGGCAGATTAGCCTTGGGCTCATATTCTGCATGCAGCTGGCTGTGCTGCTGCTCATGCTAATGGTTTACCACACATCGCCTCTGAGCAATCACAGACACTTGTGTGCACTGCTATATTTGAAAAGCCTCCACTGGCAACGTTTATTCTCTGTCCAACCGCTGTCTCCCTGACTGCGATCAGAGGTTATGACCCATTTTCTAACAGATCTTTGTCTTTTTGAGGATCAATAGGAGCCTTTGAAGAACTTTTTTTGTTGCTTTTGACATATTTTGTTTTTCAAAAAAAAAAAAAACCCACTCCAATAAAAATAATTTCTAATTTCCTTATTTCCTAGTAATTTACTCGTAACTTGTGACCAAATTAACGTTAGTTTATTTTCGGGTAATACGTTGCTAATTTACTCTTGGTATTTTCCCCTAATTTTGAAAGAAATCATGTGAATTTGATGGGGAGGGGGGGGTCCAGTTGTGAGTCGCCGAAGAGAAAAAAAAGAATGGCAAATTACAAAAAAAAATACACAAAAACTCCAGAAATACATTTTTTTTTTTTTTACATAAACTTTTTACATAAACATGGACTGAACATATTTCAGGGACAGATCAGTGATTCTGGATCCGATTTCTAAGATTTAAATCCTTGTGAAAAGAATTTGAACGTCAACCAAAACATCTCTGTGTATAATGGTCTCTGGTTCAAATGGGGGGGGTCTGCAACTTTCGGAATCAACTTGTGGGTTCAGAGCATGAAAAAGATCGGGATTCACCAAAACAAACGGCAAACACTTGCACCGCCTGGAGGTGGCTAAGATCTGCCTGCAGATTACACCACACACACAACCAGATATAACAAATGACCATTTAAGGGTGCAACACTTTTTTTTTTTTTTTTGCATCATCAAAAATGACCAATTACACTCTAGTCAAGGGATTTAATGATAATTCACTGGAGGAAATATGCATCCAGTTGGGCTCTAACTCATCCAGGCATAACGCAACGCTCCCGTCTTTTATCTCTTTCCATTAGTGATCTGTGCAGCATGAAGCATGCGAGGAGAATTTGTTAATGATTCCCTGACATTTGAAGCGTATCAGCTGGTCTCTTCCTGACTAACAGTGGATGAGTGGCGGTTTGCTTCTGTTCAGTAGTTTCTGATCTGTGGTTTATGAAGGTAACATGGTTGTCAAATATCTTACAGTCTCACTGACAAGCTGCATTACATTTCTGTAAATTGCAAAACAACAGGTACATGTAGAGTGCATTTGAAACTGTAAAACGTACTTTCAGAGGCATATAAAGCAGTAAAACAACAGGGTAAAGAGTAGCAGCTTGAAATATGAATTTAATTGCGTTTCATAGATAAATTCATCTTGATCCGTCTTAACTTTGGTAAGAGGAAAAACAGCCAAGCCGCAGTTTCGACAGAAACACTGACAAACGCACCACTGTGGGAGCACTGAGGCCCCCCCCCCCCCCCCCCGACCTGGGCTGCTGCAGACACACACATGACCACACATCAGATAAACACATCCGCATTTGTAAGCAAAGACAATATGTGTGCATGCTGGTGTTTCCCTCTGCCTCAGGAGTTCAATCATGTGACCAGACTTCTGAGGAAAAGATTCCTTTTTGTCCCCATTTATGTCCATCACATGAAAATACCTTTCAACTGCTGTAACAAGTAAACAATACCAGAACAACCAACAAACAAAAATAACTCATTAGCTTGTTGGCCGTTGCTCTGTCGTGCTATTTAGGTCTGCTGAGAAGACGGCAAGATGTAGGCCAAAGAAGGAGACTCAACAGAAACAAATGTCTCTTCACAAGAGCGACAGTAAATTTCAAGTTCACTCAAGGAGACTTGCTCTTTTTTTCTATTCATGTGACCAAGTGGAGGGTGACCTGCACTCCAGTGTGAGTCATAGCCTTTTATAAAAGAATCATATTGTATTTAACCCTAATACGTCACCGTTTGAATGCATTCTTAACTTTTCTAACGACTTACTCTGTCTCCTAAAGCAGGCGATCCATCAATAGTCGTGCTACCATGAGAGAAATGATCCACTCAGGGATGCACCTCAAACCTTAACTGAATTATGACGATTCAACCAAACGCCTGTCCTGACAATGCAGAAAAAAGGTGATATTTTCTGCTTTGTCCGTAGCAGATTGATATGAAACCGCTAAAACAGAAGCTGTCAGTATGCAGCTTCACACTTTTGACACAAATCACATGGCAAATGGAAATGACAGCTGCTCGCCGCTCAACCAGCGGCAAGAGGAGGAGGAGAACGGACGTCTGTCTTCTTCAGTCTTTATAAACTTCACTCAGTATTTGGACATGAGGAATATCATTTCACCGGTACTATAAATATCTGTCTTATTTAAAATTGAATATACTGTTGATGACAAGTTGTAAAAACGAAGTTCAGAAATTGAGATGCGTGAATAATAAAGAAGAAACCGTGATGCATCAATTTCTGAGTCCACTCATTAATGAATCAAACTGTGGCCACGTCTACTGTAACTCACAGTGGATTCCATTACAGTCAGACAAGACTATAAGAGGGTGATGCCTCAACAAACTTCATCTAGCCTGATTAAGACAATTATCGAAATCTACAGCAATCAAAGATTAGTTTAGGCTGAGCCTGAAGGTGTTAAAAGTACTTCAGTTTCTCACCTCAGTAGTAACACTGACTTCATGACGCCAGGCGGCCTGTGGCATTAGACCTCATGTATGCCCAACATTGAAATACTTCCCCTTTAAGTGCGAATGCTAGGAGGCCCACTTACTCCTCTAACTGATGTGTGTTGACCATTAAGTTTTTGTCTGGCGAGGGAATACAGCACTTTAAAGCGGAAGCTCTATTATTCATAGACAGACTTTAAAAGGCCAAGGTTTATGAGAGAGAGAGAGAGAGAGTGTGTGTCTGTGTGTGTGTGTGTGTGCTGAGTAACATCACAGCAACTAGATTCTCATATGAATGGACTCTTCTCTGCTTTGTCATCATTGTTCTTTCAGCATCACGTTGCTCGTTATGAGTTCCCATCAAGACCATGATGTCAAATGTTTACTGTAACACGGAGGGTTCAGGCAGTGAAACACATCAGCTGACAGTTTAGTGCAGCCAACCACGTAGTCAAAAGGCAGTGCTGAGCAGATCCGAGAGAACAGAATCCTCTGTCACTGTTCAGGTGAACCCAGCATCATGTTGACTACAGGAACAAGCCAATGACAGCCTGAGATGTTAAGTTCCTTCTTCAGAGCAATACGAGAAGCTGCACTGGTACAAAATAGGAACAACAATAGAAAAAAAACATTGGAGCTAATCAGCTGATGACTACTTCCAGTCAATGGCCTCTCTGCAGCGCATGCTTGACTCGTCTTCTCTATCGAGATTGAATGGAGGGTTTATGGCCGCCTCTTTACCCAGTTTTATCGGCTGCTTATCTAAACGATAAAGCTGGAACACTTACAATTCCTGGCGAAGGCGTCTGATCTTGGCCTTCGCATCCGCCAGCTCCACAGAAAGGTGCTGTCGGCTCTCAGTCCTCCTCATGCTGGGGGAGTCGCTGGGTGATTGGGCTGGACAGGATGCCAGTGGAGACAGCTGCACACAGTCTCTCTCCTGGGTCAGCTCCACTATGGTCTGACGCAGGAAGAGAGCAGAGCGTCAAGATCGATGTATGTCTGACTACACTGACAATATCTCCCCCCAAAAAAGAAAAGATTATTAGTATTGTGTTCATAACTATCATAAATACTCCAAATCTGAAACTGTCTGGCTCCCAGGGTGAGTAGCCGTGTCTCACTCTAACTCTCTGGAGTGTTATTTATTCGCTGATAGAGAGACAAAGCACACACAAAAATGTAAAGCAGAGTTGGACTGATAATATTATTATTGCCATTTTTCATGTCAAAATATTAATGACAAGCTCCATGGCTGGATAAAACAAAGGTGTATTCACGTAAATCAGTATTACCCACATACTGTAATATGCCGGTATTTCTGTGACCTTTTTTTGGACACCAAAATCAGGAAAAAAAACTGTTGATTTAAGTAGATGAATGAGACTTGACAGGGCAGGCTAGGATTAATATACGCAACTAGAACAAAATTAAAAAAACAAGGAGGCGACTCGGAGCCATCGGTTCATCCAGAGCAAACCCCAAAACTAGAAGCGTGAGGGCAGAAGGAACCAAAACAGTCCCACACACAATCTATTTTGATCTGGGACAGGAAATGGGATTTTAATTGAGAACTGCTGGACAACAGAGTGATAATCTGGAGGCTATTAGAACCCCTGTTGGGCACACACACACGCACCTAAACCAGAGCACACACGCATGCGTATATACACACACACACACACACTTCAGCTTTATCAGTCGTGGGCATCTGCGCCCAATGGATTGGAAACTGAGTGACGCATATATGCTTTGTAAAACACACACACACACACACACACACACACACACACACACACAATCCATGAGACAGTTAACAGTTTCAACCCTTCCTTCCTGAGGCAGCTCTCTTGTGGTAACAACTAAAAGAGAAAACTTTCCACATAACGCCACAAAAAGCAGTCAAAAGACTTTTTCATTAGCTAAAGTCTGTTCATAGAACTACAGGATAACATCTGGACCATTAAAAAAAAAGACCCACTGTAATAGTTTACTCGATCCTTGTTTATTGTAGTTGTAGTGTTTTATGTTGTTCTAATAAAAAGGGTATTTACAACAGCAGCAATGGTTTTGTCAGAGCTGCTTTTGTGAGTCTTATTCTGAAACGTCTGACTGAGGCGAGCTATCATCGCGAATCTCCTGTTCGTCTATTTACACTGCTTACTCACCCCTCTCCTGTTTTTAAATCAAATCAAACCCACCTCCACCCCCACTCTAACGAGGAATACCTAAGTCTATATCATCCTTCCATGACCCAATAAAGCTCGTAATATCGATAAACTCAGACAACTGACAACTTTTTTAAGCCCAGTGACTCATTGCTAAATGCATGCAGCATGCGGACTTGCAGAAACCAGTGTCCTTCACATGCTCTATGATTACCTCCAGCTGCATGTCTCTTTCATCCACCAGGTGCTTGAGGTGAAAAGCCAGGTTCCTAGAGAGGGTGTCCAGGTCCTCGGGAGGCACCTCCCCACTCTCCAACCACTGGAGGTCCACTACATTCTCCTGGTTATGAGTCACCTTCAATCACCACATCATAAAATATTAATAATGAAGTCAAAGGGCCAAAAGATCTGAAGTGTCTGCCCAAGTTTTCGTTATGAAGGAAATTACCTCCTGGATGTGAGATGCGATGGCGGCTTTGGTGTCAAAATCCAGCGTCTGGATACGCTCGATGTACTCTTCCTTCTTTTCACACTGGAGACAGATGTTTACATGATTAATTCTCTTACATGAACTGGAGAGAGAGATAAAGATAAGATACAAAGACGATAAGATTAAAATATCCCATTTTCTAAGAATGCGGACATATGTGGTGCTTTCTTCCGAACCCCTGCCAGATTCAGTCACCGTCGCATGTATGAGAGTCTTGGTGAAAGTTTCAGCGATTGTCCGAAATGCAGCGAGTCAAGAGCTGAAAAGAGGCTTTGTCAAAAGAGGAAAGTTCTGCTGCACATTAGCCACATGATCATTAATTCATTTTACTACAGGAAGCAAATGGCAATATTCACAGTCTACAGACACTTCTTACAAAATAGCATTTGTGATTTTGGACTGAAGACAAAGTTGTAAGACCTGCGCGAAAAGAAAAGGATAACGGGACGAGCTCATAACAGTGATAATTTGAATAAAGAGATGAACTTGCTTCCTGTTCACCGTGACCAACTCCTGCCCATGTGAAGTGTGTTTTCGTGTTTAAATGAAATTGTGTGTGTGTGTGTGTGTGTGTGTGTGTGTGTGTGTGTGAGTGAGTGTGCGTGTGTTTTTACCTGAACAGCACAGCCGAGCAGCAGCAGCAATAGTTTCTTCATCTCTTCAAGACCTTGTTCTGAAAGACAAAAGCAGCATACATGAATACATGAAACCCCGTTAATATCATAATCTGCATGCGTAAAACTACAGCTTACAGACAATCATCCCTTTGGTCGGTAAAGTCTGCTCTTTAACAGAGGTAATAACAGGCTAATATTTTGTCTGATTGCTTCCTTGACATTCTTTTGAGTCATACTGTATTCCATTAATTAAGGGAGAAGGGAAACCTGCAGTTTATTGATGTTTTGTTGACAGTGGTGGAAGCCTTTGCTTTGAGCACGTCACCACAAACAGATGACCTGGTGACTGACAGATGGTGCTAACTGTTTGCAAATTACATTGCGAAGATTCAACTCTTATGTCTTAGAGCATCTGACACATCTGCCTCATGTGGCAAGTTTTATACTTATTTCTCGATTAAGAATAAAACTCTTAATTATATGAAGACTGATGTGCACCCTTAGCCTGCGCGTATCCCATATTTACTTTATCAGCTCAATCTCAGGATCATTTTCCACCCCAAGTTTAAATGTTTTCCAGAGTGCAGCAGGTTGGCAGGGTGAACTCCCACAAACTCCTCCACATGTAAGGACATACTGTCATAAACTGCTGAAACCCACAAACAGCTGCTGGCAAGCCAAACAGGCCTCGCCGCATCTGTGGGATTTTAGACTGAACAACAGTGAGCCAGGTGGCGTGCGTGTGTGTGTGTGTGTGTGTGTGTGTGTGTGTGTGTTAGTTACACTGACTAGGTGGTAAGGTATCTGCAAATTCTGGGTATCTGTGTTGGGGAGGTTTGTTTCTCCTATTTAGAGCAGGGTGGGTGATGAGCGAGCTCATCTTGTAGTCGTGTCATAGCGGGTGCCAACACTGTCCTGCCCCAGATCTATACGGGGGTTGGTTTAATGAAACGATCATCACAGTGGGAAAAGATAAACGTGCGTTCCAATAGTAATGGTTAGCTGACAAACTACAGAGGCACACAGGACTGGGACAATGACCCCGTGACTGCAATACCACAGCCGTGATGCTCATTAGCATCATAACTGCAAGTCTGTATTATAGATTTACTGATAAGAGAATGGGGTCAATCTAATTTCATTCCATTACACAATGACATAAAAATGCACAACCCCCCCCCCCCACACACACACACACACACACCCAAATAGTTGGTTGACGAGTCAGGAACGCCTCTGATTGGTCACTCAAACCTAGGCACCATGGGATTGGTCAGCTCTATAGACCAAAACAGGTTCTTTATCCATCAAAGTCACAGGTTCTTGGCCACAAATCGATGCCTCCCCTCTCATTCCTCAATGACACCCACAAGTCTGTGTGTTATTATTGACCATTCTAAGGTTATGTGGCAATTGATAGGGTAAATAAATACTTGCCAGCCCAAGATTATACTCGAGGTAATAGTCAAGGTTCCGGGCCGGGGTCACGAAGACTCAAGGCTGGAAGGACACTGACTGGGGATCAACCCTGCTGTGCTGCTCTGTAACTTTGACCCTGCTGTACTTTGGGACACGGCTCAATCAGTAAAATCACACCAGGTTATTTTGCCTCACAGCTGGTGGAAAACTAAAGCTTAGCAGCTCCATTTTTGTATTGTAAGTCATTCCATTGTTGATTTACCAGTTCAGACTGGCTAATGTTTGAACAGTTCCACCATGATATGGAAACGTGGTTGTAAATGGATTTGTACTGTAATGCAGCCATGGAAAGATGATTAATTTTGTTTTTCTAGCTCTCAAGGAAACTTTGCTTTACTTAAATCAGACACCGTGGCAGAATGAGTGTCAAAATAACAGGTATTATAAGCTTAGAATCTGTGGATGAGAGCTGTACCCCAACCTGCTAAATCATCACAAAGCTGAGCAGAGGAAATGCAAAGTCATCACAACATATTTTCTCCTCGTCTGGTCTCAGGCCTGGCACCAACTAGTGTTACAGCGGTGTAACTGTAGCCACACCAGCTCACAGGGATAAATACTTACCATTCTGTAGGTTCGGTGCTTAAGCTACGGGTTAGGCTCGGATTAGACCTGACGTACAAATATAGATCACGCTTTCCTGTGTATGATCTGATCCAAACTCCATTAAGAAATAATGTAGTTTAAAACTTGTTTGCATGTCGTCGTGTGGAAAGACATGGCAAAGAACAAAATCAAACTGCTTCAGCATCTGCGTAAGGATGTAGCTACTTCAGCATTATTTGCTGTTTAACCGCTGCAAAAGGTAAATTGGGAGCAACAGGCATTCAGACAGTTACTTCCTACAGACGGCTGTGAAACTCACCAGACTGAGTGAGCCTGGATTCATCTCTCATTCTTCTCCTCACAATTTATCGCTTCTCACATCAGTTTCATCATCTAAACTGCCTACGGATACGTTATGGACCCAGACATGGCGGTGTCTGCCGAGAAGAATCCAACAGTATAGTGTTACAATATGTCTATCATGTTTGATGATGGGTGGCACGGCGGTGCAGTGGTTAGCACTGTCACCCATCAGCAAGAAGGTTCCGGGTTTGAGCACGGGGTCTTTCTGTGTGGAGTTTGCATGTTCTCCCTGTGCCTGCGTGGGTTCGCTCCGATAGAACCTTCAATAGAAAACTGCAGCTGAACATCATCTCCCTCATCTTGGGCAGTCCTTCTATTCTGTGACATCGCAATGGAATCATACAATGATTAAATCTTGAGGATTGCCAAATCTGTACTGATGGACACATTTCGACCGTCACCTAGCCCATCCCCACTTTCATGATGTGCCCTTGATCAGCTGTTGCTGTTTCCAGGGAAACTGTGAGTGTGGACTCCTCCTAATACAGGAAAAAGTCTGAATTCATCACCTGCACCTACTGTACATTATGATATGAAAAGAAAAATGAAGTATGCAGAGAATTTGGGCCCAGACGGTTGATGGCTGATAAAACTTAATTCTCACTGCTGCAGGGCTTAGCAGGACTCCATTAGAGCCACAGGGGCCTATAATAGGCAGCGAGGGGATTTAGCTCAACAAATCTATTGGAGCAAGGTGGGAAAGATAAGGAACTGCACAGGATAAATAATTTATACAGCTTGAGAGGGAGAACAAGAGGGAGAAACTGTAAGAGCGAGAGATGAAAGAAAAGGAGACAAAGGAGGGAAAGCACCACAGAGCACAAGCAACACAAACACAAGGGAGGGTTGGAGGAATAAAGAAATCCAGAGAGAGAGACGGAAAGGCAAAGAGGCACAGTTGAAAATAGACATCTCCCTCAAGCAGCAGCAGCATGTAGGCTTGGAGGAAGCAGTACCCATCCTTCTACTAGCAGTCACCCCCCCCCCCACATACACACACTTGATTCATCCATTTCTTCCCTACAACACACATCCACCCATCCTTCCTTCCTTCCGTTACTGTTACAAATCATTTGCGCCACCTGAATTTGTCCTCACTCAGCTCAGCTTCCTTTCCGCTCTCCCTGCTTCATCCTGAAAGACAGTGACAAACCCTTTTTTCCGGCAGGCCATTGTGTCTGAGGATATGACCAAAGGAAAATAGTAAAAAGAACAACAAAAAAAAGGAGCGTGTTGCACGTGTAATGTAGTGCTACAACCTTCTATACTGCCATGACTCATGCAGCACCTGATGCTTTGTATGTTATTCAGATGCTACGTGGAATCAAATACTGCCAGACCTGTATTCAAGACGTCGTGCAGGTGTCTGGAGAAACATTTCCCACAATCCAGTCTGATTCTCTACAAAGAGGAATAAATATAGCCACACCAGATAAAAGTATTGGTTGAGGTAATGAAGATAAAGTTGGTAAGGGGTTCTTAATATCAGTTTGGATTTGTGTTTCAGTAAAGTGCCCAGCCCGAGGAGGCACTCAAAATTAGTATCACCAATTCAGTATCCAATAGGGCTGTAATCTCCCGGTCGACTTACTAGTCAATACGCTCTGGCTCGACCAAAATTCTGATTGGTCGATTTTTTTGCCACGTTAATTTCATCAGGAGGAAAGTACAAAGTGCTAATGGGGGTGTTTTCAAAGCACCTCTGTTTCACAGATAACAATCTATCTTTGAACACACCCCTTGTTTTTGCTATTTTGGACGAGCCCGACCCGCTAGAGACAAACAGACTGAAGAGTACTAGAAGGCCAACATCTGATGGTTTGATGAGTGTATATCTAATTTTGACGGTTTCATTTAAAGTCAGTCCTCGTCCACCATGTCAAAGACATCTGCAGTGTGGCAGCATTTCATGAAAATAGACAAAGGGGGGAAAAAAGTCAAATGCAAAGTTTGCAAACAACAGTTTGCATATCACAGCTCCACTACAAACATGGCGTATCACCTAAAAACGGTAAGCCAACTTGTCCACCTTAGGTTGCCCAGTCAGTTTTGAGTATATGAACACATCAGAATTGACATTTCAACCTGCTTTACTTTTCAGGTATGCACTTTATTTCGTTATCTGGTTTGTTAAATGAAAAAATTCTTACCGTGGACTTGCCTTTTGTGTTTAAGAGTAAAGTTTTAAGTTAAAAGTCTATTTGTGTCTCAGCTGCAATGCTGAGCTCCTCTGTTCAGTCTCGCTCTGTGCACAGGACACGTACAGAGCGAAATGATAGCGTCGGTCAATTATTATAACATGACAAAAACAATTGTCGAAATATTCCTCAACAGGTTTTGGGCTGATAGTTGACACAGTATATTTTTCATGTATAAAATTAGTCGATTTTTAATCGATTTTGAGGGCTTCGGTCGACCAAGAATTTCTTTGGTTGATTACAGCCCGAGTATCCAACCAACTGTTAAGCGCTCCATCAAGTGTGTGTTCCTGACATATGGTGTTAAATTATGTCTAGAGGAGTGTTTTTAAAGAACATTAAGATGTCGCAGTGACATTTTGTCTTCTATTTGACATCTTTGTGAATTTCCGTCGTAATAAGTATGAAAGTCAGGGTTTTTTAACTTGTTATAACTCACACACACACTTTAGTTGAAACTTCTGTCAGCTGTCAGAGAGGAACAGTTGTCTTCCCTCTTGTTGCTACAGTTGAAAGCACTTCTGCTCACTGACAGGTGCTTTTCACTTTTGCCGTTCATTAATTTGGTACTTGTTAGTCATTAGAATTATTTATATGTATGCAGGATCAAATAATCATGGCAGCATCTGGCAATTTCCTCTGGAAAGCTGTTTCAACAGTGCAGCGGAGAGAGAACAAGATGTTTGTTGAGAGCAGTGCATTTATCATAGTTTATATTTACATTCAGTCATTCTAATTATACTGCATTAAGTGACTTCCAGCCAGAGACCAGACAGTTTATCAGTTTTGGGATCTTAGAGGAACGAAAACAACATTGGCGGCCGCAAAAAACATTCAGAGCGAAGACTTGAGTTTTCAGACCAGATCACAGCTGAAAACTCACAGACTTTAAGACAGACTAAACAAAGGAGGCACTGTGTGTGCACGCCAGCATGTGCATGCAAGCACACTCATTAAAACACAACTACTGAGTGTGTGTGTCTCTGTGCATCTCACTGTGTGTGAATACACAAGGCAGACCGGGGTAGATCTGAGCCTTGGGGTGCCATGGTGTGTTCCCACTGTTCACTGTTGTTAATGACACCCTTCCCCCAACCACCACATAAACACACACCCACGTGCACACACACACACATACACACATGTGTGCACCCACACACACATAGAGTCGTCCCCTGCCCCCTAATGAGAGCATAATAAAAGCCACATGGGCAATGACTTTCAGCTGGCCGTCGCTAAGCCAGACTGCACCGACGCGGCTGGTCGGGTGGCTGCCTGACTGATACTCTGACGAGCTGGAGGGTAAAGGGCAAACCAAACCCCTGAGGAATGCAAGCTAATACTTTCTGTCTGCTCTGGTCCACTGGCTCACAACTGCCCTGTGCTACTGTTAGTGTGACAGTGTGAGTACAGAAAGTCATTCTGTAAGGATTTCAAATATGATAAATATATTCAAAAACACACCATCAGGAAAGTCCTGTTCATGAAATCATCCATCTTTACTGTGTTCTTAGAGCAGTCAGCATCGGGTTAACTGCTATTCTGAAGTATTGTGAGGATAATGTTTCTGATCACTCGTGGTGGAGCAGCTCGCCACAGTTTCATAATGAACCACAAATATGTTTACACTTCTCATTAATGTAAAAAAAATGTTGGGTTTTGCACTTTTGCTTCAGCAAAACATTCCTCACTGCCCATCATTCCATAGAGGAGGTCACTACTTCTATTTTATTGAATACAATGTGTTCTTTGGTAAGGCCCAATGGGGGGTAAACCTCAATACATTATAACTCTGGAAATGTGTGACCAGCTTCATGTAACAAAGAGGTTTTTAGCTGTAAATGGATTTGAAATTTTGCACTGCGTCGATATTCAGCCTCCATGTCAGAAATTCCATGGACTAATTGTGGCAGGCCTGTGTTAATCTTATGCTAGGCTAGGTAATGTTTACTGAGGTGTAAATGCTCACCTACGATTTGCCATCACTGTTCTACAATAGGAAAACTGGAAAACGCCACAAAAATGATAATCTAATTCTGTGGAATACACTGGACAGTAGCTTTTATCATTAGTGGTTCAACAAACACTTCAAAAATAAAAATTAAACTAGCTTATCTTGTAGGTCACTACCCAAGAGGTATTTTGTTCACAATCACAATATATATACTGTATATATAAAAAACAAACAAGGCATCTGTTCCTGAAGCTGATGCAGTCTCTCACACACACACACACACACACACACACACACACACACACACACACACACACACACACACACACACACACACCAGCATGTATGAATCTGTGTGGTCATTCACTGCAGCCTCCTCTTCATTTATTTATCCTTCATAGGCGCGCAACAATTAAAGACTCTGCTGTTGACCGTGGAAAAGTGATGAAAACACCAAAAATAACGATGGCTGTGGTGAAAGGGTGATAAAGGCAGCCAAGCGAGGACGAGGATTTAAAAGCCATTTCATCTGCTTATAAAGAGGGACAGATATCCTTCCACAAGGTCTGCAAGCTGTGCCAGCAAAGAGTCCACTTTGAAGGGCTGATAATCACATGTGCACACACACACACACACATACACTTTTTCAACAAACAAAACAAAAACCAAACCAGTGACTTTTACTGGTTTCAGCAGGTGAAGGTTACATGTCTGAATTCCCCCTTCTATTCATATGAAGTTTTTATTACCACGACCGACACACTGATATCAAGTGAGGCCTGCGACCGGTTATCTCCTCTCAGTGGCTTCATCAAGCTCATGCAGGAATATCAAGAAGCAGTTTTTCTGGGCTGTAAAGGTCAAACTGATCCAGACACTGTTCCGTAATGTTTTTTTTTTTGGAAATTCAAATACGTCACTCTGCACTACCGCTGGTTTAAGGACAAAAAAGACAGAGAATTGCTGGGTTCAGCCGCGGAAAGATTTGTTGCAAAATGTTTAAATGAATGTTGCAGTTCAGGTAATAGAATGCTGCAACGTCACCGCTGAGGTTTGAGGGATGCAGGAGTTCAAATATCAAAAGACTGACAACTTTGTACCTCACTTCAACAGTAACAACCTGCATTTCTTTAATTCTGCCGTCATCTGTAATTTCTAAAGGAAGGTGTTGTGAATAGCAGGCAATTAGGCTGTCATTATTGAGCACTGGGGAAGCAAAAAAAAAAAAAAAAAAATGTACACTCCAAGAAAACATCAAAGCAGTGGATAATTAAAATGAGCTTATTTCTGCATCCAAACGACAAAAGCGCCATAAAATTGCACGTGTCCTCTGTGTGAACTGTATGCTTCAACTAGAGGACTCTCTCTGAGCATTTCCCTCCAAGCTAAACTTGATGCTCAGTGTTTACAGGCCAGGAACACTAAAAATGTCTTCTATAATGCTGTATAGTGTTGTACAGGACATGGACACTTACCGCAAAGAGGGTTCCTCCCCAGGACCAGAACATTTGGTAAGGGCATCATCACCAGCTGCTGCAGCGTCTCCTGTTATACAAAAATACAATAAAAATGAAAATAAATAAGGTGGTCAGAAGGTTTGAAGTTTGACTGATGAGCCTTTCACATCTACCTTTGCTAAAAGAGCAGAGGTTGAGAATGCACACCTCCATTGGGGGAGGAAGACCACAACTATTAGACTACAATATTGTCTTTAATGAAAGAAACTAATTCTGAATGTCAGTCTGGAGTGCAGCAGGTGAGGAAGGCAAGGTGACACCGAAATGACCAGCATCAATCTCCTGCTGTGGACAGTTATGATTGTCCCACGTGCAGCGGGGATGTTATATGATGCGTGTGAGATGATGCAAGTGACAGTGGCATTCAAGCTGCAGGGCGGCTTTTACCCCCCGCCTTTCATTCACTTGTCACTCATCAACACCAATATGAACCCGGCAACTTACAACACTCATGCAGAGTAGACCGAAATAGACAGATGATTTTAGACAAGCTGTAACAACTTATATTAAATGATTGTTTTGCCAATAGTTGCCCTCGCAAGCATGATGCAGGTGGTAGAACCATGAAGCCATTCAGGTGCATACAAAATCAGGACATGCAGTTAAGTGAAGCAGAAAGGACATGAAGGTCAACTGAATATTTCATGTGATGGCAGAGAAGAGTTTAACTCGTCCCGTGCAGCGCTTCAACTATTTAGTTTCTTAGAGGCTTATCACAATGCTTCGTCAGGGGGTTTGTAAGTACCCCTCCTGCCGTAACCATCTGCCCTATACATATTACATTACCTCATCGAGGAGGTAAGGGGGAGGGTGCAGGGAATCTGACATCACTGGGGTGGGAGGTGGTGGGGGGACTGAAAATAGAGCCACATCTGTGATGCTTTCAGGTATTACCCCAAATCAGCTAGACTGATTGGTTTAAATGTGCAACCTAATATACCAGCTTCTGCACAGCGCTGGAGGGATAAAGACAGTAAATCACAGGTACTAAGTTACCAATCTTAGGGGGTTTTCACACCACAAAAATGCTCATAACTTCAAAATGTACGCTAACTTACAAAAATGAGGTTTAACAGTGAGTTTTCTGCTTCAGCTGGTACACAACTTTAGATCTGTTCCTCGATAAGTAGTTTTACAGTATAAACAAAAGAACTGCAACGTGGAGATTTTTACTCCTTCACAACTGAATTATCTTGGTATTCAATGACAAGGCATCTTTTGATATTCGATAGTATTGAGGTAATCCTGTCCGTGCCATAAAAGTATCCAAGCCCAACACCAACGCCAGCCTTGTTTGGTTCCTATGTGGCTCGTGATGCATACCATGCAAACATGAAATTGTCTCCAAATATTTTGTCCTCTAGACTGCAATGGACTTTTCAAAAAAAAACTTCTATGTCAAATAAATATCTTTCTTCCTACGTTCTCTTCATGATGCAGCGTCTTTATCGATTCGCGTGTAGATGTTTGAACGGTGTGCCGCTGTGTCTTCGTGTCAAATGTAACTCACTGAGGACAGTTGCAAACACAACTTCAGCTATGCCCTCCTTATCAGGAGCTTGCAGCCCCTGTTACCTGTGGTCGTCATGGCTGCTAGAACTGATGCAGAGACAGAAATATACCCATTTACATAAGAATATGTGGTGTTGGATACCAAACAGATGATAGTATAGTGTGACAGTTGGACAACAACAAGCTGGCACAAAATGCATTGTGCTCTACTGCAGGGTTTGTGTTTTTTATCCTTTTGGCCCAAGTTTTGTTTATTGATGGTGAGTCCAGTTTTACACTTCACACTCCAGTTTCACAACCAGCTTATGGAAAGGCAGCACGCTCCACCGCAGCGGGATCTAGGTTATCGAAACCTCTTTGAAAAACTGTTTGATGAGATAACAATTCTCTACAAGCCTTTGTAGATGTTGTCAAAATCAGGGGTTCTCAAAGTGACCCCTTGAGGGTCTTCCAGGTGGTCGAAATGAGGGATGATATAATTTACTTTTATTTCAGTGCTCGATAAAAGCAGCTGCTGAGACGGAGAGTAGCAAATTATAAAAAGATTTAGCAGATTACAAACGATAAAACTAAAACTTCCTGGATTTTATTGTCATTTGTTCATCAACTGACAAAAATGACTAAAAAATTTAGCAATAACAACAAAAAACAGAAGATTTGCCCAAAATACCTGTTGAAAATGTTACAAGGCTGTGAACATCAAGTGAAATGTCTTTACTAGGCAATATCACTACAAATGGGGGTCTGCGGCTTCGTGAGAGTCAATATGGGGATACAGAACTAGAATACTTGGTCTCACTTCATCTAAGAGGAATGAGAAGCATGACGGATAGTTTCATGCCTGGAGCTTAAGCTTGAAAAATGCTGTGTAAACAAAAATCATCATTACCCTCCATTTGCACACGGAGATTGAGAACAGGAGGGAAAGATTAAACTCACAGTGATGGACAGAAATTATTTTTGGGTTTGTGTGGTTGCCATGGTTTCGTTTGGGTGTTGTAGAGAGCACTGACCCCAATAGCTCTGCCTGTCTATCACTGTCTATATTCATATGCGTGGCACAAAGCGAGAGGGTTGTTAAACGTAGTAATGGCATCGTAGTAATCAAAAGCCGGCTTTTCCAAACCCATTGAGAGGAAATTAATGGCACAGTTTTAGATGCGAAGTAAAAAAATAAAAATGTTTTCATGTTTGATTAGATTGGCCAATAGAGGCTCAACTAGTAAAGCAGCAAAATATTGAGAATCGCCGAAATATGATGGCAAAAACAGCTCTCTGGCAACTATGACAGCCTACATTAGTGACCGTGACGATGACTAAGATCTGCAAGTTCCTGTTTGAGCGGGATTAAATAGCCTGGATGTCTGAAGAGTGAGACAGAGTGACTCAAACAGCATCAGACAGCCACAGTTGCTCTCAAGCACAGAGACATTTGGTGTCCCTGTCGGCTGATCTTTACTGTAGAACTGATGACATCAGCTTCAGGGAAGCATCTACCATCACCCTCAAAGGGTCAAGAAACCAAATCAGGGAAATAAATGAGACCAGGCTCACTCTGTCTACAATGACAGAGCCTCATCAGAGAGAGACGGGCTCATGTTAGTCATAACTGCACTGGATGCACAGTTGTCAAGTCTTCATGTTACACCTTGTGATGGTCAGAGTCAGAATAAATATCACAATATGGTGACTTTGTGATACAAAAACAGCACAAGGAGAAAAGTCTAGCTCATGCAGTGTGCTAGTTGTGCTATTGACTTGTGGATCTCCAAACCTCTTTCCACAACCACCTGTCCCGTTTGCAGCCACTGTTCCCCATCAGCACCTGTCGCCTTCAATAGCACCATGTGTTTGCTGTTCAAGCAGAGAAGGTTTCAGTCTTTTCAAACCACCCGAGTACAATGACAACTCAACCACTGTGTGCTGACACTGCTGTGTTTTACTGGACACAAGAGCAGGTCAACCTTAGCTTAAGAAGCATGCATCACCTTCACCGCAGAAAGACTTGGATTTTATCGCTTTAGTTTCCACTTAAGTTCCAAGTGAGCCGTCACAGGGTTTCCACTAGTTGAGTACAAGGCAGGCTCTAAATTGACTCTAAACAACACACTCAAATGAAGTATATTTTTCAGTATTGGAGTGGTCGTGTAACTGTTGTCTAAGTGAAATATATTTCTCAGTAGTGAAGTGCAGTGGTGTCCACACAAGCCCAGAAAACCTTTCAGCTGCAGCGATGAACAATCTAGACTTGTCAGTCAATGTTTGCTACATTCCTCAACACTCAAGTCATGTTTCTATGGGTTGTTTTTTTTCTCTGCCACCATATTTAAGTGAAGTGGTTCAGCCCTGAAACACGTAAATTTCAGCCCAAACTCACTCAAGATGACCCCACCTTCGCTGTGGATCCCCCTGCCTCCCCACAAGGGCACTTGATCGCTCTTCAGGCGGAAACCTGCCTTTCAACTGATTTGCCCTCTTAGCAGTTCTGGAGTGATGGAACGATCTGCATTGTGCAGCGTTGAGTGGAACACTGTGTCTATTCAGTACTGTTTTTTTCCTTCCTTTTTCTCTTCAAGGGTCCATTGAGCTACTCTTGTTAGCTTATTGTTGCTGTGTTCCTCGATAACCCTGAGCTTTGTGATTAATCCCCCCCCCCCGACATCGTGTGATGCATTTCCTCCATTTTTAATCTCACTTTTTTATTAGAGATTCTTTTTGTTAAAGACCAAGTGTAACATTACAGGGCCGATTCAGACTCAAATGCTTGATATGTGTTCAGACTGGTGCCGTTGATGCAAGATGATCAAAAGCCAGATACAATCTAGGGCATAGATGAAATGGCTTAAGACTTGAACAGCATACATAATGTTTACATCACCACGGCCGTTATGTACCACGATATGACACATGTTCTTTAAGTCAAAGTCGGATGGTTAAAAATAACCATACGACACTTCATTATATTTGACTGTTCTTTTTTACTTTGCCTCCTCTTACTCTGTATTTATTTCCTTCTCCTCCTCTATGTCTCTCCAAATCAGTTCACCTTGCGAGGCAACAGGATTTGGGAGATCTCACGAGAGTCCAGCTCTTTATTTATAGGTAGACCTGAACAGAGCTCTGCAGTAGAAGCTGTACTACAAACTCTCTACAGCAATAAAAATTTGTACCAACTCAACACATGATGTACATGGTATATTGTCCCATCATGCAAACTTATAACAAACTATGGGTACAGAGTTCCAACGGAGTGGAAGAATGAAAAACAAAAACAAAAAAAAGGGGGACCAATTTAAGGCTGCATGCAAATTCAACAAGCTTCATTTGTATTATTTTGATAACGCTGGAAGATGCATGCTTTTAATACAGCCATCTAAAGTAGTCAAAAAACGGGTATTTTGCGATGGCTATGGTAAATAAAATGCTCTGAGGATTAGCTGCAGGCTAATAACAAAGCTAAACTACAGTAATATTCCTCCTGGATTAGCTGGTGCAGGCTAAGCTCTCATACATAAAACATGGACACTGCAGGAGAGAGACAAGACGCCGCACAGAGCATGTCATGGCGACGTGCTACACCGTGAGGCATGCACATGCACACACGTGCTAATGCCGCTTTCAAACGGAGAGCTTTCCCTGTAGATGTGACAGCAGCAACACCCTTAGCTCAGTCACAATGTCACTCTCCAATATCCCCCATCAAATCACCTCCATTTCACACATGAAAGATGGCACGCTATTTAAAAAAAAAAAAAAAAAAACGCAATAGAGCCAGACAAAGAGGATATGGATGCAGTGAAAAAGACAAATAGAGGGGGAAGGGAGGGAGAGAAGGAGAGAGAGATGAAGCTTTGATTTCCATCACTTCTCACTCCAGGCACGCAGGGGCAGGGTTGCCTCCTCCTCACCCCTTCTTCTTCTTCATCATTTCCTAAACCCCACCTCACCCACCCCCCCCCCCATCCCCCTAGCCTGACACTATTTTGCTGTATTATTGATTCCAGTAGGATTCACAGCCCCTCAGCTCCTTCTCATCTTCCATCCCAAAGAGATATTTAGACAGACTGATAGAATGGGGTGTTGGTTCGAGGGGAACTTGTCAAACACAATGGAATTCACTCGCTCAAAAACATTTTGTCTCCATCATTCACTGTTTTAATCGATACTGAAAAAATAATATTCCTTTGAAAACTGGGCAAAATGTGCATGAAGTAGTGTGATTTTAAGAGAAAATGGAGTGACTGTGCAACCCCCCCCCCCCCCCCCCCCATTCTTCAGCAAAGTGTGGGCTGAACAGACGTCTGCTGACAATAGAGATAATATTCTGCTGATGGAGACAGTAGCCTGGTGGATAATGTTCACTCTCTCTCTCTCTCTCTCTCTCTCTCTCTCTCTCTCTCTCTCTCACACACACACACACACACACACAGAGCTGCAAGGGTCGTGCTAAGATAAATACTAAGTGTGCACTTACTTTAGCTAAGCATGTATGCATAGAAGTTTGTGTTTAATTGGTGTCAGTAGGAAGGTTATAATGATCCAGTGTTTCTGTCTCACAGGAGCTCTGTGTTAAATCCCCTCTCCCCAACACATAGACACACACTCACACACACACACATACACACACCCCTACAGCTCCTTCCCACCTATCCAACCAAGCACAAGTTCCGCTAACGGCGTAGCTTTAACAGGGGGCTAATTGTACAGCTACTGAGAGAGCGAGTATAGCCTGAACCCTGAAAGCCTGAATCACACCCATTCTGCAGACATGGAGGGTTACCATAGAAACGAGGCGATGGGTTTATTCTCCCCATTCTTGTGTATCTGACACATATAGTAAATGTGAAAACACACACACATAAGCCCTCTGCATGGCACTGCAGACCTCCCTCCTGCTGGAATAACTGCAGAGATTATGAACTTGAGAAGGTTATTACTGCCAACAATGGGAACATGAATGCTTCCTCTTCTTGTCGCACACGCAGGAACCACTTAACACCAGATCTCACAACATCTCCATCAACTAAATCGATGAAAAGACAGCTTTCCTGCTGCTCAAAACTGTAACAGAGCCAGAAGGCAACACAATAGATGATTGTGTGTGCGTCATGACTGCTGTTTGGAGATGGCATGGCAAAAAATATTGTCCCGGATACAAGCTGGACACATGAAAGCAAATTAGGCTTAAATCAAGTGTGTGAAGCTGGAACAAAAAGAAATGTTAATCTATAATCTCCAATCATCACATTAAAGAACATACCGTGTTAAAGCTTCTCAATAAAGAGGGTTTTTTTTTTAAATTTGGATCAAATAAATCTGAGGTTATTTTCTTATTATTGTTGATGGCACTGCAAAATGACAGAAGTTTTTTTTTTTTTTTTTAAACCAGTCTACTTTTATTCTGTCACCATCTTAAACTTTAGCCCCATTTCCCCTGATGCTTGCACCAACAACTGCCCTGTCACTTTTTTTTAAAAATACATTTTCAAAGGATTCCTGGTTCTATCAAAATGTTAGAAAAGAAATGAAGGCCTACGATTGATGGACTGTTAAATAATGAGGTCTGGTGTCAAACTAAAAGCTGGTTGGAGAGTACAACTCCATGAAACAACAGCAGCCGGGTTCTACTGTTGGCCAGATGGACAGATCATCTCTTCCATCAGGAGGAGGAGAAAATGAGGCATTAGTGGCCGCTTTTCTTTTGTTCTCTGCTGTTATCTGTCAGCTAGAGTGCTTTTTACAAAATAGCCCTGAGGCTGAACGACTGGACGAGTTGATCCTGCTGCTCGTCTCAAAGGTGGAGGCAGGTGGGCTGGAGAAGACCCCCCACCCCCACCCCCCCGCCCCATCACACCCCTGAGGCTCGGCTTTACATTGACTGGAAAAGTTAACACAATCACACACGCCGTTCACCGTTATTGGATCGCCTGCATTTATTGGTCTCGGTGAGGTGCCATTCAAATGAAGCTTGATTGATTTTGCAGATATTCTGTGATAATTAACAAAAGATGGAGTTTGATGATGTCATAAGGGTGTGAGGTCACAGGGGTCACCCTCGTTAAACAATGATTGCCAATGAATCTGACACAGGCAGAAATCATGTTATCAGTAGGGCTGAGTTGGCTTGGGATGGATATCACAAGACTGCTTTTAACCATGAATGGTAATGGTTTAGATTGCGGTACATTCATTTTCCAATCCATGCACCAAATGTCACTGGCATGTAAGTTCTATGCAGGCAGCAGTACAATCCATTAATACTAGCGGAAATTCTTTATCACCCATCCGACCTCCCCGATCTCAGAGATACAAACTTGGTTTGTTTTTCAAAATTCAAATATTGCAGATTTTATTTGGTTTGGCTTTTTATCTAAAATTACAGAACAGTAAATGCTGCAGACAAACCCAGATGTCCGTCTGCAGATCAGGGCTGAAAAAGGAGAACCCAAATCTTAGCTTCCCTCTTCTTTTATCTTTCAACGCATGGAAAAATACAACACCAGAACTGCAGTGGGTTCCACGCAACTCTACATCACTGCTTGTACAGAGAGTCTGTATATCTTGCGGCAGTAATACAACTCACTGCCAGAGCTAACAAAGGGATAGGCTAATCTTCTCCCGCTGATCAAAAATCCCTTCCTCTTTGCATATAGCAGAAGAAGTTCTAAATAAAATACCTCAGCAAATCCTAGCAGCTTAGCGAAGGGCTCCTGTATTTTAATCAGGCTGCTGCTAATCTATCACCACTCAGTCATACTTTCATATATTCAGAATATTCATTAAGAATAAATATTCAAAAACAACTCCACCCTCCTCACTAGGAACTTGCACTAATGCACAGTAAGGGCTTGTATGCATACATACAGTACTTCGTCATTTTGGTGAGCCGATGTTCTCTCCACTCCTGGAAGTTATGATTATATGATGTGACTGGTAAGTGGTTCTGGGTGTAAACGGGAACATCACTCAACACCAAGGTCTTGAAGGCTCAAAAACACTGTGTACAAATATGTCTGGGAATTAATGGAGTGTTTGTTTACAGTAATTAGACAGCCGCCGGCGTTAAAAGAAGCTTGTAGATGACACATTTGAGAGCTTCTGTAGGTTTTTTTTAGATCACGAAATGTCATGGAAATAAAGTAAGAATAAGAAAAGGTATGTTTATCTTTGATTTTTCTCATCTTGTACTTTTTGACTTTTGTACTTTTGTAGTTTTGCAATTCAATGATTAAACATGCAGTATCTGTTTTTTTTTTTTGTTTTTTTTTACAAACAAACAGAACGAAAAAAGCCTGGTCATTTTGGTGCTTGAGGGGCAGCTCAAGGCCTTTGAGTCTATTTCATGATGAGAGCTGGACTTTATTGGACGCCACTGTTGTTTACACCAACAGGAGCCGTAGCTGGCTAGCTGCTGCATCATCAACAGGATATGCAGCCTCGCTAGCATGTGAGTCTGCATGACAACACACATTTTGCCTGCAGCTACGAGCACATGCCCTAATAAACTGATTTGTTCATGACATGCTGAAAGAAGCATCAAGACGGCGAGCCAACGGGGAATTCTAGACTTATAAAAAAGTATGCTGACCGGGTTCTAGCGAAGGCAAGAAAATAACTGCTTGGGGTCAAAGCTATATTAGCATGAACAGGAAATTCATTTACACTGTTTTTTCCCTGATCGTGTTTCCCCGTCAAAACAACCATCAGTTGCTTCAGTATGCTGTGGTGTGTGTGTGTGTGTGTGTGTGTGTGTGTGTGTGTGCGCGCGCGCTTTTACCTCCATCCACTTCAGTAACAGGGCATCTTTGTGAGGTTTTAGGTCAATAAGCAAAGGAGTCTTAGCTCCACTAGGAGAGAGTTAGCTTGTAAGATTCCTGAATATTTCAGCTGCTTCATATGCAGATAATTTAATCTAAATACATATTTTTCATATTGTTTTGGTAAGTAGGGAAAGTCTTGCCTCGAAATACTTCAGTGTTCATTAAAAATAGACTTGATCAAACATGGGTGAAGGAGGCTAAAAGTCTGTGCAGAAATGCTCGAAATGATCTCTGATTTCAGAGCCGACTGAGCTTGTATTCTAAAGTTGCTCCTTGACAGCAAATAAAGTCCTAAATAGCGTTCCTACATCACCTATCCTCACAGTCTTTCCGAGCTTTGGGGCCAGACATGCTGAGTATGAATGGTGGCCTCTGTTAGCCTTTGAAAAGTCAAAACAGAGCTCCCCGCCTTTACACCACACCCCAAACCAAAGTAGTGGCACAGAGAGGACAAACCGGCTCTTATTTCCAAAACTGCAAAACTTCTAAAGCTTTTTTTTTGAAGATGTGGGTTTTAAAAAAAAAGAAAAAGAAAAGTTAGCTTTGACTTCATAGAAATTCAGCCCGTAATAAACTATGACGCCAACAGATTTTAGACAACAGATACGCTCCTGAAAAAGTAATTTTCTCATATGGAAAAAAAAAAAAGGGGTTCGTAACTGCTGTTAGTTGGAATGCGTGGCTCTGACACTGAATGTTAACAGACATTTTCATAAACCAGGATTCACTTATCAGGCTTTGAGAAAAGCCACAAAAAGCACACAAGAATGTAGTTCAGTTGGCCGGGGCTCCAGATTACACGCCCCCGATGACTGCCAAACCAAGGCCACTAAATTAAAAAGGGGCCCGGCTTATATTTGGACTGACCAGCAGAGAGAGGAAACCTCTACTCCGCAGAACAAAAATGACTAATACGCCTCTTAGGAGGAAGAGACGTACACTCATATACTGCTACTCCAATCATGTCTACTGCTTTGTACCACAGTACATACATACATACACGCACACACACACACACACACACAGCTGTGCAACCTTGATCTTTTCACCATATTCTGAAATCAAAATCTGAGGCCTGTCTAGACACTGAACTCCTACACAAAGTCTTATACCGCAACACTAACTGAGACTTAAAACACTCAGACACACGATCACACACTCCTATGGAATATCAGAAGAGGACTGAAACTATGAAATAAAAACCATAACGGTTGCATATTTATCTTTGTGCCAATTCTGTTTTGCACCAGTCAAAGTCCATATTCCTGTTTTATCCATGTGGAAATAAGGGCTCCCATGGATTTGTCAAAGGCATTTAAGGAAAAGTTTAAAGAAAAGAAAAACCAATTCGTTTCTATTAACTGGTTTGGAGTAAATGCACGTTTATGTCAGAGGATGGTGTGATTAAGAAAGGCTATAAACAAAAAGAATGGATGACGAAGAGATTATCTGCGCTATCCACAGTGAAAAATGAAGAGAAGTCTTGTGGAATACGTTTTATTTGTGAAAGTAGTAGTTATTCTTTCATGTAAGCTGGTATCCTACATGTTGCACGCTGTCCGGAGACGACGAGTCTCTAAATCACATGGGATTCAAAAACATGTCGACATCATCGCTTGTTTGGTGCATTGGCTGTTTTTCAAAGATTCCTCAAGCAAAAGTAAATTTTTGCAAAATATTTGTTTGCTCAACCTCTTCTGATGCAATACTTCAAACTATATTAATGGAAACATGAGTAAGCATAATGGGATTGTATCTTGTACAGGAGCAGTAATGAGGTTTAGAGAAGTAGGAAGTGAGTCAAGCACCGAAGGGAGGGAATGGGGGAGGACAGGGACAAAGGAAAGGTCCACCACTCTCTGCCTCTCACAGTTCAGAGGGGTTAATGAATTAGTTTTCTCTTGCCACTAAAAGATGCTTTGGCACGTCAGCAAGGGCTCCAAATTCAATAAGGCCCCCTCCTCCCATCGCCCTCTTCCTCCCAGACACTGAATGAAATATCGCTTGTGTAGAGGAGAAAACACATCTGTCATTTATCAAAATGAAACCAGTTCATGTTACTGTCGTTTTACTTCAATGGCTCAAATGTGAAAAACAGACATTTGCGTTCAAATGACAGAGAGAGAGAGAGAGCTCTCAAACTTATTCTGACCCGAGATTACTGGGGAAAAATGTAATTAAGAGTCTTAAACCAGATCAAATTATTGAATCACTGGACGCCGCCGGCCACACAAAGTCACCGCCGCAAGCCCCAAATCCTCTTTCAAAGAGCTGAGTGGTACAGTAAATTGAAAAACCTGTTAAGTCCATTAGCCTAAGATGTGAATGTTCTGTCTCTGCCCATATGGCTCTGGAAACCTGAAACCGATAAGCGACAAACTACAGAAGAGGGGACCACCACAGAAACTTATATCACAGCCAGTTTTCTTTGTCAGTATCCCGATAAGAAGCAGCTCCTGCCAATGTCTAAGCAGAAAGATAAGTGGTATAGAAAATGGATGGATGGACATTTAGTGCCGTTTTTACTCTAATCAACCGTGTAGCCCAGCACAGTCTGTTCCTTTCAGATTTATGAGCTTCTAGGATGTTTAGGAAATGTTTTGGGCCTCATTCATTGAATGCTGCTGTTCACTAATGTATTCCTTAACACTCTCTGTAAGGACAAACTTGTGCATATTAGCATTTCTTCAGTAAAGCCCCAAATTCCTTTCAAAACAGAAAAAAAGATGGTGGCTGGGATTTTTATACTGCTGGGCTCCTCATTTCTTTGACTGCAAACCCTCTTTATACAAGTGATGGGCAATTAGTTTACCCAACTTGTAGATTTCAATTGGATTCAATATCTCAACACTGGTTAAAAACACACCATTACAGCCTCACTGTATCAACCAATCAATGATGCAAATCAAAGATTGTGTGAGATTAAAGGCTTCTTCCATTTATTTGCTCTCATTCATAACCAAAAGCTTCCAAATAGGCAGAGAAATATTCTGGTTTACCAGGAAGCTTCATCTTTGTTGCCAGCTAATTCAGCGGCATCAAGTGGCTGGGAGGTCATCAGGGGGGCAGAGCACAGCAAAGAACGATGGAGGTTTTAAACTGTAGGTGGTCTCTCTAAGGCAGAGCTTGCACACACAAGTGGCCCGACAATAGCGTGGCCAGGAGGTCAACAGAGCGAGGCAAGGGAGCAAGAGAGACGATTAACAAAACAGCGCACCCGAAGAAGTTTCATTGTTCCCTTTAATCTGAAACAGTTCCATTAGATTAACTAAGTGTATGTGTCAAATGCCTTGAATTTTGCCATACCTATAGACCCAAAACATCAAGGTCAGAAAAGATGCTGAATATGTTTTGTTGTTGTCAGAGTCACTGAGATGCGTCCAGTTAATGTCTTTAACCTCTCCCGTCATCTCATCATCCACAGACTCTGCTTGTGCCTACTTAACCCCAAGCAGCTACTGACCCAACCAGTGACTTTGCAAAAGATGATTCTTCTAGCAGTGTAAGTCGGCCTTGGGGAGCTTTTGTGGGATGACCGTTTAAACAAGTGACTAACAGGATGTTAACTAAACAAGAAAGAAAACAAAAACCAATGAAGGCAGAATTTTAAATATCTTTGTTTAAAAACAAAATCCCAAATCCTTTATTATACAGAATCAGTTTAAAGATGTGGTGTAATTGGACCTTAGAGCTACAGTGGCTCTTCAAATTCATATATTCTCCATCAACATCTATATATGAATGTTTCCATAAGCTTGATAAGTGAGGGCTTTTATACATCCTCTGTTCGGCCCCTGAGGATATGGGTCACAGTCCCAAGTCTCAAGTGTGGGAAAGCTGCATCTCAGTGCGACTGCTTCGCCGTGCTAACATTCCTAAACTCGCTGCACCGTCGCAACAGCGTGCTGGGTCACGTTCTGTTCCCGCTTATCACAAACACGCTTGAGACACTGTTGCAGCAATGCAAGGAATCATACTCCCTATAGAGGCTTTCCATTTGCTCAGCTCATGGGTTTCACAACTTTTACAAGTACAGAACTGTGAATTTACACAAGCCTGTAATAGACTAGAAAAAAAATGAAAAAGAAAGGGGGGGGCAACATTTAGGGTAACGCAAATCCACGTCTAAGTCATGTGACGTGGGCACTGTTGCTGTGCGTATTCCCCACGAGGTGAAATATGTACTCGCTACATACACCAACCATCATTGTGGATTGATACATAACATATCTGAGTATCACTCTCACCAGGAGAGCTGTAGCGATTCTCCACAGCCATGATTCATTCCGTTTCACCCGTTCAGCTCCAGGTAAAGTTATCGTTTAACAGGTACGACATTGTTGAGGTGACATGGGCTAGTTTTTTCACCTCTGCGGATTTAGTTTCAAACTAACTTAGAATCTCCAGTACTTGTTTGCTCTGGAGTTCGAAGTTCCTCTCTGTTGTGTGACAATACTTCACGTTAATCGTGCAAAGGTAATTTTTTTTTTTGTCTTCGTTCAATCAGGTTACCAACTTAAGTTTAGAAAGTTTGTTTCTAAGATTCCTAGGACATAAAAATCAAGATATGAATCAAAGTTTTAAGGCAACACAACTAAATACATATTGTAATATGAGCCTCACTTTGAGATTTCTTGCCATTAGAAACTCTTCTTTCAATGTTCCCTGGCTCCCCCGCACTTCCTCCTCCATTTATTTTTTTTCTGCAGTCATTAGTTTCATAGGAAGTGTCAATCATTTCCTTTTGGTGCGAGTAATGATTAACTGGTGACAACATAGATCAACGTGTTTCAGGGCTGATTATGTGATAGCAACACACACACACACACACACACACACACACACACACACACACACACACACACACACACACACACAGCTCTGCTGAGCTCAAAGAAGACATAACTCCAGTACGTCTGTCTCAAAGGCACAAATATAACACTGACATTTGGGGGATTTTCAGGGACACATGAGATGAAATGGATCCAAAATAAGGCTGATATGTCAGGCTCATTTCATCATCCCGGAGGGAGATGTTGCACAAGTTCTTTTTGGAGAAGTAGCTTACGACGCAAAGTAAATTTATTTAAAAAATAACATATTTATCAGACTAAGCAGAACTGCAACAGTGTCTGCTCTTTAGTGTGTATCTTACATTTCAGATATCTCTGTGTTCACCGGACCACATCACACATATACATGCAAATATGGGATGAGGGACAAAATCCAAGACTTTCACAGGAGAATCTCACCTGATAGTAGGCTTTAATCTGCCTGATGAGAATGGAAAGGTTCTGTATGCGCAGCGTGGAGTCGTTGTTCACCTTCTTGTTGGTCCTCTGCACAGTGGCTTTGGGATTTCTGTCAAAAAAAAAAAAAAGAACAAAATATTAATACCACAGTTTAAAACCAAGGGTCTCATTCCTGAGCATCACAGCTGTAAAAAAAATAAAAAACCTATTTACTACTTTAAGTAGGAGAATGTAAATGGACTCCTAATGTTTTTTAGTTTAACACTGTGTTGCTATGTTGGCAGCACAGTGACAATGGAGCCTTGTTTGAGTAGGGTCAAGACTCCACAGTGACGTTTGAAAAACGAGCGCATTATAAAGCCCGGCCCCACAAATCAGATGGCGCCAGCGTTGAGTATTTTCTCCACTCCTTCGGTGAGTTCAAGACAATCATTTTAAAGTATTTAAATCCGGGGCTGCAAAAGCCAAACTGAATGAGGCTTGAGAGTTCGTGCTCAATTTAACTGACTTGATCAGTGAGGTTAGAGGAATCATCATTCATCAGAGCAGAGACACACACAAGTGTATCTCAGTGATTCTCTAATCATCATCCTCACTTCCTCTCATCTGTCGGAATCAAAAAGTCGAGGTACCTTCTTGCAGGAACAGCTAGGCTGTGTTTATCCGAGCGAGTGTCGCCTAAGGGACTTTGAAGCAGAGAGCGCGATGACTGATGTTATCACGGGTGTCAACATGTTTTAGAGAGCCTCATTGACATTCCCCAAATTCACATGGTGCCATCTTCCCAGCTACTGTTATCAAGACTAACTGCCATTTGCATATCTATGGAAATTACCTTCAGAGCACAGATCCCAAACTTATTCTCAAACCACATTTACTGACGACAAACCAAAAAAAAAAAAAAAGAGTTTTGTGTCCATCTGTGTGTCCTCGGAGTGTTTGACATCCAAACTATCTGGCAGTCACATTGCCAGAAGTAAACGGCCATCATGTTTTTATTATTAGTCAAATACTTTTCGTGTTCACGCCATAAGGTTAATGTGTTAACCGCTGCCGTTGACAGCATGAGTAGCATTCATTATAAGCTTGAAGGATGTCAGCATCTGTATACTGATGATCTAAAAAGGTTAATGAAACTAACGTCATGAAAAGACCTTCAAGTTAATGCAATATGTCCTGACTCCCAAAGGGGAATTCTCATTTCACAGACTCCTCACGCCACACGACAGGGGTGTTGACAAAGCAGCAACACAAACTGATAATGGATTCACTCCTGAGAGGAGGGCCACTTTGGCAACACGCTGGGGGAGATCCATGATGTACCGCCGGACCCACAGCACCACGGCCGGGTCGGAGTGGACAGACTGCCAAACACCACTGCAGTAAAATAAGTGAATTTTTTAACTGGAGTCTGGACTGGAGTGATTTTGAAAACATCACATAAAAGTCTGCTGTTGCAACTTTGCTGATCTGTGTGCAGTGCTTTTATTACTAATTCTTCAGGGGAAAAAAATGTTACATTTTATTTTTGACAGAAGACCTAAACTCTCATGTACTAGATTTTCTTCTTCCCCATTAATAACAACAACCTGTTTCAATTCTGGGGGAAGAATTCATCTACATTTAACTTCAACACGGGTTTGTTAGTAGCTGATGGGAACGGTTTAAAAGAGCAGGTGTTGACGAAATACTGCAAATATGTTGTTGTTGCTCTGTGTGTCTAACAAAAATTCAACGTCGATGTCAATGCAACTTGCAGACATTTTTATGATAAGAGTCCGCAAGCGTCACTAAAAGCTGCTGTTAATTGGCCTGATTAATCAGCTCCAGCGTGCTGTTAGAGAGCAGCTCTCTTTTTCACGATACGTGCTTCAGACTTCACAGCATTTACATTCTGTGACCTATATAAGAGGGTCAACATCCAGTGAGTGTTGGGGGAGGAGAGTCCTCGTGAATGTATGCATGCATGCATGCAGTGGTTGGCAGCACATGTGTAGTCATGCATGAGTGTCTATGTCTCCATCCATACTCTTGCACACGTATGGTCGACCTGCTTGATATAGCTAAACATAAAATACCACAAAAACAGAATGTACTGATGGTTTGAAGGTACATTTTCTAACCAGTTTGAGGAAGGAGGTCAAAGGTTAAGGGCGGTTAATCTTCCTCAAGGGCATTCAGCTTGATGGGTTCTTGCAGTCACACTGTGGCACGCTTGCTGCTGATGTTTTTGACCAATAATTAAACATGCTGGTATTTCACAAAATCCCCCCGAAATGAAATCGCTTTAATATCAGGAGGGTGTGTTAAGCAGTTTGATGCTAAAATGCAACTTTTCACAAGGACACGTGAAAAAGGGGCAGTAGATTTGACCTTTAAATGAAAATCCTCATCTCTTAACTCAACTGTCTGCAGTGTGAATGTCTTAATTAGTCTTTCGAACCATCTTCGCTCCAACACACACACACACACGCTAATCAGCAAGACACAGGGTTCTTTTTAATTCTGGTCTAAATGGACAGTCATGTGACCCCACCCCCCCTCCCCACACACACACACACACACACACACACAGCCTTTTGGAGGTTCATAGTAGGGGGTCTATTTAACCCCTTAATTAAAAAGCACAGTGAGGGTGGTAATCCTGTCAAGGCGAGGAGGCTGACGCAGTGAATGAGTTATGTGTGTGAGACAGAAAAAGACTGAAAAAGAGAAAGAAAGCCCATTCACACATTCCGTCAGCATCATTGAGGGAGCCAAGAACATGGCTGTCGCAGCAACAAAACCATAGCAACTGTGCACAATCAACCCCTCGATTCTTTGGCTCCCTCTCTGATACCACACATGTAAGCACGCGACAGGCTCAACTCCCCCCTTGGATCAGCAGGCGCATAAAAGCCACGACTTAGAGTGGTAATGGGGGTCAAAAATCCCAGCTATTAACTCCCTTGTTGTTCCTGCTGATACAGTAAAGCAAAGACTTTAAATAGATAAATAGATTAGGGATAGACAGCCTGCAAGCAGACAACTTGTCAGCAAGTCAGCCAGACGGAGAGCCGGCTCGTCAATAAGCTGGACCATCGGTGCCGTCGATGGGCACTACAGCCTCATAGGGCCTGGGGACACTGGGCTTTCTGCTCCTAACTACTAGCTACCATTGGCTGGGTCTGTTAGGGAGGAGTGTTAACCCATATATGACAGGCTACATTAGAATCAGCATGGGCAGCCAGGCACACGCGCACACACACACACACACACACGTAAAGCAAGCTAAATGCACACACACAAAGAGAAAAGGCAGTCTACATTTGGCCACGTGTTGGGGATGGAGTCTGTAAGCTTGACTGTCCAAACACAGCAGGGATGTGTGTGTGTGTGTGTGTGTGTGTGTGTGTGTGTGTGTGTGTGTGTGCAAAGCAAAGCCAAACAGCGAAGATGAACCTGGGCGGTGAACACCCTTTAGCAGGCTTGCTTATGTTAACAGATCGCGAAATCATTCTGTTGGCTTGTGTATCCTTCAACTTCATCTCAATCCATCAATTCACCTTGACACAAATTTGAGTCCCAAATTCCAAGGAGGAACATTTACTCTGACAATAGTCGAGAACTCGATTTGGGAGAAGTTTCACACTTTTAGTTCACCGGGCAGAGCAAATGAGATGGTTGTATAGGATCCTGAAATTATGAGCATTGTAAACGCAACATCAGTGAAGACTAAAATTCTGCCTCATATCGTCATAATCAAATTACTGGAGCACAAGTAAACACACCATCTTTATGAATGTCAGCTTATATGCAAGCTCATGTAGCAATAACATCATTCCATATCTGAATGACATTAGCTACTCAGAATCAGACTGTAATTGTGTATTATATATGTTAACTGCTGTTTGCTTTTTGTTGTGCAGCCCCAATGTTCAAGATAGCAGCATCTTCCTTTCTCCTCGCCCGCCCTTTTCCTTTGGGGGCTGCGATATCCAAACAGACCAGTGAGAACGGGACCACTGGTATGTGGTTCTCATCACCCCATTTCATTGTCTTGGCTTTTCATGGACTTGTTTCTCTCTAGCCTTTGTCTTTCTGTTTCCACTGGGCCTCTTCCCATTCCTCTCCTCCCTAACCTACTAAAGCTCGACTGGACTACAAATACTCGTTTCCAACTTCTCAAATAATTGCCTACGTTTCCTGTATTATAACGGCTCTGAATGTAAATCCCTTCAGTAGGTCAACGTATTCATGCCATGAACTACTCCTGAGTTTCTTTCCATAACAGAAATACCACAAGTTCAATTCTTCTTTGCAGTTAATTCTCAATATTAAGCTGCCGTTAATGAAACTCAACATTTCCTGCAGATTTTTCACGGCAAATGTCTTTCAGCACACAGAGGGGATTACGTCCCCTGAGCCACTGGAGGGTCTGTAACACGAAACAGATGGAGGAAGTGTTGAGTTTGCATTAACCGCAAATAGCAGAAACAGCACAGACAAATGGGAGAAGATTTGACAAACGGAAGCAGGGGAAATGGACAATTCAAAAACAAACACTCAACTCTAATATAATCTAAAACTCAGATAACAGCCTGGGGTCTCATATACAACCAACGCGTGCACACAAAATGAATCAAAGTCTGCACAATAATTCATTTTGGCTTTTGTGTGCATGTTAATGTGGGTGCTATGCCCAGTTTTATAAAAGGTCTCTTCAGTTGAACTAATAACTGTCACTTGGCGTAACCTGTGTCAATGGTTTGAGCGTCGTTAGATCCAAAAGCACCATGTTAAATTGTTGTGGCTGTGTTCTATTCTAATGAATTTAGTATTTCCTGCTAATAATCAGAATGCAGTGCTTTCAAAGCCATCACGGTCAGAGTAAATACTTGACTCTGATTGGCTGCTGGGTATTACACACCCCCAGGCTGACACAAAAGGTGGTATGACCCAAAGTCAGTAATAAGAGTTGTCGGAGGAATGTCCAATTCTTTATTTTGAATGTAGATGACTGCTTACCCCACGGTCCAGAGAGCAAGTGTGTGTGTGTGTGGGGGGGGCACGGAACATCCCAGCAGCAGATCTGCCTCCTTTTTCTAGCACAGCTGGAATTCCAACTATGTCAGCTGTAACTAGTCCTGGAAAAAGCCAACAAAGGCTTCAACATGCTGCTCAAAGTCAACAGAGGAGAGAAAGGGAGCGAGGGGTCTGAGAGGTGAGGCTCGGACGGAGCAGGAGACCCGTCAAAGCAAAGTTCACGTTCCATGAATTTCAAAGTCATCAAATGTCTCACACCATTCAACCTGCTGTCTTGAATGTGGGATTTCTCAGAGGCTGCGGTTCACAGACTGTTTAACTGTGTGGCGACAGAGGTTCTGGGGGGTCTACACTACCGTACATGTTGTCATGAAAACAAAACAGAAGAAGCGAGACGCCAAATGACAAAAACCATGTGCATAACAGGATCTTTTGGTCCAAAAACAGATGTCCCACAGAAACAAAATATCTATGTTGACTGCTGATTCATAACAAGCCACCATAAAAAAAGAGAAAGAAATAACTGAGTGGAAGAATGGACTGGGATGTTGTCATTTACAAACGCTCATAATATTCTATCTTTTCCTGAAAAGCGTTAGAACCGAAGCATTGGTTCAGCACACGTTCTAGTCTTACAGGTGACTCTTCGTGCAGGTTCCCTCTCACGCTGGCTGTCATGGCTGAACCTGACTGATCCAGATCTTTAACCTACTTGATCTCTGTGATCCGCCTGTGACGTATTGGCTCGCATCTTTGAACACCTCCCAAAAAGAACTTAAGGTGCTGCATTTTGTTCCACGGCATCCATGAAGAAATTTAAAAGTAATAATAATAATAAAAATATCGGACCATATCCTAGCCTTTAGGACGTACTCACACTCGGTCCAGTTGCCTTGCACCACCCTGAATCACCAGGCTGAAGCAAGCACTGAGCTGTACAAGCCTCATATTTGAATGAGAATCCTGCAGATTAGGTTTTATATTTCATCACAGGAGTGGGAAAATCCTTTCCCCTTAGGAGGCTCTACTTTAAAGAGCGTTACAAAAACTCCATCCAGTTTGCACACCAATCTGCAGGCTCGCCACTTTGTTTAATGGACGGCAAACAAGTGAACGACAGGCACAAAACAAAAAGAAAAATATTCTCATGCCCTCAGCCTGTGCACGTGCCTGCCTTGCCGGCACCACCTCCTCCAACCTTGCCAGCATACAGAGCAATAACACTCTTCACACATGACGTTATGGGACGAACTCGCTTAGGCATGGTGCAGATCGTCCAGGGTCTGCCTTTAATGCAGCAAGATGTTTGCCTTGCCTTGTGGCATTTTCGCTACACTGCCGCTAAAAATAAGACTTGGTTAATGGCCGCATGTTAGCATCATAATCCCCAAAGAACAGGGGGCAAGAATGCATCTGAGATCTAAAACAAAAGACAGTAACGGCCGAGAGACAAGCAGATGCCCCACACAACAGCTCTTCTACAAACTCACTGGTTCAGTTTGTGAATGCATGATGTGTCTGAAAGGAAGTGATGACAAGCACATTGAGGACTACATCCTGTGTGTGTGTGTGTGTGTGGGGGGGGGGGGGGTTGGTGTACCCACACAGTGGATTTACTTCACTGTGGCCTTGGAAAAACCAGGCCTTTACAGGATTTCAGTTTATATCCATAATCACTGACTCATGGGTTTACCTCTTAATGACAGACAACTGCTGGCAAGCACCTTTGCAGGAAAAATATGCAGATGGAAATGCCAGAAGGCGATTGCTGCCCTTTGCATTTTTAACGCGCTCATCTCCATGTGTGCAGCCATTCGAAGAGCCTTCCACTATAGACATGAAGGGTTCTGAGTGAGAGCAGAGCCAGCATTTTTACGTAAGGTTAATATAGGTCCAAACGTTTATATACATTATAATCCAATACATTCCCATGACTGTGGTGCCAGGCAGGAAAATTTCCATGACCTCACATTCTTGAAAATTCCTGTTTGTACATGAATACAAACAGAAAAATCCAAGTCAGAATGTATGACCATATATTTAACGAAAATGAATGACATGCAGCATGGTTCGATTGCAACATAAATGCGTAATGTGAAATAATATTTAAAAGGTATTATGTCAAACTTTTGATTGTCCAGGACTTTTAGAATTTTCAGGTTTTGTTTACTTTTTTTAAAACTTTCCCAAGCTTGTAAGCACCTACTTTGAATTTACATGACTCTTCCTGGTTTTTCATGACCATACGAACCCTATTATTCAAACGTTTTCCCTTCACCTGAACGAGCAAATTCCACACATTTTCAGAGTTAGAGCTGAGTCAAACAACTTTTTGAGGTGGGAAAGGGAAAGTTAAGAGAATGTGGCATAACCTGGTACACCAGCAGACATGTTGGACCCATTAAATCTCCTCTTTTTCCTGCGAGTGTCTCTTGCTGAAGTCTGTCCAAACAAGGACAGACCGACCAGTTGATCAAACAAACCAACGAGTCAGCATGTGTCTGCGAAAGTGGCAGGAAAGCACTGAATTCAACCGGACAGTTGTCACTCTGACAAAACTTTAATTGGCTCCCTCTTGCTGAGCGGGAGAAGTCATTAGGTTGACAGCGCTGAGGAGGCGATCTAATTGGCTGGGTAATGTCAGTCAGTAGAGGGCAGGGGGAAGGGGGGCATAGTGCCATCTGGGTGTCAGCAAACCGTTAGCTAATCCTGGTCTCTCTACAGTTCTCTAATGACAACTGCTGCCAGCATGCCATGTCTCTCACTTAGAAGGGGACACTCACAAAAAAAAGCCACATGTAACAGCATCTTCAGTTGAAAGTGCTAGAAGTGTATGCATGCAAGAGAGCAGTGAAATGAAAATCTTAGTGTTATCAGCCACCCTGGAAGACAAGTGTGTGTCTTGGCAGCATTTTGTGTTTTCTGTGAGTAAACAGTAGTAACTGGCTCGAGGCGAACGCCACCGGAGCCCTTTTCTTAGCAGGACCGGATCAATTGTAAGAGACGCAGCGCCAACTAAAACACAATATTCAAGCTGTCCAACCAGAAAACCAAATTTTGTGAGTGTGTGTGTGTATGTATATATATATATATATATATATATATATATATACACATACATACATACATATGCATATACATATGCATATACATATATATATACACACACACACACACACACACACACTCTCATAGATAGATAGATAGATGGATGTTTTATATATATTAATGAAGGTGTGAGTGAGTGCTTGCATGTTTGAAGAACTGAAAAAAAGACAATGGTTTAATTGTCACCTCCAGCTCTCCCAAGAATCTCTAAAAACTCATCTGTGGTTTCTACACTTAAAATTAGGACAAAAAAAACGAGACAACTATGTAATTATTTCAGTCAACATACAGCTTCAAATGTGAGCAAAGTCATGAAAAAAAAAAGCTGAATAGGAATAAGACAAAGCAGAAAACGTCTTTGGTTGGTGCTGTCGACCAAACACCAACGTAAAGCTCTGATGCACGAGCTAGAACATGCACATAGGCCATTTTAGTTCAGGCTATCCATGAGGTGACTGTTTCATGCCGGTGAAGTGGGAGAGGCAGACAAAGAGCAGTCTCACCCATTACAGCTTCCAACGATTACTGTAGGCCCTGTGTGTGGGAGGATGGCTGGCCGAGACGACTACCCAACAGCTGCCCGACTCCGACAGCAAATGCAGACCCACACACACACACACACACAAAAAAATATACTCTCCATGAAGACACAGAGGCCCATAATATGAGAGATATATAAACACATGGAGCTGTGTGTGACTGGCAATCCCCAACATCCTGTCAGGCGATCAGTAAGCCACTTCGTTTCAGCTGGCTGAAATTCCTCCCCAGCTCAGTCAATTTATTTCGACGGAGAAATTCACCTGAAGTCGCTGCTCAAGCCTCTTATTTTGAAGAGATAGGGGGAGTTGCCATGTTGCTCAGCAAACCAGGACTTCCATTTATATTTTGTGCCATAGTAAATGATTTTGTATCACGCACTCTGCTAAACAAACCCCTCCCCTCCTCATCTCCCTCCGGTTGCTCCCTCCAAAAATGTCCCATGGGGGGGGGGAATATGGCAAAGTTGTTCACCACTCCACTCGATCCTTAAGACGTAAATGCAACCGAGACACAAAGGACATTTAACTGGTCATTTAACTGGACTGCAGTCAGTGCTCCAGTATAAAAGAACCAAGGAAAAAACAGTTTCTTGATCCACGCATCTCGGCAGTGGCCATATGCTTCATTTCTTACAGTTGCATTACCAACAAACATGTTTGCAAAAGGCGTCCCTGTTGAAGCAGACTTAAATTCAAAGGCTATTTAAGAAGAATGACAACTTCACAGCTGAACACTTCATGAAGATGCCTGCTTTTGTGGCCCAGTTCCAAGGTTAAAAAGTGCCGTGGGACCTACAGAACATGCACAGAACACATAATTTGGATATTTTTGAATAAGTATGCAAGTCTAATTTCAAAAAGGTCGATCCAATTTCAGTCAGATGTTAAGATTCATTTTTAAGCCGACTAACACAATATATCATTTTTTCTAACATTGTGTAACCATATTAATATCTGAATGAATGTTCAGACCATATTTGGACAAGGTCAGGGGTGGGGTCATCATGCTATTATTCCATCACAATGTCTGAAATCTGTGAAAAGCAAATTCAGAAGTGGGTCTGACATTGTGGGCCTGTACCACCCACCGTCTTCTCTTAACGTCTGGGAGACAAGCGCAGGAAATGCATCACTGCCCTGACGGTTAAAAAAAACAACAACATATGCTAATAGACACAATGCACATGGAAGTCAGATCTGATCACAAAGTGCCTGCGGCGATACATTCTAATTTCAGGAGTAAGCTGACATACAAAGGGCCGTTTCCTTACGATCATATCATCCAAGACACATGTTAAAACAAGGCCCGACGGGACCAGAGTACGTGGAAAGAGTCAGAGAAGGCCAAGCAAGCATGGCGAAGAGCAGTGGTTGACGAGAGGGATACAGCAGAGCAGGAGGAGGAGGAGGACGACGACACTGGAGGAAGGAAAGCAGGAAGAACAAGACACCATCCAGAGACAGGAAACAGCCAGATGGGGTTAATCAGCTCCTCATGCTGCACACAGCAGCAACTTAACCCATCTAAAAATCACTCGCACTGGATACTAAAGCACAGAGAGCCTAAAAGAGAAAAGCAATGTCCCCTCCACCACACATCTGAAATGAGGAGACACAATCAAATTGTGCGATTACTGCATAATCACAGAGGAAGTGAAAGTCAATTATTCTGCCTGGAGCATGCTTGATTGAACAGCCCTGTGACAGGCAAGCAGGGGTCGTAAATGCTGACAGTGGAGAGTTTGGATTTAGTGGAAAATGTGAAATCTTGGCATGTTAGCACAAAGTAACCGTCTGGAACCAAACAAAAGGATGGAAAGCTGTCTCCTATCATGTCACACACACACACACACACACACACACACACACACCAGGAGAACGAGAGACCAATCTGATGCATGGGCCTCCTCCCCCTTTCTCTTCATCAAGCTAAAACATCCACACCACTGAGTAAGAACAAGCGTGTCTCTGCTACATTAACGAAGGATCTGCATTGCTGTTAAACCTGCATCCAGATCCGACACGGCTACCAGAGTTTCCCTGCTTAAGGCTTCTATTTCTAGTTTAATCTCCTGCACAGCAGGAGACGTGCTCTCTGCATCTTCCAGGGGCGGGGTGTCTTCCAGTCGGCTGCAGATGACAGTCTAATAGCAGCCTCCAGAAAAATATTTGGCACTCAAATGAAAGCAGAAGTTTTCCCTTTAGTTGATCACGACACAGATCTTTCACAACAACAACAAAAATCAAGATTTCAAATGATATCAGCCAAACGTATATGCAGCAGTGAATGTTTACTGTGTTTAAGTAACAGTTTTAGTATCACGCATCTGTAAGAAGGAGCTCCGAATGTTAAAACTGCGCTCTCGGAAGCCTGAAAGACACATCTAGTAATCAAATGGTTGCAGGTTCGATCCCCTGCTGCACCAGTGACCATGATGAGGTGTCAGAAGCTGCAGCAGGTGTGTGACGGTGTGGGTGTGTCACGATTTGATTCATTCGTGTGACAAACGCATTACCATTAAACAACAAACAAGAGAAAGAAGACCGTCAACCGTTCCTCTCCATCCTCTCCTCAAACGCTAAACAAATGGTCACAAAAAACAAAAGGTGTCCTCTGGTCGGATTTCTGGTTTTCATTATCGGTGGTTTGACACTTGTCCAAATGTTGACTCTGGTTGAACTTTTCTGGGCTGAGTCACAGCAACCGTCAACTGGCTAAGACAACATACATCTACAACACTCTAAAAAAATAAAAATCACGTCCTTTCAATGCTCCTCTACGTCAAACCTCACCGCTGACCCCAGATCTACCGGAGGTGGTGGAGCCGCATGCAGACGCGGCTCCGAGAGATCCCTACGATAATTGTCTGCAAAGATTTCTGACTGTGTGACCCGTCGTTGGCCCAAATACAAGGTCCCATTGTGTGTAGCCTATATTCACTCCAGCAGGCAATTTCAAGTGCCGGACAGAGACTCATGTTCTTGAGGAATTGCTTAATTTACTCGTGTGTGTGTGTGTGTGTGTGTGTGAGGGGGTATTAAAGGCCTGGGGGGTGCGTATCACTTAGGATGCCTTCTACACATCACTGGACCTGGACATTGAGCCAACAGCTTGTATCTTACAACCAGAACAGATCACCAAGAGCTGCAACGACAAATCGTCCCTTGGTCCAATGAAAGTGCTTCATTTTGGGGGAAATATCTGCTTCTTCTAGACTCTTAAATGTGAGTATCTGCTGTTATTTTTTGGTCATTTATGACACAAAATGTAGAAATCTGAAGATGTAAGACCACTGGATGAGCTGACTTTTTGAAACTTCCTGTAATTAGGGATGCAAAATTCTGCACTCCAGCAGCAGATATTGGTCATTTATTAAATACGACAATATGACTAACGGACCGTGTTTAGTTTAGCTCATTATTTCTTTAATACGAACAAAATACCAGCATCATAAACTTGATTTTGAGCAGATAAATATCACCAAAGGGAATATCTGCATGAATCAAAACCCAGTCTAACACATTCCCTCATCATTTAATGGAGAAAAAAAGCAGATAATGAATATTGGAGCCCTGCTATCAGGTAGCCTGTCTCTGGGGCATAGGCCACACATCCATCATGGTCTGTCCTCTTGAATTGCTCCATAAACACATTTCTAACTGTGTCAAATACTTACATCTCAAGCATGATCTCATTCAGGTAAATCCCATCCACCAATTCAATATATTCCGATAATTTAGTGCCATCTTTCACTGTCGTCTGCCCCAGTGTCTTCACCTGAACATAAAAGAAACACAAGACAATCAGTTAAAGAGCAAAGCTGCCGTGTCACGAATGGATCTTGGAACATTTGTGAAGAGTCCATTTACCCAGCAGACCAGAGGCGTGAGCATGAACTGCTCCAGCAAAGGGGCGAACACCTCACTTTCCATATTTTTTTTTTTCCAGGTCAACCGGCGCCGATTAATTCAGCAGATATGGAACACAAAATGGTAGAAATATGATTCGGGTGTTTGTTTAGACTCCACTCCTGGTTGGTTCAATTAAAACGACGCTCATTTTGGCTGAAAGACGTCCGGGGTTGTTTTTTTTTTTCTTTTTCTTGGAGGTATTGAAGGAGAAGGGGGGGGGGAGAGACGTTAATCCACAATCTTCTTGACAAGACCCAGCTGTTCAGATGCCAACGACGGGGCTGGACTACCTCATGGAGAGAGCAAGGAATCACATTTTTTGTTGTTTCTATGAATATCTACATAAAAATTCTCCTAAATTGCTGCGGGCAAAAGGCAACCTCCTAACAATCTACAGAAACGCGCAAAAGGCGGACTACATTAGTCAAGTGTGCTTCTCTGCTATTTTAGAAGATCCATTCATAGAAATCTGAGCAAACATTCCTCCTGTGCGAGGGAGTAAGATAAAATGTCCACCGCGGAGGTTTCAGGTCCTGGTTTTTGTTTTTTGTTTTTTTAAAAATCGTTAGTTTCCTCCTTGTATTTATGCTAGGAATGTCCAGACTAGTCCTTCAGTATGTGGCTCCGGTCCCAGGCAGCAGACTAGTGGAGAGAGGCGGCCGAGAGGATGACTGGAGTACGCCGAGCACCGCCTCCACCCTCTCGCTCTCTCTCTCCCTCTCTCTCTCTCTCTCTCTACCGGTCATCTTCCTCCGCCTCCTTTGCGCTGAAAGAAAAAAAATAGGGCAGCATTGATCAGGGTATTTAGATTCCCTCTCAATGCATCCTTTTCAGTTTATTCCCCCAGAAGTTTTTTTTTTTTTGAAGGGAGGTCAGGTTTTAAAAGAGGGATGCAGCTGTTCTATGATTTATTTGCATGGATTCTCAAATTTATCTACTTCAGGCCCGTCTATTCATATGGTTAACAGGGGCCGTTTGAAAAATTTAAAAAATAAGGACAAATTCAGGGTAATCCAAAGTGCATTTATACACAAATGTTATATATTAGATGCCCACGTTTTGCTCCAGTCTCTTCATCTTTGCAATTTTTTTCAAATTCACAATGTTTCCATGTGTTTTTCGGCATCTACAAAATGAGAATATCATAAAAAGCTGTTTTTTAATGAATAATACAATCATCTGGGATTATGGGCTGTCGGCCATATCAGTTATGACGTGATATTGGCAAAAGAATCCAAAGTCATACATCCCTACTTGTAAAATCCATCATATTCTTAGATTAATATTCTACATTGGCAAAAAAAAAAAAAAAAAACATCTGGAAAAAAATGAGCTTCAACTTGAAAGCTTTTTGTTGCTCATTGGGGAGTCACTGCCCACCCGAGGGCCACAGCCCAGAGGTTGAGAAACACCACACCATTGCACAATGAATATGTTCTGCTCAGCTTCAAGAAAAACAGGAGATGAATCCATATGTATTGTTTACTCTTTGAGCAGATGCACACCAGAGCAGCGAGGCAAGCAGGCTGCTGACACCTGGTGGGTGATGTCATGCGATGACTGTGAAAGTTCAGTCAAGGGTTCGTTTATGAGTTTCCTTGTATTATGATGGTTTCACTAAGTGGGGGGAAAATTACTCATTTCCAGCCACACGTCAAATCCTGTTGAAACTGAGGGAAAAATTGTACAATTGTAGCGGCCATCCTTCGAGGCTCAGTTGTGACATGTCTTGTTTTGAAATGTGACCCAAATACATTGTTACTGTAACCGACTGTGAGCACAAGACTCACACACTTATTTTACTTTAGCAAAAGTGGCAAAACCCCAGATAACACAGTACTCTGGTGAAATTATAGTCAAGTAAAAGTAGTTTATATTGAGTTTACTTGAGTATCAAAAGTACAATTACTCATTCTACATGATGTTTGTGTATTCCAGCATTTGGGAGCATTCAATACTAGATCCACTGACCTCTAAAGGTCATAAGGTCATATTAAGGTTTTCATCAGGTTTTTTTTGGGGGTTTTTTTTTTTCCAAAACCTCTCTCTTCAAAGGAATATATGATTACGACATGGATACTTCTACCTGACTGGACCTACAAAAACACCAAATGTTGACCCAAAGTACCACAAATAAAACCCACCAGCCAAAGATACTCACAGTGCATTCAAAATAATCCTAAATTTTATTGAACGCCATCCTAGTCCACTGTTTGTCTTTTAGCTGTATCAGCGGTGAGCTAATAACGGAGAGATAAGTCCACACCAGGAATCCTTCATGATGGACGTAGGAGACACCTAATCAACAATTGATAAATGGCTCTGGCGATGCCAATAGGGAGCAGAGACCACGTGGCTGAATTGCCAATTAAAACACAATCACAGATTTGGGAATTTGGGACCTGGGTCACCTCTCAGGAAAATTAATTATTGTATGTTTCGGTGAGAAATCCGATAAACATAAGTCGGCAGTAGAAGCAGCTCTCAGGGAGAAGCAGTGGTTCTCATTTGCATTCAGAGTAACGGTTGCTCTTGTTGGTGTTGCAGCTTGGGGGTTTTCAGTAGGGATCCTGTTATGTCTTGTTTTCTGCCAAACGTGTTTGACTGGAGGTCGTCTACTGAGTCAGTTCACGTCAGGAGGAATCAGAGTGAGGTGCAGCGTCATACAAATGCAATGTTCACCGAAACAGCAGAGCAAAAACTACGGAAAAATGGGTTTTTATCTTATTCATAATGCTTTAGCACATTCACTTAGTTATCAATATGTCTGCTGTGACAGACAGGCTCTGTTTAGGAGGCTTTTAATCCCTTCAAAACCAAAGGTGTGATCAGTCTACCAGGATGTTTTTAACCCTGCCAAAGAGTTAATGTGACCACCGGTGTGTGCTTGTTTGTCAGCAGGATATCTAAGTAGAACCAACAGATGGATTTAGGTTAAATTTGGTGGAAAGAGAGGTAATATGGAAGGGATTAGGTGTAGGCAATCTGGATCAAAATATAGATCCTCAATCCTGAGGAGTGAGCACATGGCAAACTATGCAGTGATTAGATGTATTTCTGTGTATGTCATTTAATAGTTTCAGTTAAATTCCTTAAGTCCATGTGATATGTTTGAAAGAAGCGTCTGAAACATTCTGATCCAGGAATCCTATACTAAATAACTAATATCTTAGAAAAGTTTCAGCGTATTTTGATGAACGCGGTTGAGGCGATGTAGGCAAAAAGGTAGAATACCGTTGTTTATATAAGGATGAGGATCAGCGGCTGTGGTAAACAAAACGCTCATGCAGATGTGAGAATGCCATTTCTAAAAAAAAAAAAAAAGTCACTCAGAGCATATATACTACAACGTATGATCTGTAAAAACGCGCGTATTAAAACATATTTTCACTGACATATGTTTATTATAGCCCAAGCATACCACATAGCCTGCGAAAGAACACCAGCCTGAATATGTTTATTGAACCTCCGAATTCGTATACTATTCATGCAGCTCAAATGTTTTGACAAATCGTACGGTACACATCCATCAAGGTAATGAGACAATTACAGGATCATGGTCACAAACACAACACAAGAGAAAAAGGCATAAACGCTGTTATTTGGATTTGGAGACAGATCACATCTAGTTTTCTCTAAAGTCAAGTGTTTCTCCATAACATGAAATATGCGTTACTAAATCTGAAAAGAAGCACAGAAACAAAAATCCTAGGAATGAATTTGAGTTTAATAATCACAAATCAGTGACTCTACTCCGTGATTGTGTAGGTTTGGTTGGTTGTGTCCAGTTTGACTGACAGTGACGCGGCGGCGTGCGCGAGCCGCCTCACCTCTGTCATCGTGTGATTCAGATGTTGGAACATCTGCTCTGGTGCATAGACGTGATGAGTGAGACGTCAGCTTTTTTTTTTTTTTTTCAAATAGACACTTTAAACTATAGGAGAAGCAAAGCAACAAAAAAAAAAAAACACAAAAAAGAACACATTGGTGTTTGTTTCGTTGCTGCTCAGAGTAAGAAGCTGATTGAGGATCCATTGTTGGCTCTGCAAATCAGTTTCCCCCTCCAAATCAATGAGGTTTATCTTTATCTTAACTAAGTCAATTAAAAAGGACAAAAATTGGCTCTGGATTTACAAAACTGAAGTCCATTCAAATCCCATCTGCTCGTTCCTGAGCTGGTAAAGTGACCCGCACGCATCTGCACGTGCTGTATCACCCAGTAGACAGTTAAACATTATGAAACCCGCAGTGGCCTGAACACTGTCATGTCTGCTCGATGACTGCAGAAGTTTGGGTTTCTATGACTCTGTGTGGTTTATTAACCTTGACTCAAACAAGGTGCTCATGCTTGTTTCTTTCATGGCGTTTTGTCACGAAGCAGCATCCCCCTCCACCCGATGACTCAGTGGTTGTACAGACCCGCAGTAGCATTCCTCACACACACTCAGCTCTTAATGCAGGCGAAAGTGGAAAACAACCAACCGCCTCTTTGGCTTGAAGGAGCCACTGCAGACGTGGAAACACATGGAGTTTTTCTTTAATAATAATTAATCTGGCCCAAGGGAGAAAGAATCCACCGAGCACAACTCTATGCCACGGCACTGACTTCCTGACAGAAAAGATACCTTCAATTTCAGAACAATTGAGAGACCTTCACACCAAAACTTCTATCTTCTTAGACGGCTGTGTTTTCTGTTAGTTATTTCACTGGAATTTACAAGTGGCCGCAAGCATTTCGAGTTGGAGGTTTATTTCATTGAGCCTTGAATGCCAGGTAGGCTGACTAACGCTTGGACATAACCGCTTCATCATGGACTGTTTCTGGGTATGACATGTAACCTGCAATGACTGCTAAAGTTTTACAACCACAACAATGAAATAAAGTAGGTTTTTGACGATAATGGCCTCTCGTTTCTCCTCTGCGTAGTAAGCGGTGATGCATTAGACCACATACGCGCCACTCAAAACCAATCAGGAAATCAAAACGCTGAGTTGAATGGAGTTCCATGGAAGACGCTGTGACATCACAAATGTTAGCATTCATTCTGAGGAGATAAATGGTATTAAAACCAAATTGTGCAGTTCATGTGGCTGTTCTGTAGAGTAAGAGGGAGGTCAAACCTGCAGTTTGATGGTTCCAGCACAATCCATATTTTATGAACATCGTCAAACGTTCCTCCAGTCTATGTGGACTGACAACATAATGTGGAGACGAGACCTCTCGCTGAACAATGGAGGTCACTCTAACCATCCACTCTGTCTCTGTGTGTCTCCCTCCTGTGAGACTGCGATGGGAAATCAATGACCAACACTCAAATCTCCATTTCAAATGATTTAAGTCCCCTGTGGCAGAGTCGAAGCCTAATTACATAACATTACAGCACAGTGAGGATTAGGACATCATGCTTCTGTGTGTCCTGTATTCTGCTCTTTCCTCTTAAACTTTCAGTGACACTGAGATGCATGGCACTCTGCAAACGCATGTTAAAGTGAAAGGTAATATTGTTTATGGCTGCCTCGATGGTAAAGATGAAATACAGAACATAATAATACAGTTTTAAACATTTTAAAGCTCTACATTCTAAGTGACAAATTTTGCTTATATGGCATTTCCAAGATCACTTAAGTCATGGAGAAATGCACAGCCTGAGATTCTCCACCGAAGCCGGGATAACGCCTCTGGATTCACCATTCTAGAGCAAAAGTAATCAGCCCTTTGCAGCCGTGGCTTTAAAGGCTTTAAATCTCTATCTGCTCTCCCTGCAGCATTTTAGATCATCAACACTGCAGGGAACCAAAACTGGGGATGTAGGGGTCAAAGCTACAGCATGATGAAACAAATGTAGGGTTTTCTAGGTATCGAGGGGCTTTGTTGGAGAACTGACAGGTCAAGATGTTTGGAAATGAGGAAAGAGCGAGTGAGATGGGGAATAAAGAAGCTAGGCTTTTTACTCAATTAGCAACTGGCTGTTTTAGAATAACTAGAGGTGTGCCCATGATTTAATGTCTGGGAGATGAATATATGTATGCCTCTCACGTGTTCATCTGAAGGGGAGTGGTGTTTGCTTCTTACGTGATTTGTTTTACTATCTGTGAGACTGAATTTCTACTCAAAGTAATGTTGTAGAAATGACTGTAAAGCTGCCTGCTTACTTTTTCTTGGTTAGGCTGCTTATCTTGACGCTTTAAACACACACACACACACACACACACACACACTGCATGCATATTTGTTTAATTTACATCCAATCAATACACTGATTCTGCCAGGTTAATTTTTCATGGGCCCTTGAGCACTGCGAAGGTACTGTAAATGTAATGAGTTAAACACACCCAGCAGAATGTATAAAACGGAAAATAAGAATTATACTGCACTCCGATTGTTTTGGGTTTTTTTTGTTCCCCACTGGAAACAATATTACAATGAGTATGTGTTGTGAACTGAGTTCTATGCCAAACAAAAACGTTCACACAATTGGGGGACATGATTTGCAGGCAGGGAGAGCACCACAATGCTTCATGTAGAGCAGTATATTCAGTCACAGTCAAAGAGCTTAAAAGTCACGTCTCTAGACTTAAATAATGACTAAATAAACAGGTAAATATGCAATAATTTTCAATGAGGAATTCAGTCCAAAAGGGCAACAGCATTGTTGTCAAAAAAGCACTGATGATGCCCCTTTTGCACATCTATAGTTTTGGTCCCAGTAGACATTTGTCCTGTATTTGAACAAATTCTCCCAAACTTTCCAGAAATATCCTATTCATGTGAGATGATGGTTACCTTGACCTTTGGCCTCCAAAAATGCTTTCAGTTCATTCTTGAGACCAAATGGAAGTTTTAGCTCAATTTAAAGAAATCCCTGAAGACATTCAAGAGTCTGAACCCAAAAGCATAATACCTCCAGCCCCCAGCTGTGACCATGACGTGTCCGTCACTGCAGAGAAATCTGGTTTCAGCAGCCTCAAAGCTGAGTTTCATGAAAGGCACCACAAAGTATACGTGTATTGTACCTTGGTGCCCATAATAATACAGTGAGACGCTTTATGACTAAGGTAATCATGCTCTGCCGTTTCGGATGAACCATTTAAATAGTACTTCTCTTAGTCTTATTAATGTCCATATCAGTAAGGAGGTGATTAATCACTGGGTTATCCCGGCTCGATGGAAATTAGGAAATATGCCCAGTGCCTCTGTGTTTCTGTCAAGCTGTCACTACATGTTTAGGATGATAGATAATCTCTCCAGATGCTGCCATGTCTGCTTGCCAGAGATTCAAAAACCTTACTTCTCACCCCTGCTGAAAAGCATTGTGGTTCCTGCATGAGTGTGTGTTCATGTGTGTGTAAAGAGATCAGTGTGGCGTGTATGCGAGCCGTCCTTTTACCAGCTCCTGAAACACTGCAGCATGAAAAACAGAGAAGCTTTAACGTCTCAAATCCTGCAGTGTCCAAGGTGTGCACGAACTAAGAAAAAAGCTGAAACTCCCTTTGACTTTAATCCCAATCTGACATGAGGGCATTGACAGCAATACACAAAACGCTGTTTGTATTTTAATCTCTGCACTCATGGTCGATCAATTTAAAAAAACCAGCTGCTGTAGGCTTTGTTATTTTGCAAAAACATTCTGGCTAAGATGCTTTTAATTTTTCACTCGTAAGTCAGCCTGTCTGTAATTAATGAACGTGAATATAAAATCTCATCAGCAAAATCTCTCAGGAGGATTTGATCAATCAAAACTAATCAATGCCTGCGTCGCTGTCCCTGTACGCAGCATTTTAACAATCATTTTTAAGGTCACACAGGTCACCATGAGTGGATTGCTATATTGATTGACAACTGACAAACTGAAATTCGATGTTAGCTGATAAACATTCAAAGAGATGTACACAGAAGTGCTGAAGACAAAAACATACAACATCCTCCATTGAGCTGCTGACACTTTTTCACCCTAATAGTCCATAGCTCTGTTTTGTAATAAAGAGATCTCATTTTGTCCCAGAGCCATGGAAACAAGATTATTATACCAGGAGAGAGCTTGGTAATAATGGAAATGCGTGCTTGTGTGAAACCCTGCAACTCTTCCCTGCAATTAACTGGAGTATGTGCGTGTGTTTGTGCATGCACAAGTGTGTTTTATGTGTGAAAGTAATTTGGAGAGTGTTAGAGATGCTGTTAGTCCTCATCTGTTGCCATAACAACTGCAGCAACCCCATTGTTATAGAGTGATTGACTAGAGGGCTGGTAAACTAAATTCCAGACTGACTGACTGTCTGATCAGAAAAGGTAACCGGTGTTGTGTCTGTCTACCTCAGTCACAGCTGAAGTGAGTGACTAGCTTTCTGTAACTCATAATTAGCTTTACTTGTTACCATTTGGATGAATCGGTGGGCAGAGGTGACCTCAGTGGAGTATGAAAAGTGTGTGTGGTCGATCTGAATAAAATGTGTAAGATGATGTGTGTTTCACACAATAATGATATGATCGCCACACGCTTACTGAAAAAGTATCTTTATGAGGAAATGCTGATACCTAGTGGTGATAACTTAAAAGTGCAAAGTTGTGTATTCAGAATTCAAATTGAAAACTAACTGTCATAACAGGTATGATTTGTGGGCTCCTATTTATTGTTGCTGCTTTTTATTTTTGGAAAAGACAGTGTAAGAACCATGAGGAGTAAAACTGCCGTCATTTCTGATGAAATGCACGTCTGCATCTGATATCTGAAGTTAGCAGGCTAATCGTAAACAAATCAGTAAAACGTCCAATACAGGACGAATTTAAAAGGCTTTCGTTGGAAACTCACCCATAAAAAGAATTAAGATATTTCGATAAACTCCACAAGATGGCAAAAACGTATAACCTGGACGCAAGTTGAAGTCCATTCTCAAAGAAGACTGCTAACATTAGCATCCCAGCTAACATTCAAGATCCTCCGTCATAGCTACCTCGTCCTCTCTGCCTCAAATATTGCTTTTTGTTTTGTTTTATTTTGATGTAAGTGCAACAATTGTTTGACGCAATTGATTTCACGGTACGAGTTTGGCAGCTCAATTTTTAAAGCAGAACTTACTACTTTACCTCAGTTCCTAATCGGACACTTTTACTGTTACACAGAAAAGGAATGAATTTGTCCAATCAGAACTCTCCGTTTGACTTCGTACTTCCTTACATGTGATGAACCATCATGGTAGCCCGGACTCTCGGAGCTAACGTATAAAGTCAACGAATATATTCGTGTTTTTGTATTTCTTTCCTGTTGTTTGTAGCCATGAAATATTTGTTGAAACTAGGGCATTTGCTTGCACGCCGCCATGTTCGTTATTGTCACCAGAGTATTTACAGAAGTAATGGAAATCCACGAAGAGTGGAAGTGGACCTTGGAGAGAAGTGAGTTGACTTGCCATTTTTCCGCCATTGTACTTAATCAGCACAGTCTTCTCTTATATTAACTTCAGTTTATCGCTGTATGATTATAACTGTAATAGCTGAGGCAGCTCTTTTGATTATCTTCACAAACTGATCTGGCTGCCAGTTGAATGTTTACACAGAGACACGTGAGTGTGTTTATTAGTAAAGTTCATGATTGTATGACCTTTCTGCAGGAAACTTAGCATCTCCACTGTGAATTTTGCCAAATTTGCTGATGGATGTGCAGTAGTTCAGGTAAAGTCACCCGTCATATCAAAAACAAGTTGCATGACAGTTGATTATTCCTCATTGTTTAGTGTCATTATGCTTATGCAACACATCTCTTGAAAAAAAAAATTAGTGGAAGAATAGATTTGGGCATCTCTGCCTTTGATTTTGATTAAAAACACATTTATTCAGGAATATGCACTATGAAGCATAACCTCACTAAAGAACATGTAAACATTCCATGATTCCAAATATTCCATTCTGAGGAGCTTTTTAATTTTACTTTATTGCAAACTTATTTGAAATGGATATTTGTTGCCTTTGAAGTGCTTGTGCAGGTAGATCAGCTTAGTCCTGTATTTAGACATTGTGTTTGTAAAGTTTCCTGTTTGTTTGGTTGTGGCTCTTCAGTGCTTCTTAATGTCCTGTCCTATCTTTGTCTCTGAAGCTGGGGGACACCTCTGTGATGATGACCGCCGTGAGCAAAACCAAACCCTCTCCGTCTCAGTTCATGCCTCTAGTGGTACGTTCTAAAAAAACCAAAACACTGTCATTTGTAACTTAGTCCCTCGGGTCTGGAGAATACAAATTTGTTTTTAATAGCACAGTAATTTCAGCTGAAAAAAGGTTTGTGGGAACTTGTATGGAGGGTCAATGTAGTCTTTGATTGACAGGTGGACTTCAGACAGAAAGCGGCAGCTGCCGGCCGAATCCCAACTAATCATTTGAGGCGAGAACTGGGCACCACTGACACTGAGATTCTCATCAGCAGACTCATAGGTGAGCTCATTCAGCAAAGCGGGTTGTGTGCTTCTATTGTTCTGTTGGTTTTTAGCAACAATGCCTCCTGTTTGTATTTTTCAGACAGGTCAATCAGACCTCTTTTCCCTCCTGGTTACTTCTATGACACACAGGTCAGTTCTTAGTGTCTGGCTATTATCTGTCATTGTTGCATTTCTGAGCTAACACAGCCCTGCGTTGTCTGTCTTCAACTTTGTGTTGTTTTTTTTTTACTTTGTTTTCCTGAAGATTCTCTCTAATGTGCTAGCTGTTGATGGTGTCAACAGTCCAGATGTACTGGCTGTAAACGCAGGTGAGTTAAAATACACAATACAACAGTATATTATATACAATGATATATCATTCTGTAAAGAGTGTGTTTTTTTTTTATTTCTGTTGAAGCTAAAACCAATATATATATATTTTTTTTCTAATAAAGCTTCTGCTTCTCTGGCTGTGTCTGATATCCCCTGGAATGGACCCATAGGTGAGTAACATAACATTTAAGATCCACTTAGCTCCGTCTGTTGAGTATAACTCTGTGCGTGCGTGCGTGTGTGCGTGTTTTAGGTGCTGTGCGTATGGGCTTGATAGGTGAAGAACTGCTGGTCAACCCCACCAGGGCTGAGATGGCTTCCAGTACTCTTAACCTGGTTGTTGCCGGAGCCCCGAGCAGTCAAGTGGGTACGTTCTTTTTTTTTTTTTTTTAATTTTTGCAAAAAATATTTGCCATTATGTTATACGTTTACTTAAAAGATACTAATTATTTCACATTTTTGGTTCCAGAAAACCTGAAAAAAAAAATCACTGAATTTGAAAATAGGAATTTCCAATCCATGATATGTTTTTGAGAAATAAATAAAAGCACAACATTTTGGAAAAGTCATGGAAATTTTCTTAAAGAGTGCATTAATATTACAGTAAATTTTGTTGACTGAGAAAAAAGCTTTTGATTCATATAGACCTTAAAACATGTTTGTTGTATCAAACTTTGTCACATTCATAGATTTTTTTTCTTTTTTCTTTTTGGTTTCACATGCAGGTTTCATTACTTTACAATAATGATCAGTTACACACTGTCACAGAAAAGCAGTGAAATACAGTGAAACTTAATTTAAACGTCCAGTCTATTTCTGCTTAGCCTCCCTCTTGACTGCCTAACGACGGCGTCTGTTTCTGTGACTCTCCGTCCGCCAGTGATGATTGAAGCATCGGCTGAGAACGTGCTGCAGCAGGACTTCATGCGTGCGTTGAAGGTGGGAGTCAAACACACCCAGCAGATCATACATGCCATCCAGCAGCTACAGAGGGAGCTGAAGATTACCAAGCGCACCCCCGTCAAAGTCTTCACTGCCCCAGCTGACATGGTGGAATTTGTTCAACAGTAAGACCTACAATGTAACCGTATTGTCAGACTTGTAGCACTTGAACAGCATTTAAATACAATCTGCATAATAAAAATAAATACTCAGTACTTCAGTGCTTCAGAATAAAGATAATTTGGTGTCTGACTGACTGAACAAAGATGGATGTCCACAGCTTTTTGGAGCTCTCAAACAAGCCTCATGGTTTCTTTTTGTTCTCGTTCATGCAGTTTAGCATCAGAGAAGATTTATGCCGTTTTCACCAACCACAGTCATGAAAAGGTGAATCCTGACGTCTGTCCCCAAACTTATCCTGCATCAGGGTTGTTAACATTCTGCTTTTAGTCAGAAGAATCTTTCCTGTCTGTCTCTTGTGATTTTTTTTAATTGATCTGATATTAGAAATGTTAATCTTCTCACAGATTTCTAGAGATGAGGCCATTAACAAAATTCGACTAGAAACCGAAGAACACCTGAGAGGTAGATCTGATCATTCTCAGTATTTCTGCTGCTTGAAATGAAATTGAAGAGAGCTGTTGTTGAGTATTGTTGTGTACTGTGTGTGCACCCATCACAGTAGCAGTATCGTTCTGGTTACATCGCTTGTGCTCCTGTCTGTTGTCTCTCTTTCTCTCGTGTAGAAAGAATGCCTCAAGCGGAACCTTTTGATATCATTGAATCGTTCAACGTCGTGGTCAAAGAAGTCTTCCGTAATTTAGTGCTTAATGAGTACATGAGGTGAGAACCGTACTCAACTCCTGTTTTTTGTTATCACACGGATATTTTTCAATGCAAGTTGAATGCACTATGGTCATTTTTTTTCGTGTGTGTTTAGGTGCGACGGGAGGGAGCTGACTGCTTTAAGGGACATTTCTTGTGAGGTGGACCTCTTTAAACCACTTCATGGCTCAGCTTTGTTCCAGAGAGGACAGACACAGGTACACACGCTGCACAAAGGTCACAAATACAATTGTGTTTATTTTTAAATTATTGGGGGGGAAAAAATTCGTAACTAACGTAACTGAGAACGCTTTATGGTTCGTCGTCGTGTGTTCCTTTAGGTTCTGAGCAGTGTTACCTTTGATTCCTTGGAGTCCAGCATCAAAGGTTACATTTCCACAGCATTGAGGTAAAGGCATCATTCATTTTCACACACAAGATTACTCTTGTGTCACTTGTTGGTGTTAAAACCCTTGAAATTAACTCCCTGAAACTTTGGTTCAATAGCTCAAAGCTCCTGCTCTCAAATTCTTTACGCAAATCCTACCTAACCTGCCCACACAAGTGTCAAATAAGTCTTTTTAAGATATAAATCGAATGTCGTCGTATTTTTTTCTTTCAACAGTGGCATCAAAGACAAAAACTTCTTGCTTCATTATGAAGTGAGTAAAATCCTGCTTTCTCTTGTAAACGTGCAATTCAGTACTCTTGTGGTTTTAATGGAAACCTGAATAAACCTTTTTATTTCAGTTCCCGCCGTATGCAACCAATGAGATTGGAAGGATTGGAGGACTGAGCAGGAGAGAGCTTGGACATGGTACGCAGTCATTTTTACGTCCTGTTTATGCAAACCACTGCCAGCAACGATCAGACGGACTTTGGTTTTTGGGGGGTGTGTGTGTGTGTGTGTGTGTGTGTGTGTGTGTGTGTGTGTGTGTGTGTGTGTTTATCCCTGTGTTTGTGTGTGTGTGTGTGTGCGCACCTAGGGGCCCTGGCGGAGAAGGCTCTGAGACCCATCATTCCAAAAGACTTCCCTTTCACCATCAGGGTCACTGCAGAGGTGCTCGAGTCAAACGGTGAGTGTTGGGAGAGGAAATGAGACTTCTGTCGGCCAGGATCAATGATGTTGCAAACACTGACAGGCTGTTGGGTCCTCCTCCTGTTTCCCTCTCTGAATCCCCTCTCAGGCTCCTCATCAATGGCTTCAGCGTGTGCTGGCAGCCTCGCTCTCATGGATGCAGGTATCAGTGGGATTGGGTGTTTTTAAATACCGGTTGTCTCAAGAGTCAGTATTTAACTGTTCCCATATTTCATCCAAGCACCAAAAATGATATCTTCAGTTCATTTGCAGTTCTAGTAAAAGTGAAACTCAGCAATGCATTTGGATGGACATTTGTGTTCGTTACGATGTCGTTCAAAGCAAACAGACAGCACTCTTAAAGCTGTTAGGCAACACTTCTGTCCTCATCCTATGGCAGTGATTACAAACAACTCTCATGTGAAGATATGAAACACTCAATCTATAAAAGATGAATAGATCAGATGGGATGGGAAAATATGTGGCTGATACACCCATCTTTGTCCTCCAGGTGTGCCCATCACTTCCCCCGTGGCAGGTGTAGCTATCGGCCTCATCTCCAACCCCAATCCCACCAAACCTACTGAAATCCAAGACTACAGACTCCTGACTGATATTCTGGTACTGACAGTACAAGTGTCAATATGTGGGTAATGAACCATTCAACAGTATCAACTGGAAAAGGGTTGGGAATACAGACATACTGAGCTGGAGTTGGAAATAATGACCATGCTAAAATTAGGTGGAATATTAACTCTTGTTATTTATTTATTTTTTAACAAAGGGAATAGAGGATTATCTTGGAGACATGGACTTCAAAATGGCAGGAACAAGCAAAGGCATCACTGCCTTACAGGTACTGTGTCTCACCAAAACAAGTCTATAAAGTAGTTATTTGGCTAATAAGGCAATGCATGCGCCTCCACCTCTTAGATGGAGGTTCTGCGTGCAGAGCTTCTCAGGTCACGGCTGGCAACATCAAGGGGCAAAAGAGGCTCGTGGAGCACATGATGGCCTGAAATTCTGACACCTAACTCATGCTAACTGTTAGGCCTGCCCATGTTTCATGCAAATGCCTTTTTCATTTATTGACATGACCTTGCTTGACCTCCAGGCTGATGTGAAGATTCCAGGTTTGCCTCTGAAGGTGGTCATGGAGGCGATCCAGCACGCCACAGGTAATCATGAACTGTAGCAACACTCAACAGTTCCCCCTCAAAAATAACGTAACGTTTACTGAAAAATGTTGTAATATTATATTTCAGTGGCAAAGAAAGAAATCTTGGGCATCATGAACAAATGTTTAGCAACACCAAGGCCGAAGAGGAAGTCAAATGGACCGGTTCAAGGTGTGTTTTGTGTTTTAATTCATGAATGTATATTGTGGGCCAAATCTTTAAGTCTAGTTTAATCAGACTTATTTTTCTCCATGGTGTTGTCGGTTTGTTCAGGTGTGAACAGAATAATCATACTTGGCACCAAAAAAAAAAAAAAAACTCTTAAAAATATGTGAGAAACACTCCTTTTTTCAATTAATTATAAATTGCTATGATAATTCTTCTAATTTTTTTGACATTTTGTAGACCAAATTACTCAAAGCCCAAAGTAACGTGTTCGTTTTGCTTCACTTGTCCATTCAACAGCCCGAAATCCAACAACTCCTCACATTCTCGCATAAATGGTGCAAAAAAAATCAGGAAATCTTCATATTTAAGAGTTGGGAACCAGCAAAATTCGATGTTTTAGCTTGAAGAAAGACTGGTTATCAAAATAGTTGGTAATTAATTTTCTTTCGATTGACTTATCAACTGGTTAATTGTCGCAGCTCTAATGGGAAAATGCCAGCGTACCTCCATTCTGACGTGGGAGTTTTCTTCTGTCTTTAGAGACGGTGCAGGTTCCCGTCTCCAAACGAGCTCGCTTTGTAGGTCCAGGAGGATACAACCTTCGTAGATTACAAGCTGAAACAGGTACCACTCTCCCAATCTGACATCCAAATTTGAATGAAGCTAAATCAAGTCAGCCTTGTTGACAAGATGTGTTTTATAAAATGTACTTTTCTTGTCTTTCGAAGGTGTGACAATAAGTCAAGTGGACGAAGAGACCTTCTCCATTTTTGCTCCGACGCCAGGAGCCATGAGTGAAGCCCAGGAGTTCATCAAGGAGCTCTGCAAAGACGATGTGAGTCCCCACCTTTGTTTCAAGTTGCGGATCCTAAAAATGGCTAACGGTCATGGAGCTGAATCACAGATAAAAGTAGACCATTCGTTGTGCATGTGCGTACGTGTGTAATTACAAGATGATCCTCCGAAATGAACACCACTTTTATCATTTTTGAAATGTGAACGCAATGGAACAAACTACTCCGGGGACACATGACCTCATCATCACCACAACCTGCTTTGTATTTTTCCTGATGGAAGATTTATATCTGAGACAACTCATGTAGTTTTGTTTCGCTAGTTGTTAGCAACCGCTGTTTTTAAGATAAATCAAAAGCTTTGAAATTCATTAAGTATGGAATCATAAATTTAACGCTGTAGAAAAAACAAAACGCTAAAAATATCTGAAGTTTTTATTAACCACAGACTTTATTTCAGGCATTTAACCAAAAAGCAATAGAAACATCTTATTGGCTTTAAACCCCAAATCTAGATCATCAACGGTGCTAACTTATATCTGGGTTCGAAGCAAATATCCTGCTTTTTACACACTGTATACTTTCTTTTATCGTACTTGTTACAGACCCCTTTTCAAAAGGCTGTGCCTGAGTATAGAGAATCTAGCGTGTGTTGTACAGTTACAGTGCCGGTTTAGCTACGTCGCTATAACGCCAGCATTTGAGCAACAGTGACAGCAGCAGGAATATTCACCGTATGAACCACAATGTCTTTGTTTCCTGAAATAGCTCTGATGGGCCAGACTTGTTAGAATCAACTTCCTGCACTAAGTGGTATATGGCTTTCACAATTGCACAGCAACTGAAACTGGAAAACAGTGTAAACGAACCAGATCAATTAATCTGAGTCAGCATTCTCTTTCGTGTGAAAGCCTCAACATGAATCAAGCCTTTATCTCTACTTTGTTTCGCAGCAAGAACTTCAGCTGGAGTTCGGTGCCATTTATAATGCCACCATCACTGAAATAAGGTGAACCAGCACGATATATTCAGCGTAAAACAGTGATTAATTATCAGCACTAAGTTTGAAACACCTGGGTGATGTGTATGTAACCTACCTTTGTATTGCTCTGGTGTAGGGACTCTGGAGTCATGGTGAAGTTCTATCCCAATATGAGCGCAGTCCTGCTCCACAACTCCCAGCTGGACCACAAGCGGGTTTGTGCTTTGACTTCTGTATGCCGTCTCCATCATTCTGCGTTTGAGAATCAAAACATTCATGATGTGGTGTCTTCCTTCCAGATCAGCCATCCAAGTGCTTTGGGTTTAGAGGTGGGGCAGGAAATTCAGGTACGGGTAAAAAAAACAAAACAAGCAAAACTTGGAAACGTGTCAAATGTAGTCTTTTGTTTTAGAATAGTTGCTTCCATGTTTACATTCCGAGTTTCTTACTAACAGATCAAATACTTCGGACGGGACCCAACAGATGGCAGAATGAGACTTTCGCGGAAGGTCCTGCTGTCTCCAGTTTCAACTCTCACCAAGACACTAAGCGAGAAACAGAGCATTTCCATGGAATCAAGAAGCAGCAACACAACCAACCGAGATTGCTGACGGGACCGGTTCAACCAGTGTCTTTCACCTTGCTGTTGTGCTTATGGACGCGCCTGATCGGCACCAGAGTGACCTGCAGTTCATCGGTTACATGGTCCCCTTTGACATTGTGCTGCAGTGACTAAAAAACTATTTTAAATGTCCCATTATGTACGTTGTTTTGCGTCCCTCTGCTAGGACTGACGGCATCAAACATTTAAAGGATTCATTTTCATATGACATGGCACTTTTCGTTTGAGCTGTCAGGTACAGAAGATGGACCACAAAAAAAAGTGTCCACTTATTATTTTACATATTTCTTGTGCATTTAGCCTTTACAATGTATTTAAATCCTGTGTAAATAAAACTGTTTCAGATTGCTTTGTAGAGTGACAACTTGCTATTATTTCTTGGAAAAAAACTACAATTGACTTTAATCTTGATGAAAAACAAGTCCAATTAACTGTTAAACTTGAGAGCTAGGGCCCGTCTTCGCAACGACGAGCCCGGTGGACACCATTTTCATTCTTAAAATCTTCCACCATCCACCCTGAGGCTCCCTCCGTGTTTCAGCGTCAGAAGTAAGACTGCCTTCATCGTCACTGACAGGAATCCGGTGTCTTTATTGAAAGATCAGCCCCCGAGCTTCCTGAAAATAATCAAATGATGAAGGTATTATTTTAACAGTGACCCTGAGGTCTTCCAGGCTAATACTAGTCTGTAATTATATTTACACAACGCAATACAAACCATACACTGTACACAATAAAGGTAAGATCATTTATTTGGTAGCACATTTAACTGATTATTTACATATTTTGTGTCTTTCTATATTCATGTCTTCATACAATTTTCCCCAATTTTTTTTAATCTTCATAAGACCATTGCGATTTAAATTTGTTCTGCAGGCAGTCTGGTGTGAATGACAAAGAAAAAATAAATTCACTGATCAAGAGAGCTCCCCTGAGATACACCTTGGTTATATAATATGCACCTTAGTCATTTTCTAAAAATAAATAAATAAATAAAAATTGTCTGGACTGGGTGACACCAAGTCCACAAAAGTATCAGATGATATAAATATCAAAAAATGTCAAGACATTTATACTGCATGTGTTAATGTCTGTGATTATTCATGCCTCTTGCCTTTGGGGTGACGTGCAGGAGTGGCTTGTGTGAGTGTATCAATATTCTCAACCCTTTATCAGTTAAAATATAATTTAAGATAGAATTTGAGAATCAAAGTTTACCATGATGTTTTCTATCAAAACTAATCTATGAGGAAAGCTCAAAAAATTGTATAATAATGTGTTTGTCATTGCCAAATTATGAATTGGAACCACATAAATAATATCCTATTAACTTTTGGACCTAAATTTCGTTTAATACGTCCTAAAATGTCTCCAATTATGATTCTTTTACACAAACATTATACCCCAGCAGAAGAGCTGCGAGCTCTAGACCGCATGGTGGAGCTTGATTGACGTCGAGGAAAAAAAAAGAACACAAGATCGGATTACAAGATGGCGGTCTGTGGACGTTAGCAAGGAGGCCGTCAGAGTTGTTGTGTTCTCTGTGAATTTTACTATTTGGCCTCCTGTCGAACTGTTCGACGACGTAAAATGTTCATTAAATAGCGTCTCAGATAATGTACTGTTGCCGTGAACTTCACCTACACGTGCATGTGTTATAACATGCGGGTGGTAACAAAGTTAACAGGCTAGGAAAACAGTAACGTTGTACGGGTGAGGTGATAGCTTTTTAGCAGTCAGCTAGCTTGCTAGCTGCGACTCGGTTAACCATGTCGGACACTCGGCGGCGGGTTAAAGTATATACGCTGAATGAAGACCGGCAGTGGGACGATCGGGGTACCGGACATGTCTCGTCTACCTTTGTTGAACGGCTGAGGGGAACATCATTATTGGTTCGGGCCGAATCAGACGGTGAGTTCCGACAGCATAGCCACATAGGCTTGCGTTGGCTAGTGCTAGCGTGCTAGGTCCTGGTTGTTCGGACAGAAAGCTTGTAGTTGCTTTCTATGCAGCTGGCAACTACCTTGTACTGTATTTAATAAATTTATTTAGATTAAGAGTTTTTCTGTAGCATTGTGAGGTAATTGTTGAAGGCTGTTGGAAATAGGTTTTCCAATTGTCCTTGAGTAAAAGACATTGAATATTTGATGCTAACAAGCTCGTCATAGCAAAAGGCGACGTGATCGCGGTAGCATGGGGGCCTTAAAGTCGAGTGTGAACATATAAAGTTTATTTTGCACAGGATAATAAAGCGTTATGACCAGACACTCAAAACACACACTACAAACAAATTACGTTAAATTAGGCTGTAAATGGGGATTAAGGTGCCTTAAGTTTTTTTTTATCTTTGGTCCTACTGTAATTGTTAATTCAGGTTTCACGTTGCCCACATTTCAAGTCATCAGGTCTGACTGAGGACATTAAGTTGCAAGTGTTGGTTGAATTATATATGTGTGACTATAATCTTACTGTACAGATTCACCAAATTCATATCTTTGCTTTGTAGGATCATTACTATTGGAGTCGAAGATAAGTCCTAATACTGCATATCAGAAACAACAGGTAAGTACAGTTTTAGACTGGGTCAGCTACTTAAGGCCTGCATGCTAACATTTAGTTTTTCATTTCTCCTTGGATCGATAAACCATTATTAATAACCAAAAACATTAAAATAATCAAACCATGGATGGATAACTTGCTATGTTTTTCAAACAGGAGACATGTTTACTCTATACAAGTTTTCATAATATTATCAGTACTTTCCAGGCATGTACATGAAATAGTTTTATGTCGTTAATGTAGTTTTGCTTTAATTTAGTGTGTGTATATTTGTGTGTGTGTGTGTATGTATGTGTTTTTTCTGAATTTCAAGTTTTTCCTCCTTTTTTTCAGGACACACTGATTGTCTGGTCTGAAGCAGATAATTATGACCTGGCTCTTAGCTTCCAGGAAAAAGCTGGTTGTGATGAAATCTGGGAGAAGATTTGCCAGGTAAAATCAATTCAGTTTTATGTGTTTGTTTATGCTGTCTAAACAGTGTTTGGTGTTTATACAGTTCATGTTTATATGTGTATTGTCAGTGAGCGGAAGAAATCCTTTCCACGCTGACTATGCGCAAGTCTTTCTGGTTTTCTGCTGCTGAAATTTGATTTACACTACCACATGTGATTGAAGGAAATAAGTCGGTTTGTTTCAAACTATTAAGGTGTCCTTTACCAATTGTTTCCCGCCCAGGTGCAAGGGAAAGACCCTGCCCTGGACATCACACAGGATCCCATTGATGAGTCAGAGGAGGAGCGATTTGAGGAGATCCCTGAGACAAGCCACCTCGTGGAGCTGCCCCCCTGCGAGTTAAGCCGACTTGAGGAGATAGCTGACCTGGTAACCTCTGTCCTTTCTTCGCCCATCCGAAGGGAAAAACTTGCCCTGGCCCTAATGAGTGAGGGCTATCTCAAGAAACTCCTGGGTCTCTTCAGAGTATGTGAGGACCTAGACAACAGGGAAGGCCTTCATCACCTCTATGAGATTGTTCGAGGCATCTTGTTCCTCAATAAAGCAGCCCTTTTTGAGGTGATGTTCTCTGACGATTGTATCATGGATGTGGTGGGCTGCCTTGAATATGACCCAGCGCTGGTTCAGCCTAAACGGCACCGGGAATTCTTGACCAAGACGGCAAAGTTTAAGGAGGTGATCCCGATCACAGACTCTGAGCTAAGGCAGAAAATCCACCAGACATACCGAGTGCAGTACATCCAGGACATCATCCTTCCCACGCCATCTGTCTTTGAGGAGAATTTCCTCTCGACACTCACATCCTTCATCTTCTTCAATAAGGTGGAGATAGTCAGTATGTTGCAGGTAAGAAAAGCAACAAGGTAGACTGTATGTATGCTTAAACCATGTGTAGTATTCAGTTAAAGGAACACACCAATGTTTGAAACGTACACTCTGTCCTCTGTAACTGGGTTAAGGAGCTGAGACCGACAGAAACCAACTGACCGCTAGGTAGGTTAGTGCCTAATGGTCCTCCTGTGTATGGTTCATCCACATAAAGTTCATGGTCTTGATTTGTCCGGAGCTTTTTATCATCAAGTTTGGCCTTGATTAGTAGGAGTAGTTGCTCCTCTTGTTGTCAACAAAACTGTGCTCAGTCAGGAAATTCCTATATTCTGTATATCTTAATCCAAAATTACAATACCTAGCAATTTTTAGATGACTTCATAGCAAATCTTATAATTCAAGTTCTATTAATGCAGGCAAAGGGTATTGTTGAAGTTAATTTTATGACTTGACTTTGGCATGCTAACACATCCAACCCACCCATGTTCACTGTGCAGCGCTAATTAGCGGTCAGTTGGTGTCACTGGGTCTATATTCCCGACTACACAATCAGTGACGGAGCTTAAACATGTACAGTTGTTTGAGAGGTATAAACAGTGTCATGAAATATTCTATCTCAGGGCTGTTATTTCAAATAAGCAAACTTCAGTTGTTATTCAGTGAATAGTTTTGTCATCCAAAGTTGTTTTTTTTTTTTAATCTGAATGGATAGTTTGATATGCAGTGTGATCATTTATGAGGTCTAATAGTTACATGTGAATCTGGATTTCAGTGTTGTTTTTTATTGTTGTGTAAGTTAAACTAGAATTTATTTTTTGTTGGTCTGTATTTCTTAAGCGTTTTCATTTAACCCTTTTTTCCTGTGCCACAGGAAGATGAGAAGTTCCTAACAGAGGTTTTTGCACAGCTCACAGACGAGGCCACAGATGACAGTAAAAGGAGAGAACTTGTAAGTCCCTCTAATCTCCAGATCCATTTGGTGTCAGAATGTCCAAACCTGAATGTTGCACAGTACCGTGTTTGCTTTCACGATTGCTCAACTAAAATTTGAATAGTGCGACTACATGTGTTATACGGCTAAATGTCAAATTACGTTAAATTTTCAAAAATGATCTCAAACATGTCTTCATTTGCCCTGTAATAAGCTAAGGCTCCATCTTTCATTCATTAATGTATAATAATGTATCATTGAGGAGAGCGAACTGGTAGCAGCAGTAGTGATAATTTTTTGTGGAATTTTGGCCAACACTCCCCTAGAGGGATTACATGTGTTTCTAGACAGAACCAGAGGGGAATTGTTCCACCACTGTCCAACATGCCAATTTAAACAAAGCTTGTTGATATTGTTTTTGTCAATAAAGTACAAAACCTTTTTCATTCTTAGCAAGTAAATCTGTTTTTATTGTCTTCTCCTCAGGTGAACTTTGTCAAGGAATTCTGTGCATTCTCACAAACATTGCAGCCACAAAACAGGGACGCTTTCTTCAAAACTCTGGCAAATCTAGGCATTTTACCTGCTCTTGAAATAGTCATGGTATGTTTCAGGCTACGGTTCATATTTTTTACTATTAATGGCTACAAAGAGAGACATTCTGTGTGTGGGAATTCCCTTTGTTCCTGCATTAGTGATTGCTTTTCATCTGTCCAGGGAATGGATGACCTGCAGGTGAGGGCAGCAGCTACAGACATCTTCTCCTACCTGGTGGAATTCAGCCCCTCCATGGTCAGGGAGTTTGTCATGCAAGAGCCACAACAGACCGATGATGTAAGCAGCTAAAACAACACAGTCAACTCACATTCTTGCGTTATTAGGCAGAACGGAATAGTTGGGTTCATTTCTGGGGGTTTAAGTGAGATTAATATGTGAATGAGGTATGAACTTAAAGCCATTTTCACAAACAATGAAAGCGTAGGTGATTGATTGATATTGATTAAGGCTGTTTCTCACTTCTTTGTGTTCATACTTGGTGACCCTAATGAACAAACAATTACTGGTGGTTACATCACTGTTAGCCCTGAAACAAAATAATGACCCTTCTGGTCTTATGTTTAAATATGGCACTCAGAAGGGAGTCGGCTATGACTATCCACACTTTAAGCAACCACAGAGTGCTAACTATGCTAAATTTGACCGATAATGCAGTTGATTTACTGGTTGTCATGTCTCCCTGCTAGACGAATGCAGCACGTACAGTTCTGTGGAACCACATTGTGGGTTGGAAACAAATTTCCTTCCATTAGAGTTTGGCCTGCAAATAGGTTGTACAGGGATTGTGTCTTATAATGTGTGTGTTATTTTGTTTACAGGATGTGCTCCTGATTAATGTCGTGATCAAACAGATGATTTGTGATTCCGACCCAGAGTTGGGTGGGGCTGTCCAGCTGATGGGTCTGCTCAGGACGCTAATCGACCCAGAGAACATGCTGGCTTCCACAAATGTGAGTGGTGCTACCAGTCAGAGTTTATTAATGGAGTCTTCTAGTATAAGCATGTGTTGACAGATGTGACGATTCATCAAACTACCCATCACACTTCGGAGCTGTTACATTACTTTGGTTTCAACAGTAAAGAAATCTACATCACTTACAATCTTTTGTCTTGTTTCCTTTCAGAAAACTGAAAAGACAGAATTTCTGAGTTTTTTCTACAAGTATTGCATGCATGTCCTGACGGCTCCACTTCTGGCCAACACTGCCCATGATAAAAACTCAAAAGGTGAGCAGGATGCAGACACAGAACATAATTCAACTTCCAGAATGTAAGAGATGTTGTGTTCAGATTTTAGCTGATTATTCTGTGTCATGCCCTTTAAGATCTTCAGGAGGGATCCACTAAGATCAATCCAGTCTGTCCAGGTGAGTATCATGGAGGTCAATAGTGACCCTCAGAAACTCTGAATGCCACTACTTGATGAAAATGATCTAAATTGCAGGTAGTAACAGGTGTAGTCTGCTGGATACATTTTTGGAAATGTATCAATGTTGTATTTGCTCTTGTCCTTTTTGTAGATAACTTTCAGACAGCTCAGCTGCTGGCGCTGATCCTGGAGCTTCTGACCTTCTGTGTCGAGCACCACACGTACCACATCAAGACCTACATCATGAATAAAGACCTGCTCAGGAGAGTGCTGGTGCTAATGAACTCTAAACACACCTTTCTTGCTCTCTGTAAGTCCACTCATACGCCTCCCTGCTCTCCATTTAGGATGTTGTTACTGTTTCTCCAAAAGACTTTTAATATGCTTTTATATACCAAAGCTGCCAGTCTTGATTACCTCACACTCATTAACACCCCGAGGTTGAGTGCTTTGACTGAAACACGAACACAGCTTCATTTTCACAAATTTATTGTATGTTTTGTTGAAGGTGCCCTGCGCTTCATGCGGAGGATCATTGGTCTGAAGGACGAGTACTACAACCGCTACATCATCAAAGGGAACCTGTTTGAGCCTGTTATCAATGCCCTCCTGGACAACGGCACTCGATACAACCTCCTCAACTCAGCCATCATAGAGCTCTTTGAATTCATCAAAGTGGTGCGCAGACACACATGATTTGTGTAGGGTGGGTTGATGTGCGTTAAAGACAATGGTTGATGATTTATTACTGTTTTCTTTTTTTAGGAGGATGTGAAGTCTCTTATCGCTCACATTGTGGATAACTTCTACAAAGCACTTGAATCCATAGAGTACGTCCAGACTTTCAAGGGCCTGAAAGGCCGGTATGAGCAAGAAAAAGACCGGCAGAGTCAGAGACTGAACAGGTCAGTGAACTGGTTTATACTCACACTTCCTATCAGATCCTTAGATTTTGTAATTCCACAAAAACAGTGTGTGATAGTCAGCGGGTACATTTCTCCACTGCAGGTACCGCCGAGATGCACGAACGTTGGACGAGGATGAGGAGCTGTGGTTAAATGATGACGATGATGACGATGATGGAGAGGCTGTGGAGAAGAGCCGAATGGAAGACGACTTCTCTGATGGCTACGGCAAGTACATGGAAGCCAAAAAAGGTAAGCTGCCCACGTGCTATAGTTCCACACACCTCACTGTTAGCAGGTTTATGTATGCTCCTGCTACAAGTGGGATCACACTGATGGATAGTTGTATTGAGGTTGATTAGCTCCCCATGTCCAACAACTTTGTGGTTCAGTACAGACCAGCAAAGCATCATTATGTGCAGGTCATTTTTATCTTGTTAAGATGGCTTCTGTTGTTGCAGGAGCAGCCAACGGAGCCAATGGTGCCAACAACAACGGGAAAGCTGCGGTGATCCCAGCTGCCTCGCCCACCGTCACGCCCAACAACAGCTCAGCTTCCTCCGTCAAGACAGTTGCTCTTCCTGCCACACCAGTGGTGAAGGTGAGGCTGAGATGAGACTGCCCCCACCTGTGTTGATCATTGGCTCGCTGCAGATAAAGAAACTGTAATGCAGCATTTCATCGTTAATCCAGAAGCACAACTTTTGTGACACGTTTCTAGTGTAACTTCCTGGGTGAAGCTGAACTCCAAAAAGACATGTTTCCCTCCTGCATCACTGCTATGGGACTCCAGATTACAGAACAAGTCAGCCATGTATTTTAAGCTTGAAGCTAATCTTGAACACCTACTTACAGGCGCTCCCCTAAAGTGTCACTTCAACAACTCTCGAGCCCATCGTCTGGTGTTATCCACGTCATCTTGATTCCATTTTGTGCTCAGTAATCTGCAAACACTTGGATTTTAGCTGAAAACAAACTACATGGAGTGGTGCTGTACTACTTTCTGGTACATTCCCGCTTGTGCTTGTTTAGGATTTGTGGATTACTGAGCATACGACTGGAGAAAGATGTTTATTAGACTGGAAAATGTGCTTGAGAGTTTGTAAACAGGACTTTTGGAGGGTTTTGCTGGGATGACACGACAGTCGCCATTAGCCTCAAGCTAAATTGACATCGCTTGCTCTTTACGCATTCTCGGTTCACAATGAAGTGGCACAGGAGCGATAAACTGACTTTGGCATCTATTTGTGAGTACTTGAAAGGTACAAACACTTTCTGGGTGAAGTATCGTTTCAATACGGATCAGAAGCAACAACACAGACCTTTTATTGTAACGTAAATCAAGTTGCGGTAATTGCTTTGCAATAATTGGTTGTTTCCCTTAGACTGCTCTGGTTGGTTTGGTGGACTACCCCGATGATGAGGACGAAGAGGAGGAAGATGAGGAGGAGGAGCAGTCTCCAAGGAAGCGGCCCCGCCTGAGCTCTTAAGGCTATGTCCTGGTTTTAGTGGTGCTCGGATGGACATCGAGTCCCTCCTGTCCTCCCTCCTCTGGTAGTGTCATCGGTCCTTGGCCTGCTTGTGCCGCCTGTCAGTCTCACTGAGGAGACGGACAAAGACCACCTCCCTCAGTTCCTTCTGAGTCTCTTTTCCCCTTCTGTGGAAGGAGATGGAGAGCTCCTCTTTCACTGGAAAGAAAGCCAGATCACCCCATTGATTTTACCACCTCCTTTTATCAAGAACGTCCTCCAGGAGATCTTAAAAGTTCCTTTACTCATCCTTAGGAACTCACTGACCTTTAACAAACTCATGGCCCTCTTTTTCATTACACCCCCTCCCAGCTATTTCCACCCTCTGAACATTCTCCTCCTCATCCGCCAATTTAGCGACCAGAGAGGCTGCGGTGGAAATATCAGTGCCAAGGCGGTTCCTTACTCTGCCCCGTTGCTATAGCAACAGTAGCAAGGAAGCTGTGGTACCACAGCAACCCCACAGGAACCCTCGCATCCTTATTTGAACTGAGCCTTCCATTGTAACCACCAAACCTGAGCCATGGAGCTCCAGAGGCAGAGGGAGTGAATGAACTGTTGGTCAAAGTCAGTCAGGCCAGCAGGACTAGTCGTCATAGTGATAGAGGGCCTGACCTGGGGAGGTAGTGAGCCACCCCCCTACCTCCCTACCCCCATCAGAATTGCTCACTGTCATCAGGGATAGAGGGATCGTTACCTAGATGAGTCAGTCAACATGTTCAGCGACAGGGAGGTAAAACATGAAGAAAACGAGCTCTGCAGTGATGACGTAGATCCAGAGGAGCAGGTCTCAACCCACAAGACATGGCAACACTTTGGCCAAGGCACACACACAAACACACTTCACGTGACGTCTCAGACGCAGGACTGCGTTCGCCAGGATTCCTGTATTTCATGACTTTGTTAAAAAGTACTGTACATATGTTTTTCTTTCTTTTTAATCATTTGCCCCTGATCTGATTTTGAAAGGGGAGAGACACCTACCTGTGTATTTTTTTTGTTGTTGTTGTAGTTGTTGCACAACGGTGGGGTCACTGTTCTCCCTTTCATTCCAGTTCATTTGATTTCAATGTAAGATGCAGAGGAGCTGCAAATGCTGGTTTTAAAAAATAACATTAAAACTGCAGTAAAGTCATTTTTGCTGCCAAAATTTTGGGGGTGTCTCGCGTTTTGCATTTTTAGAAAGATTTAAGAATTTAGTGGCGCCATTCTGATGCACACATTTTGCTTTGACTGGGTGAGAAACCTGAGCTGTGGGTGTGCTTAAGAGTAGATTTAGTATTCACTTTTGTTTCAGGAGATTCGAGGATCAGCACCCTCTGCCCCCCCCCCCCCAAAACAGATCTCAGGTTCAGAGCTGAATTTGCATTTACATAAGTGATCCACCACGTATGTGCACTGTAACACTGCTAGCTGGTCAAAAACATGGATTGCGATGTTTATATCCAAGGTGGAGAACGAATCTCGAGCGATAAGAGGCTCAACATGCAAGTTTGATGGTCCCAACATGTTCAACACCAGTGTGATGGAGGTTAGAAATATTTAGTTTGGTGCTGCAGTTTACATTGAACTTCAGGTTATGCTGACCTGGCCACAGTTGAATTCAAGCTCCATTATAAAATGCCCTTTATGCTTTTTTTTTTTTTTTAATAATTATGATTTAACCTCAGAATTGATTTTTAAAGCATTTCTGACACAGGTTTGTGGGGTTGAAACATCTCTGGTGTTGTATCTTCTCTCCTGGTCTCACCACAAGCACACAAGGAGGCAGATGAAGGGAATCCAAACTTAGATGCAGAGTCGCAGCACAAATGAAACCATTACTTCTCTTCAGGAGTTAAAAGGGAGGAAGCAGTACATGATTTGACTTTTCTCCTGCTACACGTTTTGTCGCCCTGACTGCTTCTGCTCTCCCTCGATAAATTTGTACCAAGTGCATTTACTACCACTATTCATTTTTAACATTTGTATGAATTTATTTGATACGTTTTGAAATTAAATGTGACCCTGACATTGACCTTGTGAATCTAACTTTTGTTTTAGGAGTTAAATGATTGGCTATTACAGCTACAGAATTTGGATTTCTTTTTTTTCTTTTTACTTTTTTAAGTTCAGACATTTCATCACAATTGTAAACTGTACTTGGTTGATTTTTTTTGGAATAGTACCTATATATTTTTTTAAATTTTGCTGTTGGAAATTCTGCCACAAGTAATTAAAAATGCAGTGCATTTTCTTTTTTTTGTAAAATGAAGACATGGCCTCATTACGCACGCAGCATATTCTGTACTTGGGTAGTTGCCCTGAATGCATCAGAAATCAAAGAGCAGTTGGACAAAAACACATTCCAGTAGAATTTACCGCACACCAGTGTGAGACCAGCTTCTGTGTAGCTTCACCGCTTTTATACACAACTTTTTAAAGTCCAAATAGTTTTTATAAAATGTGATTTATTAAACAGTATATGTGATATTACATAGAAACTGGTGCATCATGATTGCTTTGAAGAGAAAAAAACAAAACAAAACCTACATTCCTCCAAGTGACACACGGTTCCCTCGGCTCCTTCATGAACACAGTACTGTCAACATCTGCAGTGCTACAATGAGCCCAGACACACAGACGGCTGATGAATTTAAGGGAAACCCTGATTAAATGAAGTAAGAGTCCATGTAGGTACCAGGATGCAGAACACGGGTGGCTACTGAGGGGTGTATTATGTGGCCACCATTAGTCCCTCGAGTCTCCAAACACACCCGTTTTACTGAGCCAGAGGTAAGAAAAAGAAAAAAAAAAAAACTTGAGCGCAGACTGATAAACAAAATAGTTTGTGGCCACAAGGTAAAACTTGTTCCCTCAATTTATTTTCATTTTTCAATTGGTTATAACTTGTGTCCTCAAAAGGGAATGAGTTACATTTAGCGGTGTCAAAACAACTAAACTTTACAAAAGACTTCAGACGGAACATCTCGTGGCCTCAAAATGGCTATGCTGAGGAAACAAGTTGTATCTTATGTCCTCAATATACATACGTAGTGTGAATCGCTAATTTGAGAGAACGCGTTGTAACTCTTGGCACAAAAACATCACTCTCCACTATCATAACCGCACTAAAAGAGGGAATAGATTTCACTGGAGTGGTGTTCATCCCTCCAGCTGAATCCAGACAGTTGAAACTCTATTAAGGTGCGTTGAAGCTTGCAAAAAGACTCGTGGTGGCCCAGCATCTTAGCACGTCACCTCAAGTTGGCTACGTCCTTTCGACTCATCACCCTTGTGTATGATGTACCAGCTGACTCTTCCCTCTGGTAAGTTTAACGGAAGTAGACAATAAGAATGTACGCTGTGCTAGCTAATGCTACCTTTATGTCAAAATAGGACTTTCAGCAGCCCATGACTGCCTGATAGAACCCCCAGCTTGTTGAGTCTCCCACTGTCACGTCACCTCTGACTGATTGACAAGCCAACGTCACACCTTCAGTTACTGTGTCGAGCAGTTGTCTCTGTTGTGAGATGTCTCTGATGACGATAAATAGGATCTGTGCCATTGGTTGGTGTAGTGTTGCATAATGGCATTGCATCTTTAGCAAGTGGTGTGTATGCAGAAGGCAATTTTGTTCCACTGTGGGATCTGTGACATCCTTACATGGCGTATAAACGCTGATGTAGAACGGTGTGTGCAGTGACGGATGAGCAAAATGGGTTATTGCTCAAATCTTGCTGGAAGCATTGAGCCTTGGTTTGATGAGCAACATTTACAAGCACCACATGCCCCCAACTTGATCAGTCAAACATGTAACTGACATGAAATACTTCAATGGTCCCACGTGATGCTGTTGCGCCTCTGAAAATATATTTTTTTTTAAAAACACCGTTTTTTTACCCTCTGAAGAAGACAAACTGATGAAGGAAGATCTCATTGTTATTTGGAAAAGCCCTGGGGTCTCTGTATCAAACGGTGTGCAGCAACCGTTCGAAAAGTGCATGTACACCAAATAGAAATGTTCCCTTTATAAATCAGAGTCCACCTGGAAACGTGTGCATGTGGATCAGCCTCATATCCTGCATCTACACGCCCACATTCCCTGCAAATGGTCAATGTGAAACGCCTCATGAATGTTTCCTCCCCAAATTTACACCACCAGTTCACCCTAACAGGCTGTCCTGGTCGTTGCTCCGCCCCCTCTGCTGCTCTGAGGAGCACTGAGTCGGAGGAGGAGTTTCAGCAGGGAGGTGTAGCATGTGGGAGGGTCACGTTATTCCCTCCTCGTTAACAGGAGCCACGATCGTCCGGGGGGGGGGGTCTACCAGGACACATACCCTCATCCAGATGCCGAACCAAGCCAGATGCATCACAGGGAACCGAACCAGCGGCTCCCATGTTGCTAGGCATCACAACCCCCCCTCTCATTAATTTTGAACATTCATCAGCCTGCTGTACTGATTGTTGGTTCCTTACAGTGAAAAACTGAGAGGAAGACTGAGACAAAACATCATGCATCACCTATTTCCCCTCACCCCACCTCACCCTCCGCCTCTCAAGTGTTTCTTTACAGGTGGCTACATTCTCCTGTTAGTTTATATAGATCAGGTTTGTGTGGGACGTGGCCTCTTTCAGGCCCACTTTGGGTTATAGATGAGAGCTCTGATCTGTGGGACAAAGGTGAATATTCTGCTTAAAGGAGTCCGTGTGTTGGATTACTGCAGTAATTGGGGACAGGTTGAGGAGTGATATCAGTTATTTCTTGATTACTTCCTCCTTCAGCTTGTCAGCCAGATGTTTTCTCTTCTGGAGCTTCTTCCTCTCCTCTGCAGAGATCTCCTGTGAAGAGAGACCAGACCGGGCGGTGGGGTTATCAACCTGACGCATTATGCAAGAACAAACACCAGCAGCTCGTGTGAAGGCAGAGGGACTACTGAGGTACATGGAAGCACACAAGTGAAACAGGAGAAAAGCATCTGTTGTTGGGAATATGCAGAATATGGGGCGGCTCGATGTGAGGGATTTACGGCATGAGAGAATTACACAGTAAGCATGACTAAGTACACGTGTTGACACTAATCGGAGGCCACTGATGAATCACCTTCGGTCTGGATGTGTTAGCACTGTGCTGTGCTGGAGGGAGAGGAAGAGAAGGAGGAGGAGGAGCACAGGCCCCATTCCTCTGGGACGGTCCCACTGCCTCCTGGCAGGCCACATATGGGCAGAGAGGAAATGAAGAACCCAGACAAGTCAAGCAAGAAAGAAAAATGAGGAGGAGAATAAAGGAAGTGTAGTTCAGAAATGGAAGAAATAAAATTATAACCAAAATGAAAAAGTGTAAGGCATAATTGTTGAGTTGTGCTGATTGTAACCCTGAAATGATCTGTTTCTTGTATTAATAATAAAAATAATCCAGTATGAGACAATGGTGAAGACATCTGCTAATCTTAATGTCTGATGGAAGGAACAATTCTATCTGCAGTTTGGTCCAGATGAATATATGAATGTATATGTGACAATTGGTACGTTCAAGTTGAACTGGGAAGTCGGAATTTCCGATTCCCAGTTTAAAATTGTGACTGGAATTCATAAAAGAGCAGTGGCTTTGATAATATACCCTTTTAGCCTTTGTGTCTTGTCACATGTGCACTCAGTACTGTTCATCAGAAACGTCCCTACAATGTTTGCACGTGCAACTTCCCCTGCGGGGTGCTGTTAGCTATGGGTTTTCTAAACACCTCAGAAGTCAAAAATGCATGTGTGGGTTTTGCTTCTCTTTCCTTTTCTTCACTTCTGCCTCCGAGATCAAGCAAAAGTGATGTATACCAAAGATGTGGTAGGTAGCTGAGCCTGACCTATGACCTCCTGCGAGGGGAGAGAAGGAGAAAGTGGGCTGTATTTACCGGGGTGGTGGTGGTGGTGGGTGCTGGTGTTGGGGTGGCGGGGGCCTCCTCTAGTTTGGGGGGCTGCTTGGTTTTCTGCTGTTCTCTCTTCAGGGCATGCAGCTTGTCCCGCTGCTGACGCAGATATGCTGCCCTCTGCTGGAGCTGCTCCTGCTGGGACACTGACAGCTCCTGGAGAGAAGAGGAGGTGAGCGGGTCATTCTAACCCCCTTGATACCGACGCTGCGCTGGGACATCCAGATGTTGAACACACAGACTCACAGTGTACGGCTGGGAGAAGCCAGCTTCCCTGTGTGCCTCCTCCAGACAGGCCTCAGCTGTAGTCTGGCTGCTGCTCTGCTCCTTGGCATCAGGACCGACACTGGCAGGGCCTCTCACTGCTGGAAGGACTCGGGGATCCACACCGTTGCTGCCACAATCTGCACACACACAATTTGGTTACTATGGTCTCTCAAGGATGTTGTGAGCTATAAATTATATAATGTGACTAACTGAGCAGCAATAACTACATTAAAAATGTAGGGATTAGTTGCAAGCTGTTACCTGGTGTGGGTCTCGAAGACGAGCTGCTCTTTGCTGAACTCTTCTGGTCTTCACCTCCTGTGGTGGCGGCCATCTTGCTCTCTACTTTTCTAGCAGGTTTGCCATTGACCTGGAGGGAGGAAATCATACATGTGGTACAAATTACACAAACAGTGCATCACATTCAACATGATGCCAGCGCTGGCGACCACCCACAGCAGGCGCTGGTGAGTCTGGCATCTGGCTACTGAACACGCAAGCGTCATTTCCCACCACTTCAGCTGTTTAGGTACTGCTCTACACACCAGCTCTGATGGTCACAGAAGACCATTGATTGCCTCTTTAAGTGAGTACAAAAACCTCAAAATATCAGAAAGGGTGGGACTTTTTGGAGGTCAAGTTTTCAGGGCCCAAGAGATACAGCCCACCACCCTTTTTTAAATTTCAGACAGTGGTGTGCTGACATCATTTGGAGAGTTAAAGTTTGTTAAAGTTGTTTTTGAGGTATTATTGCTAAGATATATTTTAAATATATACACAAAAGAATAAGGACTGATTAATCAGCAATCAAAATTCTTTACTTCCAAATATTGGGATTGACAACGGCCCTGGAAAATCTCATATCAGTCAGGCCCTAAAAATAACCTACATTTAAAGCCGCTTCCTGCAGTGGAAAGGAATATAGCTCCTCCAAAACTTCTCCACCCGTGTTTGAAAAGGGGCTCACAGCTTTGTTTCAGGGAAAATCAGTAAGCTCAAAATGCAACAGCAGCTAAATTTACAGGTTTTATCAAGAAACCTACAGCAGGCTATAACACTGCAAAGCTACTGTACTCACAAAGGATGCACTGATACCAACACTGTAAATATTGAGCCAATTCTGGAGTATTTTCTATATAAAACATGCTTCATGACAAATATTCAGTATCACCTGGGCTGACCACTTGCTGCTAGCTCTTACATGTCAAGTTGATGAGGTATTAATGCATCCTTGGGCTGGGCAGTGACGTACAAAGCTGTGGATTATCATCTGGTGACTCCTACATAGATGGTTCAATTACCAGATTAGGTTCAGTGGCAGTGTTTCCATTCACAAACGGAGCATGGTGACCGTTAGTGCGGCTGCTGTCACCATTCCCCTCAGCTTTGGCCTTAGCATGGAATAAATAACACAATGGAAACAAGGTCACGTCAAACAAACCAGATGTGGCTCAGAAGGTGACACACAGACAGCAATATTAACACATTTAGGAGGCAGAGAGTATCTCAGGGATGCTGCAGGCTCTGCAAACAGGCTTCTTGGAGGCGAGGCTTCACAAAACAGCTCTTATTTTAAGTTATGTTAGTTTTCAGGTCGTGTTGTTATCATGCTTTACCTTCGTAGCGTGGCTTTGCTGGCTGGGAGGAGACGTGGAACACGGAGCTTCAGCGCTCTCTGCCATCAGCTTGTCAGAGCAGCTGCTGGAGGTGGAGCCCAGCTCTTCCTCTAATAGGAGCCTCCTGGACATTTCCTCATCATACTCTTCTTTTGATTTTCTGAAGTAGGCGAGAAAAAAGAAAGCGCGCTGTGTTATTCCACTCTTCAGTTAGAACTGGTCCTGATCCATGGACCTTAGCATGTCTGGAAAAACCTAGGTTTTGTTAAAAAAAAAAAAAAAAAAAAAAACAGAAAGAAGAAAAACCTTTGAAACCTGAAGATTTCTTAAACACTTAATACAATTGTCAACCTCCACTAAAACCTATATTTGTCACCCTCAGGAGCAGATAGAATGTGACATAAAATGTTTTTAAAAAGAAGCGTAGATCTTTAGCCTCATTGTGACTTGCCTTTGCACTGCAGCTCATGAAATACAAAACCAAAAAGACAACTTAACTGTCGTGGACACCACATCAAGACTAATTATGTTGCAGCAGGTCAAAACGGGTAAACCCAGCAGCAAAACTTAATTCTTTCGCAAAGCCAGGCAGCCCAAATGAGCTCCTAACACCCAGGAGCCAGTTTGAGGCTTTGCATCTGGCTACTAGCACAACATAGTCGGTGTCCTCAGTAGCTAAGGTGTGATAAGCTGCCTTCCATTTAGCCTTTAGCTAATGGCTCATCAACTTGAAACAAGAATGAGTCCACACAAGTCAGAGGTTTCTACGCATGCACACATTTCCGTCGCTCATGGCCAACATGAGGGTGTCACACTCCCACAAGGACCCAACTCCCAACTCATTCAGAAGGGTGAAGCGCTCAGTGGTGGGTAGGGGGCCATACTGACTCAGGGAAAGTAAGTGGAGGGCCACACTCAGACGCGTCGCAAATTCTTGGATGGTCGACTGTTTCGTAAAAATATTCTGCTTGTAATTAAGTTGGAAGATAATTGATGGGCTTTTAATCAGAATAACAAGCTTTTAATGGAAAATTCACATGAACGGGCAGTCAGAAAGCTAGAGATCTTTTTTTTTTTAAACACATGGTACACAAAAGTAAACGTTTGGTTCGTGATGAACAGTTTATCATTAATTGACGTATTGAATATCATTTTGTGATTACATATCTATAAAGTAATGTGCTTAATCTGAACCATTTGTTCTGAGTGAGCTAGATCAGCTTTAAAAGTTCTTTGTCAACATTAACCTCCTAACCTTTCAGCTTTGTTCATCATTGCCAAGAAAAAAAGGGCAACTGCCTTATCACTTAAGAGCTCATGAGCACCGGGCAGTCGGATGCATCGATTCCCAACTCAGAGATTTCCACGTTACCACATCACATGAACACAGCAGGAGAACATGAGAGCAATCAAACCCTTGAGACATAAAATCTGCTTGAGATTCAAATCCATGGCAGGGAGGAACCACAGGATTCTTATAAAAAAGTTTTCATGAAGTGCTATTTTTAATCACTGTAAATATGCTTGTTTCTTGGGAGATTTTTGAGTCTCTCTTTAGTTGAACTCCAGAGTATAGTGAAATAAACTACAACCTAGTAAGTAGCTGAAGTACCCAGGTAAGACAAATGGGATAAAATACTATTTTTCTCAGTTGCTCGTTTAGTGTCAAGCCCTCCAACCTAAATTAGCTGGACCCTAAGGAGCTTATCTGCAGCCCCATTAGACACAGTGTGCTCTTCTGGCCGTGGCTGCAGCAGACAAAATCCCATTAGAGAGCAGGGCAGCAGCTTGTGGGATCTTCTGGCACACTGGCCACACACAGGTGATGATTAGATAAAGAAAATTCTGAATTTAATTAACGTCACTGTGATTTTCCATGAGCGTTGGGAATGCAAAGACTGCAACTAAAAATCCCAGAAGAGGACTTTGGGCTCTGACTTGTGCAGCTCAGGTGTCACTGCTAGTTTCCAACAGGCACAGTTGTTATCTCACCTCGCACCCACGTTGTTTCGCTAGCAAACACACCCGCGCTCATCTGTGCACCCATAATATAGAGGTGTGGTCAGGCACAAACGTATTTTGAGGCAAGGTAAAGTGTTTTAAGCCATTAACCAATGAGGAAGAGGGAGGTGATTATTGTGAAGGCTGAGGGAACTCTCCAGAGGGAGCTCAGTGTTGAGTTTCTGAAACATCTTTAGGCAGACCAGAAAGAAACACTTGTTTCATCTTGCAGAAAACCTTTTGTTTCCCACACTTGCAGGATCAGCCACCTAAAGAGCAGAACACCTGGCTCTTACAGTGGGAGATGACACTGTGATTGGTTCCATGTATGCTCGTCACAAACACACCTGTGGCTAATTTAGACATGAATATTAGCCCCTTTGCACCCGACCTTGTGTCCAGGACATTTATCGTAGAACTGATTTTAGTCCAAGCCAGTTGGACTCTGCATGTTCGACTGTGTGATTTAGAGGGCTTTAACTAGGCCCTTGGTGTTTCTGGGTACATCTGCGTGGGGGAGGTGCACAAGTGACTTACTTGAGAACTTCTTGCAGGATTTTCATCTCCTGCTGCTGCAACTCCGTCATCACGTCCACGCCATCCGTCAGACACTCGGGGAGGGCCCCTATAGAGAGAGACACGCGTTACATGGGGCAGCATCCTCGTGTGTTGTACGTGCGTCATTCCAACCTACCGTTCCTCTCCTTGATGACTCGGAGGGCCTGAAGCTGCAGCTCCATGTTCTTCTGGACCATCAGTGAGCGAAAAATCTGGAAATCATCTGTTGCCAGAACTGGCTGGAACACTGACTGAAAGAACCAATGAGAACCCGCATGCAAATGAGCAATTATTTAATTCTATTTGAGATGATGTGTCTGTGACTACAGACATGGATGAAGCTACAAAAGTAAAAGCTTTGTGAAGTCTGGTGTTGAAACTGGTATGGTTTGGTCTTGGTCTTTGGTTCAGTACTAATAAGTTGTCCAAGTTTCCTGAATTAAATGTGCAGCACACACCCTCTCTGGCCGCTCCAGGGCTCAATACAGCAGTCCTGTGACTAAGTTTAGCTTTCAAATTCTTCTACATCTCCTCATGACATGTCCATCATGGTGTTCTTGCCCTGCAGGTCCCCAAATGACCAGAACAGGATGTAAATGCTAGCAGTAATCTCTCACATAAGCTTCCTGTCTGCAGGCAAAGGTCTGTCCACCCACCCAGGCTAATGCTGGGCGAGTCCTTCCGAGCAACCTTTCGTTTTCATTCAGCTGCGTTAGCTAGCTCCTCCACCCCCAGCCTCTCTCCTCTTCGCCATCCTCCAATTTGTAAAGTGGGAACCTTGAGTGTGTCCCATTCCTCTGAGTAACATCTTCATAAAAATAAATGCAAAGCAAATTCTGAATGTAAGACAACACATTTCTCTGCAACTCTCTAGCTTCTGTCCTTTGACCCAAACTAGAACCTCAGACGCACAAAGCAACTTCCTCAGTGCATTTGACGTCAGCCCATACAAAGTAACCAATCAGATACACATGAGAATCATCTTTGATAGTAGGAGGTTTCAAGTACTGTTACATTAGAATTAACAATTTTGCTGCAGTGCTGTGGTATTCTAACATTATCATGAGACACGTTAGCACTCATGGCCTCGAGCGGAATTCCTTCAATCTCAGTTTTTGAGTGCAGATGTACAGGAATAAAATGATTGTCTTGAGATCTGTGGAACACAAAGGATAACCCTATCAGCTAGCCACTGGCAGCCCAACTCCATGATGTATTCATTGATACAGGAGATTTCAACCCAGTATTTCTCAAATCTCAGCGTTTCTTCAACGACCTCTACCCACTCACCGGTGAAAGGATAGAATTTAATCGTGTACAAAATTCATCCAGTAAGTGGTAATCCATCAATCATGCCAGGGATATTACATGATTTACTGTGCGGACACAGACTCAAACGGAGGGCCTTACTGTGTTGAACAATTGACTAAAAAATGAAACAGATCCATCCAAGAATATAAAAGATATTTATGATTGTGTAAAAATCAATAATCATCTATAGCTCTCGTGGGATGTTAGCAATAGCCACCGCAAACAATCGAGCCCGGACTCACTGAAAACATATATCAAGTTTCACTGAATTCAGTGATACGGTTCCTCGTCCACAGTGCCGAAGGAACAGCACCCTGTTGTTGTAATTCTGCATCGCAAGTCGGCAAAAAAAAAAAGTAATAGCCATGCCTGAAGATTGATCCGCACACATTTCACTGGAACTGTATAATCCCTGTTTATTTCACATTAATTATTTGATTGAGTTTCTGAGTTGAGTTTCCAAAATAACACAAGTTTTCACAAAAACAAAGATTGCATTCTGAAACCTGGTTTCAAAAGTTGGTGTTTTTATGCCTCCAAATGAGGCAAAAGGCAAAAACCACAAAGGTTTATCATTTTATGCAAAAATCATTGTTGTGTACGCAACCCAATTAATAACGTGAATATTTTTCACTTGTTTTTGATCACATATGCAGGTGTATAAATTCAGGTATTGACGAAGAACTGTATGTCATGTTAAGTACTGTGTGGGTAACAAACTGGACAAAATACACTGACATTAAAAAAACTATTCAAATTTTTTTTTAAAAAGCATATAAATGTGATATGGGACAGTGGATTCTCACTTCTCATTAGGGTAACAAACTTGTCTTTAAGCAGGAGAGAGAGAGAGGGATCATCTAGGCTTGGCAGCAGGGAGACGGGAGCATCTACGGGATTGTGTAAGCAAATCCCATCCTTGATTCTCCATTCAGGTTCGCTGCCAGGCTGAAAGTGGGGTGCTAAAAATGAGCTTAACATACCTGCAGAGATTTGGACTTGGCAAAAGGAGAGGAGCAAGCCTCCAAAAACTGCTGCTCGTTGATGCCCACCTCCTGCATGTAGTTCTCCAACAGCCTCTCTACCTGCAAAAGCAAAGCAGCTTACTGGGTCTGGTGGTGCCCGTCAGCAAAACAAACGAACTCGAGTGAACGATGATGAAGCACGATTGGTCACTCACCAGTTTTTTATACTGCTGATGGATTTCTGTGTACGATAACTTATTTTCGTCTTCGTCATCAAAAACTGAAAGTAACAAATTATGAAATGTTAAAATGACTGTCAACGGTGCCTTCAACACTATCGTCCCCTCCCACAAGAGCTGTTCCCTTCGTGAAAGTTCAACTGAATTACACTTTCAATATGCACACTGCTCGTGGATGTTTTTAATACTTTCGGAAGAACGTCAAAGTTTAACATTTCACCACAAACCGCAAACACCCTTGATAGTTAAGGCTCTAACAAACAAGCTAACATTATATTTCGCTATGGCATCGTGTTTTGATTTGCTGCCTGTCGTCTAACCCGTGACATTTGTGGCTTGATAATAAAACAAATGCGCTGACAATCTGATTTACGAGCAACCATACCAAGTTTTAAGTAAAAGCGCAACGTTATCCGAGGGTAACTGAGGTCGAGGTGCACGGTTAAAACGCCAAAGAAAACAACGCAGACCCAAGTTAGCGTTAGCTTAACTTAGCCATGGTGCTAACGCTCCTGAGCATTAATGGCTTCACTCTGCGGCGATGACTAAACATGGCGGATAATCTGTTTTACCTGTACATCTGTTTTCCATGAAGTCTGTGACAGGAATGACCCACTCGGGACTAGCCAGGTAGCCCACGATGCTCTCCACAACCCACTCGCTGTCATCCTCAGCCATGTTGGCTGCTGCGGAGCGACGTTAGCAACAGCAGCACCCGCGGAGCGATGGTGTTCTTCGGGTTGGAGCGTCCAGCTCCGCTACAGCGCGAAAGTACACGACCCAAACAGATAGAATAAGACATCTGGGTTGATTTCCTTCATGAACTAGCTAGTCCCCATAGCGCGTCACTGCGGCCGTTTCTCCTCTTGACTGGACAGGAAGAGACGCGCACTCATGAATTTGCAGCGAGGTGACGCCTAATCGGTTGCTGTGGTAACTGTTACGTCAGTGCCCTGCTGCCCGGCAGGTAAAAGCTGCAGGAAGCTGCCGCTGTCTCCGTCAGCCTTCACGTTTCTCATGCTTATGCAACAATTTTACGGAGCCCTGGAGCGGCCATGGAGAGAAAATGAATTGTGGGCATAGAGAGAGAGAGAAAGAGTGAGGGGGAGAGGGAGAAAAAAAATGAATGCCAAACACACACGCACACACACGCGCGCGCACAAGCACACACGAGATATAACCTGTTCCCAAAATCGAGTTATTTTGAGGCCACATCATACAGCGTGTTCATTGTTTGATACATTAAAATATAAATTGAGCATTTATGTTATATCTCATGGCATCCAAGTAACTGAAATATGGAACAAGTTTGATCTAGTGACCTCAAATGTACATGTAGTTTTCTCTCTATGGAATTCACATTTACGAGATCCTAATTTTATCATTTCTCTTGCATACAATTTTGGTCTGTTTTCAACTGTGTTTTAACAAAAGAAGCCATTCATCAAACTGCTCAGCTCTTAAAGGACAGCAAAGGGTGTATTTCTCAGACTCCAAACTTTTATACACTAAAGAAAAAAAAACCTTTCAAATTAAAATTTTCAGAATCTTTTTAATGGAAGTGAATGGAAAGAAGCTTCAAATATTTTACCTTTACATGGAGGGTTTTTTTTTTGTCACACCTCTCTTAAGCTTGTTTGTGTCTTTTAAAGAAAAGGATTCAGCTTTATGCATCTTTTGATATTCAGCTTAGAACTTTTTTTCTTGTGCATTTCAGCAACTCAGCACTGAGCTTGTAAAAATTACTTTACATTTCCTGCAGTGAATTCTTTTTCTAGTTAGGAACTGTGTAGAAATGTCACCTCAGCAGTAGTGGTAACATGATCTACTCTGGGGTCTCCCCTCGCCAACACCCCCAAACTTTAGTTTTGTTGTGAAAAGCCAGATAATTCCTGTATGCTCTTTCCTTTTACATGGATGAAACTCTCTCTCTCTCTGATAAACTAATCAAACACAGTCTTTAATCGCAATGATCAGCGATACAAATATAGATGAGCGATCCTGATATATTGCAGCCGTCCTTGTGCCAACTAACGGTTAGTGGGCCAATCTGGTAACGACCTGAATACTTGAGCATAAGCAGACACCTATTCATTCAGGCTACATATAGGATGTGATTGACAGGTTGCCTAAAGTACACTAGGGATTAACTTCTGGGGTAAGCCTCCTTGCTTGCTTTAATCAACAGCTTTGTGTAAAGAAGTCACTTATCCCTAAATACACATAAACACAACACACACACACACACACACACAAACACGACACCAAGAGTACATATTTTTTATTAAGAGTACAAATTTAGCAACCATGTATTTCAGTAATGTGCATTACCAAAGATATTCAAATAAATATACATTCCTCCTGTATTCTTAAAGGTTTATAAGATTTATAATCACTAGAAAGGCTCGTGTATCTACTGTGCACTTTATAAAGGCGGGGCATGCAAGCAGCAGTCATGCCAGAAACAGTTTCAACAGCATAAAGGTAGGCGACAGTTAAAATCTTTACAGTTAGCGTTTGAATTGAAACAGTCAGTAAAAGGGCTTCTTTTCATTAATGTTCTTTTTTTTGTTTTGTCTATTAAAAAAAAAGGGAATCTCACACAGAATATTTTGTGGAAATTCCTCCAGGGAGGGAGGGACTGACAGACTACAGGTTAAAAACTAGTGGTTTCTGTTGTTGTTTTGGCTGGAATTTTCTCATGTGCATGTTTCTTAGTAGCAACTATGGCTGATTTTAAACCATGGCACCTGTGTGTTAAGAGCTATATTCTTTCATAATTAAAGGTATAGATAGTCCTGGTCCCCATGCTTACTGGTATATATTCAGTGCTTTCCACGATTAAGATAGATTGTAAACAAGTAATCTGAATAAAGACCTTGGTATAGTGTAAAACGGCAGTAATCCTGCCAAGCATCATCCATCATAGCAGGCTCCTGGCTCCTGTGTGACAATCAAAGATAAATAGCAGCAAAAGCACATCTGACTGCAGACCAGAAGTCAGATTACCAGCAGTGAAGCGTGGTGATTTACAGGGAAAAAAAAAAGTGAATATTTATTACTGAGATAATACTCTTCAGCACAGAAATATTAGTGATTGTGTCTCTGTTAGTGGCAGGGCACACGCACAACAGCAAAGGTTGTTCAAACATGTCAACACTTATATTTATTGGTACTCTTTTGTTTTTTAATTTTGATTTTTATACATAAATGTTTTGTATGTTACCATCACGAGGTTCAGTACTGTACTGCGAGTGTTGTAGGTGTTGTTGAAGACATTCTGATCATTTCATATTGAGAAACGGTTCAAACCTCCATCCCCATCATGCCCTTGCCTTTGTGCATTTTTAAATGAAATGTTGATAAACTGTCTCCAAACGCTCTATCAAGGCTGAGTGTTTACACCGTCCTGTCCTATTGCAGGAGACAAGCTAGAAATGTTCCTGATCTCCTCTAGATGGCAGGATCTCTCTACCTTGACCAAGCTGGTGCTGGGGACAAATGTTTTATCTCCGACTGGGATCACTGGTTTCGCGGCAGGGAACAAGTTAGCGGGTTACATTTGACCTCGGAACAAACAAATAGTGTTTACAGAAGGATGTCACCCATCATAACCGTGTGATGCATTCTCTTGAATGCCTGCTTGATTGATTCTGAATACATCTGAAAACACTTCATATTCTGATGAAGAACTTTGATTAATCTATGGTCATAAGATATAATTAGAAATGAATAAAACATAGGAAGAAGTAATCTTATCATCCAACGGCCACAAATTCATGAAATTGTGGGACCAAGTTACATTTTGTGGCCACAAATTGGTCAAATTGAGGGAACCAGTTGTATGTTGCTACCATGAGTGATAGGATGACATTTTGTGGGTAGAAAATATCTGATTCTTTCCCTATGATCACTCTGGAGTTCCTTAGAGACATTTGTTCTGCTTTTACTTGAAGTCCACGCAAGAACTGTTGCTAAAAGTTGCACTCAAAGCAAAGAGTGTGCAAAGGTGTAAGGTAGCGTGCAGTAATTAAAAATGCAAAGAAGAGTTGCTGCAAGCTCTCAGTCCGGGGTAAATAATTGCTCTAAACAATCGTGTGCCTAAACTCCAACTCCACAATGGCAATATACGTTAAATTCCAGGCCAACATGTCCGTCAGAATAAACTGCAGCAACTGAAAAGCGCTGTTAAAAATTCATTTCATTGATTCTGTTGGCAGCAGGGACCCTCCGGCCCCGTTTGCTAAATGCCCCTTTAGTATTTGTCCAATAAGTCACAACATTACTTGGAAGAGATACAGATATCCCATCGATTCCTGTTCTTTCTACAGGATTTGTTTATGGGAACTGGAATGATTATCTATAATGATCCTCTCAGATCGATAGAGCCTCTCACACCAAGGATATTGTACCTGTCTAAGTAATGAAGGCTTATTTTTTCAGTGATGGTGACTGATTGAAAATTCTAGGTCAAAGGTCTTTTGGGGTTGTACAACAAACCATAGACTGAATACATCACTACGGCATAAAACGATTATGGCCGACAGTCCATCACCCCGCTGTGAAGAAACTCATGACGCATCAGTTCTTGTTTCATGTATTTTGCTGATGATTTTTAAACTTAACATGGTGGAGAGCGTATTGCTCCATGTGGTTGTTTCCATCGCAAATGTTTACCATCGCAAGTGTAAATCAATTCATTACTTTTGGTCCTCAATTGAAAAATCATTTGGATCCAACACATTTGCATTCAAAAAAGGCTTTCAGCGTCAATTCATTTGTCTCTCGTGACAGCTGATTAAGTTCTCGGCAGAGCTTTGTGAGGTTGTCTGCTTCTATGAATGTCATTTGACCGGATGTCACTATGAGCTCGCCAGCCTGGTTGCTCTGTGTGCAGTTTTGAATATCATACCAATGCAAGGTAACTCCGAATATTGCTGAAAATGCAAAAAGCTATATACATCTGTACCCACGACCAATGTGAGTACAGAGGCAATAGAAAATCCATCACATGTACTTTATGTACCGCTAAGGTGTGTAGCTTTAAAGCTACTTGTGTTATACTGACTGTTCTCTCCTTTTTAAAGCGTGATCAGCTGTGACGATGTGATGATTACCTGGACTGCAATATTCTGATATTAATCTCATTAAGACAGTGCTGGCAAGCCAACCGAATTTTCTGATGGCCTTATTTCAAATCCGGTTGTAGCTGCAGTAAGCAACAGTCAAATCAAGACAAGTGGAGTATTCTTGATGTGTTTCCTGATCAAGTCTGAATTTTTCTGAGATCGAATTTCCAGTGAAAGGTCGGCCTCCCTCCTCAGAAACTCAGAAATACCCAACAAACCCTGGCTTCTCTGTGCTTCGGCAGTGCGAACGCTTTGGTACCAGGCTGTTGTTAGCGCTTACGTTTTAATTGTGTCACATTTAATCTGCTCATCTTCTACCTGTTGACATGTTGATACAATGTTGGTGTACTCAAAGTATAGCGGAGAGTGTTGCTATCACATGCAAACAGTTGATATGTTAGCAATTTGTGCAATGTGGGTTTTGGGAGATGGAGTCACTCCCATTTCCAATTTCTGAGTTTCAAGTTAAGAGGAACATGGCATCCGTGAATTTCAACCAACTGAAAATCCTACATGGATTTTCATCCTTTTTGGACACAGCAGTCAAACTACTTGACAACTCAGTTACAAACTGTGCTCAATGCAAAGTGTCTTGAATTATCAACAAGGAAACACTCAGAATATACCACAGCGCAGAAATAGTGTGAAGGGAAACTTAGGGATATGAACATTCACTCGTCAGACTTTGAGTTTTACATTGTAAACATGACAATGAATGGAATATTCTATTGGCATCTCGTCTTAACACCTTAACTGAAATATTGTCTTATTTAGAATAAGATCCGAATCGATACTTGTAGGATTGCAGTCCATGTAAACTGAGTTACTGCCACGTGAGTGAGACTTCATGTGTTTCCTTTTCACGTTCTCAGCAAGGCAGAACAGATTAAATAAGTAGCAAGGTTGTAGTTTGATCTTTTGTTTAAACAGTATATTCATTATTATTTCTCTGTCCTCTAAATCTACCAAAAGTGCCAAACTGCAGAGGAGCATTTAGATTCCTTCCTGAGTTCCTCTGCATTCCAAGTTCTGCAAACCAGTTTAATCTTAAAAGTTGTTTTTTTTCTCTATAAAATGACAATAATAAAATGCTACAAAGATCCGGGGTTTCAAGTTCCAAGCATCATCCATCATGCCTTGTGGTTACAGGGAACCATTGTAGACCTCTCTGCTGCCACTGCTCTCAGCAGACAGAGTGTGCGATTCCACTGGATGGTCGGAGTGAGAACCTTTCATTTCTTTGTTGTCAAGGTGACCCACCTTCTCTTGTCCCAGCTCCTGGTAACTGTCTATAACTGGCACCAGTTCACTGGCCATGCTTTGGTGGCTAGTTTTGCTTAGTTTATCATGGTGCCGCACTTTGACTGTCTGTCCATCAACTTTGTGACCGTTTCTCATCAGTGCCGGTCCAGTATCATGCTGGCCTGCTCTGATAGGTGCAGGTCCACCATCTGTGTGGGTGGCTTTGAGTGGCACATGCTTCTTGACCTGGCGCTTGCTGCAGACAAGGATCTTATTGCCCTGAAGTGAGTGAGTGTAACGTGAAAACCAGTCCCTCTCAAAGGCAGCCCGTAGCTGCTCCACCACTGTAGAGTTCCTCTCCTTGATGCCCTCTGGCTGAATGATTACCAGACCTGCTCCCGCATTAAATGTAAACTCATTCCCCACCCAGTCCAGGTTGCCTGTCAGGACACGTATAGGAGAATAAACAAATAAGGGATTGCAGAAAACCTAGTAGCAGCAGGGACAAACAAGACAGAAACATCAACCCAGTAAATCATGACTTTCTATGAATTCTTCTCATACCATGTGGATAAATACGCTCTGAAGGTGAAATACTCTTATTCTCTTCCAAAAAATTGATTCATCACATGACTCATGACACAAATCCACATGCTGTCATATTACATTAGCATACTTTTAATGTGTTCAGTAATTATTTGCTTTAGAATAGGCAAGATATCTTTGTCTAAAAATTAAATGATGACAGGTGTTCATTTGGGAAAAAAATGAACATTTTACAGTTGTTGGTTGGTATATCTTTGAATATTTCGCAGATTATTCCTTTCTTTGAGCTAAACTAGGCTAATCTCCTGAAAGCTCTCGCTCCGTACGCAGCACCCGGACAGCAGTTGTGTCTGTGTTCATCTCAAGCAAGCAAAATCTCTGAAACGTTGAATTACACTTTTAAGTGAGAGCCAAATAAAATTAGAATCAATGAGCTCACCTAAATATATGGCTTTATCCGTCACCATAAACCTGTTGTGGTTTATTCCCTGGAGACTACCATCCCTCTGCACTCTGGGGTTGAAGAATTTCTACAAACACACACACACACACACACACACACACACACACACACACACACACACACACAAAGAATCAGTTTAAGGACTGATATATTGTCACCTCTGACTTGGTGCTATAGGTGGTGGACTGGGTGCCGCCTGAGTTCACATGCCTGAGTAAATGGATCTGACTGACTGCCTCATCTATTTCCATTACACAAAAATCTAGCCTTTCCATGTAAATGTAAAGCGTGTAGAGGACTGATGGCGTATCTGTGGAGTTGATCGTAGTCTACTTACGGCCTCCAGTGAGCAGTTGGCCTGCTCCATACACAGACTCCTCAGCGACCAGATGAAGTTGAACGTAAGTGGATGAGTGTTTTCCCAGCAACTTATCAACAGACGGACCCGCACCTTCCTCAGGATCAGAGCCTCCCGGATAAAACCGTCAATACGTGACCAGTACCTTGGCACAGATACAGACACAGCCAGATAGACACACGAGCAAAGTTTAATCACTGGAGTCAAAACAAGGCATCCAAGACTGTGATGAGGCTGTCACATAGCAAAGGAAGCCACAGTGTGACGCTGCAGAGCTAACCTGTAAGCATTCCTGCTGAGGAGGGGCAGGTAGTCAGTGATGGAGATGTATATGAAATGGCTGGCCTCCTGTATCACCCTGGAGATGGCCTCCAGGTCACTGCTACGATCTTTGGGGATGAAAACATCCGGGGAGGTCTGTCAAAAGAGCACAAGCACATATACAATCATCGTTATTGTTCACCACTGGGATTCATACGCATGTGTCTGTGTCTTTGCATGGTGTCTACCTGGCAAGTCTGGATTGGCTGAAAGAAAGGAAGGTTAACTTCAGCTGTAATACTTGGTTTCATGTACCAAATGCCTGTAAGTGTCTATTTGGTTGGTTGAGGATGCCAGCAGCACAGACTGATGCTTCTGCATCACGCCACAGAGTCATTTACTTTGGTAAGAAAGAAGTCATGATCTGTGTTGAAGTTCACTTCTCTCATTTGAATGTATTGACTGAGGACCTCCTGTCTGCCTCCCTAAGTGGGCGGAGCAGTGGCGACACCCACACGACACAGAGACAACAAATGACTTTGGAGGACCATTTCAGTTCTATACTGGGGGTTGACATGAACACGCTCACACACACACACACACACACACACTGAGCTAAATGAAAGTGTAACTGTCAGTGTGTGCATATTTGTGCTTTTCTATAATATTAATCTTTTGTAAATCGCAGCAGTTTTCTGCCGCAGGTGACATCATCATTACTCATCTGGAGGAAGACCCCTCAGTGTTTGATAAATGTGCTCTCCTACTTCACTTACTCGACTGTATGTATTACTGCATTTTCAGTGGGGGGGGGGGGGGGGGTGCTGCTTAATGGGATGTGCACATTTGACTGTGCATAAGTCAACATATGGGTGACTCCCTCCTTATTGATCCTAAATACCTACAGCAAAACTGCATAAGTAGCCAAAATCTAAAACCAGTGATTGAGATGCTTAACTTAGCAGAAAAATATTGACTAAAGTACAGCTGCACATTTCGCTGCAGCCAAAGTTGCCCCCTGTTGGTCATGACACGAAATGCAGGTTTGGCTTCATTTCTCTTACATCCTGAAGGTAAGTCTAATCGTTTTATACAGTAGACGATCGCTCTGTCTTATATTGAGGGCTCTGAGAATTAAATTTATGAGTGTGTCATCATGAATAATAGTTGGAAGCACCTGCTATTGTTCACGATGACACTCATAAATTGCCATCGTGAAAATGACTTATAACACCTACAGAAATTGTCTGAAAAAAACATGAAAAAGATTTTTGACTCTCTAAAAGGATTTGTTCCTCCTATTAGCTATACTGAACCAAAGAGAAGGTGGACTTTTGTAAATCTTATGAAAATTAACAGTCCAATTATGCGAGCCACTCGTTAAACGCAGTATCTATGTGTGAGATGGAACCAAATGTTCTCATGTGATGTTTCTTTATATTATTTTAAGCAACATCTGAGGGGGATCTTTGTGATGTAGCTCCATTATAAAAGCCTAATAGCTGCTTTTTGTCCTCTCTTCCATTTGTGGCAAACACCTCTTCAGTTAATGGCTGCCTTGCACCTCATCTCTGAGTATCCAGCAGAAAAAAATAAAAATAAAATAGCTTAATCAGGCCGTTTTGCTGTTCTGAACAAAATAATGCTAGTGAGCTTCTTACCGAGATGTAGGCTTGAGCCTTGGTGCTGTTGAGGGTGAGCTCCAGAGGTGTGTCTTTGTTGAAGAGGGCGAACAGGCGCTTGGACCAGAAGGAGGGGATGAAGTCTCTATACTGAAGCCCCCAATAGAGGCTGAACACTCTGTGTAGGTCCAAAGCCAGGCAGCTGCAGTCATACACCAGCACACCCAGCTCCTTCCTCTGGATAACAAACACAACAATCAGGTCATCACCTCTGGCCAACATTAACATCTCAACCTTTTCCATATCATAAATATTTAAATCATCTCTTTCTTTATGTCATCTCCATTATAGTTGTCTTTGTCAATGTCTCAGCACCTTTATGCATTAATCCATGTTGTCTGATCCAATTCCAGACCTTTGCCCATCGTAACCCTATACTGGTTCTTCTCTCTGTTCTCAATGTTCTTTCTTTACTCTGATGGTTTTTCATATCCAAGAGGCACTTTTTAATTTCAGGTTCTCAGCTTTTACCTCTAATAGCTTCTTCTTTCTCTCTGCACTACATGAACTAATTCCCCTCCTGCAGTATTCAGTGCAAAAGAGGAAATATTCCTGACAACTATTAAGCCCCTTTTTAGACCAAATAGTCCTTAGACTTTCCTCCAGAACCATTTGTCCTGAAACTAAGAGGCCTCTTTGTCCTATTGTCAGTGTTTTGGCAGCTGTCTAACGACCCACAGAGGTAAATTAGCTGCTGATGTGTAGAAAAGGAAAAAGAACCTCTACACTTTCTTGTTTGTGGCCGTTCCTAATTCTTGCAGGAAGCTGTCTCCAGCAGACAGCAAACTCAACCAACAACAAGGTACGAGTTGAGTTTGCTGTCTGCTGGAGACAGCTTCCTGCAAGAATTAGGAACGGCCACAAACAAGAAAGTGTAGAGGTTCTTTTTCCTTTTCTACACATCAGCAAGCTAATTTACCTCTGTGGGTCGTTAGACAGCTGCCAAAACACTGACAATAGGACAAAGAGGCTTTTAGTTTCAGGACAAATGGTTCTGGAGGAAAGTCTAAGGAATATTTGGTCAAAAAAGGGGCTTAAATGCCAAAGTTATTTATGCCACACCCTATTTTGAGTCCTCAGTAGGTCCTCATTTACATTTGGGTCCACCTGCTTCTACCCTTACAACAGAAAATGAAGGAACACATCAATGATTTACTGCGTCTTTACATTTTAAGTAAATTTGGTGAATCTGATAGCAAACGGTTGCTTATTTACACATCCAGCAGTCACAAAGGAGCATGATCATTGATTACGTAAATATAGACCAGTTTTTCACATCCTCGCCTGTGTTTATCTCAGCTCTGTTCTCTTTTAACCTCTGAGGGGGGAGATAAATGCCCTAGTAAGTCTTGAGTTTTGGGTGTGGTTTGAACTTCTCTCAATTCATCTTCCATGAGGATGAGTCAAAGCCACAATCTCTGGGTGTCTAAAGATAGATGAGGGTGTCTGAGAACCTGGTTCACACTTAAATGAACCAGTCAAGCAACCAGCTTTGAAGAAGCACATGAAAGAATAGTCACTTTCGATTTTGGGATATTATCCTAACCACCAAGCAAACACTCACTCTTCCCACAACTTTTTAAAGTATAAAACCCCAAAACGCAACTTATTTATAATTTCATTATCTGCACAAATTTTTTTTTCTTCTTATCGTTCACGTCTATAATTGTGCATATGTGTAAATATATTAACTGAATATCCTGCGGTTTGACCAGGTTAGCATTAAATATGCTGCAATCCAGCTTTGGAGGTGAGCCTGATATTACAAATGTTGAAGCTACAGCGAGCGTGTATTTGTGTATAAGCACAATTTTAAAGTGATACTTCACCCAAAAAGTCTTTTTGCCAAAACTGCTCCATTCATCCAGTTTCATGCAGTGAAACCCACAAACGCTTTAGTTTGAGCTAAAAACAAACAAACTACAACACTTCTTCTTTGGTGTTTGCATTAATGAGTGTGGAGGAGCGTAAACAAGTGGATTCGCCTGAATGTGCCAGCTGGTTGTACTCAGTCTGTGTCTAATGCCAAATCAGTCATATTTTGTTTGACAAGTCAAGTTTTGCTGTTGTTAGCAGTTAATCACAAGGGTTGCCATTAGCGTCGAGCTAAATATATGTACTTGACTCTCTCTGGATTCTGGAGTCAAAAGGAAGTATTGCAGGAAGGAAAAACATCCATGTGAGCTCAGGACAGCCCTTTGTAAAGACTAGAATACACTTTTTGAGTGAAGTAATGGTTTAATAAACTGTGTAAACTGTAAACTGAAGGAACGTGTATGTGTCTGTGTGGTGCTCTGATACTGTGGCCAGGGATCTCCAGTCCATGCTGGCACTGCCGATGTAGAGGTGTCTCCTGTCGACCACCCAGAAGGAGGAGTGGAGGTCTCCCTTGATCAGCGCTGTCGTGTTCACATAGTGAACATCAGCATCTAGAAATGGTGAGAAAGACACCAGGACAAAAGGCAGAGGAACAAAGTCAGACAGAAACTAGAATCAAACTGCCCCATAACAAATCAGCCTTCATTTTGATACTCTTTAAACAAATGTAATGGGACGTATAGTGGAGGGGGAAATGGTCCCTTTCCTATTTCCTGCCCCTCAACTTCACCTCCTCTGCATTCATTCCACTCCTTCATACTTCTCTCTTTTGTTTCCTGACAGTATCTTGCAAGATTGTGACAAAATGTGTCCACAAATAGACATAAAAGAACCTGCCCAAGTACTCAAAACTGCCTGTTTTGTTATCACACACGCACGCACACACACACACACACACACACACACACACACACACACACACACACACACACACACCACACACAAAGAACAGTATAATATAATTTGTTTTTAAAATAGGATAAATGACAGCTGACTTTTTGATCTGGCGAGCATCTTGAGCTCGGTGGACTCGATCATCCCGCTTGAGATCTTCAGCTGGATCCCTTTAGCTCCGAGCCCCTGGAGCCTGGACAGCAGAGCCCGGCCCTGAGAGACACAAGACAGACCATCACTGGGAATCAAAGCCCTGAGTACACACACAAGATAACCGCTGAGTTATGTGTTTCAATATCGCGGCACCATATTCACTCATCATCGATTTTTTTACATACAGCACTGACGCACACAATCCAAAGGTAATTTTCGAGGTGATTCACAAACACTGAAGAGGTAAACTCACATTGAGTAAAAAAACACAAACAAAAACCCCTGATGTAAAGATGTTCTATTTGCATCAAAGCCTTTGAGTTTTTAGAACTCATCTGGATGAATCTAAAGGTTTTGTGGTCACTGATAGTCACACAAACACTCCAAAGTGCACACACCTGCTGCCAAAGCAGCAACCCTCCACCCCTTGCAAATTTGTCTTCACAGAATATTGAATTTTCTGGTCTGGCCGGCGTCCAAATGAGATTCCAATTTTAGCAGCTGTTTGCAGAGAGATTGCTGCAGGCTGAAAGGGTATTAGCTCCTCGTGCCCTGAGGCCTCTGAACCAGGTATCACTTTCCAATGAACAGCCTCAGGCTTTCATTAGCACTGACATACTCTATCTTTTACTCTGTGTGTGTGTGTGTGTGTGTGTGTGTGTGTGTGTGTGTGTGTGTGTGAGTGTGTGTGTATGCGTATACGCGTGCCTGCCTGGTCAAAACCTTTAAATTGTCCGATTCAAATCCAAAATGAATGGCTTGCTCACTGCAAGCACAGTCCTATCTTGTATTCAACCAGCAAGCACAATGTGAGATGCTGTTATTGAGTTTCACAATCACTCTCACATATGAGAATCCCCCATGAGCCGAGATACCTGTGCAATCTGCTCACCCGCGCGAGAATGCAGTTAAAATTCAGACAGTTAAAGTGATACATGACCCAAAAAAAGTGTTTTTGCCTTTTCATTTCTCACAAATAGCTGATTCGAGCTCATGCAGATACCTTTTCCCCTCCTGCATCGCTTCATTGAGACTCCAGAATGCAGAAAGAGTCAGCCACGTATATATTTGGCACAAAGCTAATGGTAACTAAGGGCTACCAACAGCTGCAGCAACGAAACAACAGAATAAGATTCCAAAAAATGTTCATATACAAACTTTCCAGTGCATCATGTGGTAAATTCCATATTAATCATCCACCTCAGTAACCCCAGGCATTTTTGAGCTAAAAAAAAACAACTTAAAGTGAATGTAAAGCATTAAAACTAGCAATTCCTCGTCATTAAATGTGTCATTAACACTTTAAAGATGACCAGTTTCCTACCGGACCAATTTTAAGTTGTTTATCCCCTGCAAGACAGACACAGAATTGGAATAAAATCTCCTTTTGTCACCGTCAGCGTTGAGTGGTTTTACCTGTCTGGCAGCAGGCTGAAAGCTGGATTCATAATCGGAGGAGTTGAGGAGCCACAGCGGGGAAACTATCTCTACAACCCTGACAGCTCGGTCCAGGAGGCTGAACAATCCCACTGAGAGGGGGAGGTGGGATGTACCATTGTCTACAAAGGAGATGTCCTCTGGGATGTTCTCTGCTAACACAACTCTGCAAAAAGTAATGAGAAATTATAAAGGAAACATAATGGTTTAAGAGAGAAAAAAACAAAACAAAACAGAAAGGTTAAAAAAAAAAAACCTCATTACACCAAACCATAGAGACCTGTTAATGGAAAAATACAGAGGAAGTTAACATCAGGTTCATGGTATCTCACAAAGCAATTATCTGTTTGCATTAGTCGCAGAATTATTAAGAGCCTGAGCACTGCTGAAAAGTTCTATTGCCTCATTCTTCAAGGGAGTCTATTAATTGACAAATTAGCTTACAGAACCCTTCCTCCTCTCTCTCTCTGCGGATCGTTAGCTTAATGAGAGAAATCAAACTTTCAAGACGACGCGTGGCCTTAGATTCCATCAGGCATCATTAAGTTCGGCACATATTGCCTGAGGAAGGAAGGAGCTGAGAATAATTGAAGGTTGATGTGCATGCTGTCAGCAGTGTAGATTCAATTACACCTATGCAGGGAAAACCGACTCATGCTTGCTGTATCGTGTTGCTTTCTTATCTATGGTGCACTTTAATGTTGTTCCAAGGTTGCACGGTAAATTATTCAAATCACATATGGAGTCAATACAAGTTAACTGCCTGTCAGATTTAGTGGGTTTCTCGATGTAGTCGAGTGACCTGTTTAAGATTTCTTCAGCTGTCTGTTTTTAAAATGAATCCAAGCTGACGTAAACATATATTATATATTCCTTTCATCCAAGATGTCAGGTTTTGTCTGCACTCATGTCGCACTTAAACTGCACACACACACACACGTAACTTGTAACTTAACCTGTTCTCAAAAGACTTGAGACTCCACGCGTTGTTGGGGTTTGGGATTTACATGTAGACAATAGATCTGTGATGAAATATTGAAAGTACAGTTCACCCAAAAAGGAAAAGGCTAAAAACATGGCGCGAGTAGCGTTTTTCAAAACAACGAAGCATGTCAAGGCTTCACACCACTTGGATTACTTCAAAGTAGCAGTATCCAGGCATTTTACTGGATGTGTTTTTATGCCTTAATATTGGTTCACTTGTTTGAGAGATTACCACAAAACCTTTTCCTTTTAAACTCCCAACAAAATTTTGTTGACTAGAAACTGGAGTTCCTCGGGAATGTCATTCCATAGTTGAGGGGCCCTAACAGAAAACCTTCCCTTCAAGTCTTTCGTGCAGAGGTGGGATCAGTCCACAGGTTCCTTCCCGAGGGTCTCAGGCTGTGAACTGTTTGGTACGGGGACTACAGTTCAGAAATGTAATCTGGGGCCATGAGGGGCTTTAATGGTGAAAGGAGAAATCTTTAAATCGATTTGAAAACAAATGGGCAGCCAGCGCAGGGTAATTAAAATGGAGGAAAGTGTTTCCCTTTTCTGTGTTTTTGCCTTGCTGCTACATTTATGGACAGTTTGGAATCCATCCACTGAGTTCGAGTTCATTCCTGCTAAGATACTGCTATAATAGTCACATCGTGTGAAGATAAAAGCACAAATGAGTGCCTTGGTGTCATTTAAACTCAGCACTGATTAGACTCTAGTGACATTTCCCAGGTGCCGGGAGAGCACTTGAGGCCCTGTAGACTTCAGGCTTGAATCGGACTTGCAAGAAAAGACACAGCACTCTCTAATGTATCTCCAGTTCTCCTTTTACACCCACAGAATGCCTGAAAATGACAGCAGCATCAACACCAGAGAATACAGATTCAGCCCCAGATATGCAGCCACACAGAACCAGGCTATTATCAGGCTCCAGCGCTCACCACAATCCCCCTATCTGGGTTGGACATCGATTTCTGCCATTTAAGAGGGGAGATTTTACTGGGGGAGTGCTCTGTGAGGGTGAACAACTCGGCATAAATTGTGCTGCATCACTAGATAATTACATCTCTGGGTAAAATGCTGTCATAGAAACAAGCAAAACCACTCTGGCCCAAGAATTTACTCGATGACATGTGAGGGGATGAATGTCAGTGAGAAATGCTGATTGTTTCTGTGGTTTAGTGACTTGGACTTAAGATGAAAGTATTGATCTCACACTGAAATCAAGTGTCACAACTGCAGGAGATCCGCACTAAAACTGCATCTGGACTGTAAAAACTGCACTTCAGAAAATGAAATGTAGGATTTTGTGTGTTGATGCCGGCACGAGAAACCTTAATCTCACAAGAGGTGAGTCCAGCTGCCTATATTGATCATTTTTGAGAATTTATTCATGTATAACATTTGTAATTTACACTGTAATAGGCGTTGATTTTGTCAGTACAATCAATTTAGCAAGTAGACATTCAGTTTATTCTATTTGCATCTCCATGGGTTGTCGTTCTATACAATAACCGTGAAGATAATTCAAATTAAATTGTTGAAATTAAAAGTATGCAATGTTGTGCAAAGATCAACTGCAATGATACGGACGACTACACCAGTAAAAGTGTATAAAACCATATTTGTGATTTTTAAAAAAAAAAACTGTACACATGAGTGTAGATCAATCATGTTTTTAAGTAAATCACTTGTAATGGTACAGTGTGTTATTTATCTATCAGAAAAAAACACCAAGTGTCAATTTCAATGATTTATCATTTTAAGGATATTTAAGATTTATATTTATTTGACCGGCATTTTGACGAGTCCTTCATCGAGACAGTAAAACTCAGCAGAGTCGGTGCTGGACGGCTCCCTGTGGTAAAAAGATTGTAGCTCTGGAAGCAGTCAGCCAAAATGTGACAGCTGAGGGCCTCGCGAGTGTCTCACTCAAGGGCACACAGGCAGGAGGGTGTGCTGCAGGTGATAATTTACTGGCATCACTTTTACAGGGCAGTTGCCAACTCACAGCTTCGACATGCATTCCAGGCGAAAGTCTAAAGCAAAGTCAGGTTTAGGAAACTTGCCAAAGGTCAAACTGTAAGACTTATTTCTCCCGTGATGATAACGTGCTGATTTCATCTCATGGAGAGAAAAGGTGTCCGCTACAATCCAGCAGATTCCATGTTTGCATTTCTATGTTTTTCACATACGAGTATGCATAGTTTAATTCAGCTTAATTTACGGGTTTCACCCATAAATTTCACACGTAATCCTACCGTTTGCATACGTGTTTCACGTGATATTTACATGGGTTTCACATGAGGTGAAACCCTGAGGTTTTACACGTAATCCCTTGGTTTGCACACGAGTCTCTACAGGTTTCACAAGGAAATTGACGTTGGCATGACAGTGTAGTTTGTTCAAGCAGGACACGTGAAAAGTGCATGCACAACATACATGACATGGGATTTTAACATGTTTCCAAAATGCAAAAATTGCCTGCGCACATTTGTTTTTGTTCAAGAAATCAGCTTTTTTGTAAGGGACAGAATGGAAGGCGTGAAAAGAGACAACAAAAGAAACATTTACATTTATCTAAACATGTACACCCCAGGAGTTGATGGAGAACAGATGCTTTATGATTCTCTCATGATTTATGATTAGCGGCGATTTTCTGACACAGATTTGGGGTATTGAATGGGGCAGCAGGAGCTTCTGCCTGTAGGGGTTTAAGCAGTCTGAGGTGTGTCCGAATGAGAAATCCCTCTCTGAATAATAATTGATTCCCGTCTTCACTCCCTGGTGCTGGACACAGTTGGAACATTCAAATTTATTCTTTTAAGAAGAAGGAACTCTACCTCCTGCTGTTTTGTTGCAAAAAAAAAAAAAAAAAAGGGCAAAACTCTGGGTATTTCTCTGGGTGTGTGACAGATGTTATTACTTCAAGAGATAACATGGGATCACATTGAGACTCACAGCATCAGCTCCTGACATCAGATTTAATTTATCCACCCTCTCTTTCGTGAGCCAGCCTGCGCTCTGGATGTGCGGCGGTGGGGACATTAATATTGGTGTCACGACTGCTGCCCTTCTCCCTCCATGATGTCCATTTTAAATGCCGATGTTAAGTCAAGTGTCAGCTTTTGTCACAGGAAAAAAAAAAAAAGCATTTAGGATGTAAATTCCAATCCGTTATTGGAAGCCTGAGTCACTTCGAGTTACATCTCTCCACAATGAACATTTATGCAAATAGATGTCACACACTCAGTTGGTATCCCCTACAGATGACATGACACACATATTCATGAGTATGGACATTTCAGAACCTGTAATTTCTGGAACATTTAAACTGTATATTTATTGTCTTATACTTTTTTACTGTCTATACTTGTGATGTTCTTTTAATGTACCAATGGAGACATCAAATTTCGTTGTATAGCTGTGCGATGAAAATGAAAGCACCAGAGTGAATCTAAATGAGGTTTTAATATTTTGCCCACCTCTTACGTATCTGTCAGAACTGACGATATCATATTTCATACAGGTTTTTTTGTTTTTTTTTCCCATCGTCACACATAAATCACATCTATCAGTTTAATCGCCTCTTTCTCTGAAAGCTATTCTAGGATAAACTTGAGAAGCAGTAGAGGTCCCGGTTCAAAGTGCTGAAGGGAACATTTACACTCAAAAGCGGTTTGAAACCCCAAAGCAGCAGATGACTTTGGGATGCAAGGGAGGCGCTAAAAGCTACACAACAGCTAAAAGCTACACAACAGCTAAAAGCTACACAGATTCGGGTTTAGTGGCTCATCCATCCTCCATGCCTGGTTTCTACCCTTCCACAAAGCCTCTGCAGATCAGTTTTAACATACTTATTAGCTGTTTGACACCAGACTGTTACACATGTACATCTGGGAAACACTGCGCTGAATCACCAAACATCAACAATCAACAGCAACACATGTTTTCGGAAACCTAAAAGTAATTATGTGGCTGGGTTTTTTTCCCTCTCAGCGGAGGGAAATATGAATCGCATTAATTATTTGCATGATAAACACATAAAGCAACTGTGCCCAGCAGAGCCCACAGGTCCCGTCGCGGAGATGCAACCGTGAGCATCATTTATTATTCAAGAAAAAGAAATTAATAGGAATTCCACGTCACAAAATAACCAGCTCCTCTGTGACTTGTTAACATGAAAACATCTCAAACAAAAAGACTGCTGAGGTCATTATTTGGGCAACTGAAAGTCTGGCAGAGGTTTGATGTTGTGAGGAGCAATAGATGTAAGCAAAGAAACGTATGCTCTTTTTCCTGCTGTGCGTGCACGCACACACACACACACACATACACACACACACACACACAAGGTTTATTTCTTTAAACTAAGGTAAAGCTGATTGTCCTTGCAACAATAGCCACGATAGACAAGGAGGTCCTCTTCTGTGACAGAGGTATATCTCTTGGTCTTTGTCGTTAAAGCAGCATGGAAGACAGTGGCAGGGTTTCTGTGGTTTTATATCTTTTCCTCTCGTCCGTATTTGGAACAACGTTAACACAGCCGGGTTGACTCGGAGGCCGATGTGACAAAAAGTGGATGATGGAGGCTCCCAGATTTCATCAGCTCCATTTTTTGGAGTTGATAATGAAACACGGACCGCTCACTGTACGTGGGTGGTGCTGGAAGCTTCACCTGCATTTTGTATTCAAGCCAGTGTCTTTCAGAAATGGACCAGTGAACACTTGTGTCTGCGGCAGAGTCCCTTGACATGGGAGGGAATGTAGATTAAACCCATTCTAGACAAAAGCCAGCTGTTACAGGCAAATACGGGGACTCGAGGGCACTCTGAGGAAAAGGCAAACTCAGCCAAACCAGACGTAGAAAAAACCCCCAATTCTTTTCTCCATAAAATGGATCCGGATCCCAGAATTTAATGGGTTCTTCCTTGGCCTGTGCTACACCCCTCTATCAAATTTGGTGCAATTCAGCTTTATGGCTGGATCATTTTCAAAGAAGAACAATCTTGCTTCCAGAATTGACTATAAAAACAATTTACGTGCATTTCAGTTGATGGATTACAAGTATTTTTAGGGGTTAAAGAGAGAATAAATAAGCTTTTGTGCACCTCATTACAAATATGTCAGCCTCCTAGCAATCAATCACTTTATTCACGCCAAAGGAACTTGCTTTGAGCAACTGCTTAATCATTATGTTAGTCTTGTAAAGCAGATAAATGTTTCAGCCCAGGCAGCTGAAAATAAAACTTCATTATTAAGTCTGTCTCTCAAGCTCGTTGGATGTACATAACTCTGGGAAATCCAACAGCCTACATCTCTTAAATTTGTTTGGGGCTAAGTCTTGAACTGACAAGATCGCCGTGAACACAGACAGCAAACCGATAACGACTGATGAATGATGTCATTGCTCATTCATGCCAAAGCCGGAACCAAGCAGATATCTTCCTCCTCTCCCTCATCATCGCCTCCTCAACCTCTGATTTGTCTCTGTGCCAAGCGTCCTCCAGCAGGTCAAATCCAACGTTATGAGCCTTAAGTGGAAGAGAAAGATGTCTGCCGGAGGTCTGAGGGGTTTATTTGAGCCGGATCCTGCCGGACCGAGATCCGGCACCTCTGAATTTTGGCCTCCCTGCGTTCCGGTACTTATTTGGGCAGATCCGGTACCTCTTGTATTAAAAGAAAATATGAAAACGTTTTAAAAATGTTTCAAAATACAACAATAATGTGCATAGATACATTTACAGACCAAATCCTTAGAATTTCATGTTGTTTATTAAGATTCAACGTCATTTGAAAGAGTCGGAGATCTGTTGATGCACTGACGCCAACAAACCACGCCCCCGACACCAACAAATTACCTTTCGAAATTCTGAGGAGCAAGCAGAGAGGAAGTAAACAGTTACTATTTCAACGCCAACATGTCAAAAGGACAGTTAAATTTGCTGTTTTTTCAAAAAGAAGGAAGAGTCGCATGACGCTTTCAACGAGCCTCCACAAGCGGCGACGAGGGCAGCTGCAGCGGTCATGTTGACGATCAAAGTCGGCTGCAGCAGGAGGCCAGCGCCGCCACAGTTAGCCAGGTTCACCTCCAGCTAGCCAGGTTCAACCCCAGCTAGCCTGGTTCACCTCCAGCTAGCCTGGTTCACCTCCAGCTAGCCTGGTTCACCTGCAGCTCGCCAGGTTCACCTCCAGCTAGCCAGGTTCACCTCCAGCTAGCCAAGCCGGGTCTAACGTGATGTGGGGTGTATTGGACAACTAAATGGTGAGCAGACCGTCTAACAATAGGCCGCCGTGCCAATCTTTAAATACCGTAATAATAATAATGCAAGATTTGTGTGATTTATTGTGAGCTCTTTTTTTTGTTTGTTTTACAAGTTAGACCTGTTGAGAAAGGAATTGCTGACTGTAGACTCTAAGTCCCACCTGTGGTGACGTGGGCATTCACCTGTGCTGCGCAGAGGAGGCTAAATAACTGTGAATTATCGTCATAACTTTGATACTATGGATATTATTTGAAATGGAGTCTTGTAAGTCCCACATCATGGCAAGTGGGCATTTGTATGTTGTTTTCTGTGTACGTTCCGGGACCTGTGCCCCTCTCTCACCCCTGAGCTGTCCTATGTACTTAGTGTTCTGGCACCTTATGATTTACAAATTAAGCAATGGTTTTCCATGTTGTTTTTCTGTGCTTTCCGGGACCTGAGTCCATCTCGTCACCGCTGGGGTGTCATATGTACTTTGCCTTCCGGTACCTTATGATTTACAAATGAAGCACTGACTGAGGGGTTGTTAAATGGCTGATTTGGGGAAGAAGAGATGGGCAGAGACATAAAGAAAGAGATAGAGGGAAGTAATTTGAGGCTGAACGATAGATTGATTTTCAGCCATGTTGCTACAGATGTTGTTTAGCTTGTAAAACTGTAGGACAAAAAAAAAAAGAAGCTAGCAGCTCTCGAGGCTTGTATAGATCTTATGACCGTTCTGGTCAATTATATTCAATTCTGCCGAGCGCTGGTTGCACGGGTTTGCTACTGATTATTTCAGCCATATTTTTCACATTTTATTTGAGACAATAGAGCTTTCTCTTTTCATTAATGGAGACATTTCTGCAGAGGAATGCAGTGAAGTGTACTAAGAGTGTATTGAAATTAAAGGTTTCCACCTCCTGTTTTGTGCATTTACTGTTTTTTAAATAGTCCGAGAAAACACCGTTAGTAAGCAGAATTTTGGTGTGTGTGTTGTGTGTTTTGGTGGTTATGCATCTCTCACCTGCAGTTCCTGCTACAGTTCTCCTCCGTGATCCCGTCTTCATCCTCACCCCAAATGTCCACGGCTGAGAAAATCAACGCCACCAGCACAGCAAAGCAGCACACCAAGGCGAAGATCACGATGCACTTCTGCTGAGACTGCAAGAGAGGAGGAGAAAAACAACATTGATTTCCAAAGTGTACTTTCCAACACAACTGTAAAAACAAGGCCAAAGTGCCCCAACCTTGGCTCCCATTAGCAGCTGCTCTGGCTGACAGTTCACATGATTTAATGCACAGCTCAGCTGCATAGCATGATGAAGAGGGGAATTCATCGCAAAGACCTCGAAGGTCTGTGTCTGACCTCAAAGGCTCAGTTATATATAACATCAGGCTGAATGAATGAAGGAATTAGCGCACGAGCAAAGCAATTATCGGAAAAACAATTCTTCCTTTTGGCACCGCATGGATTCAGATTAAATCCAAGTGATTTTTAAAGTTTTTGATACTAAAATATATCAGTTTTAAAGTTGCTGACATAAAATCTGGCAGCTGTAGCTAAAGAATTATGAAACGGAAATGTTTCAATGTCTGAAATGTTTGTTTACAGGACTGAGTCACACCAAAATGTGGTTTCTGTCACATGTAAAAAAAAAAAAAAAGCCCACCAACCAAACAGCTCCTCCAGGTGCTAAATTACCCGAAAAAGGAGCATAATTCATTATTATTGACGGGAGGTGTGAAAGTACTTCTGCTTCCTACTGGGACTAATTCCTCTGAGGTTTGAGGACCTTTGGAGGACCTGATCACAAAGACACTTAAGAATTACGGTGCCTGTCTCTCTATATTCCTTCATGGACGTGCTCTTGGTGCTGAATCTGACACGTGTCCTCTAGATGACATCACACACACACCTGCACCCGGCGGGGTCATGTCAGCTCCCGCGAGGCTTAATCTCATTTTGCTGAAATTGCACCGAAACATGTATTTTCCAATTCTTACTGCATAATTAAATCTTAATCGTGGGTTAAGGATGCAGTATCTGGATATTCCTTGAGGGAACCTTTTGATGTGAAGAGTAATCCAGCAGCAGTTAACTAAAATGTCAATGGCTGCAGGAAGAAAAGGTTCAAATCTATTGGTGTGTCAAGTTGACAGGGTGTATCTGAGGCCATGTGAGGCAACATGGATGGCTTGGGAGCAACAGGGACTGACCGTGTTTCCTCCAAGTCCTGACCTTGTGAGTGATGAAGGTCAGTTCACTGCGCTTTGACAGTATTGTTGCAGTTTTTGAGGGTAAGCAACCCGTACCAGCTGACAAAGGAGAGAGTGAGGACTGATTCAATAAAACAGCAATATATATACATGACGACGGGCACAAAAGTGAACCTTGAGATAAAAGCACAAGCGCTGATGGCCTTTAAAAAAAAAAAAGAGCAAAATCTACAAATTAAAAATAGAACACACCTTTTTTTTAAAATGTCATAAAGTTACTTTCCTATTTCATATAAATATCTTAGTCTATTTTTTTTCCCGTATACTCCAAAATTCACCCCCCCCCCCCCAACATTTTCAATATCACAGGACCTTTGGACTCTAAATCATGACCAGATATCAGTATTAGACTGGAAGTGCAGGACACACCAGGATAAATCCAAGCTGAATGTGAACAACACGTTAGCCCTCTCAGTCTGAACCCCAACCCTCCCTCTCCTCCTCCTTGATGCAAATTCATCACTTCATCATGAGACAGAGGGAAACCTGATGCAAATGAAAGCAAGACCACTGAGGAGATCTGCTGTTATGCTGAGTCTCAGGTAAATCTTAATGAGCTTAAGTTCTTTTTTCTAAAAGTCCTTCTCTGCTTCATCCAGCAGTTCTTTCTTTCTTTATTTATTTACTGTATTCTAGATAATTCAAGCAAACTTGCAGACTTTGCTCTTGTATCAGCAGCTCAGGTAATATTCTTGATGCTTGTGCTTTGGTGATCATTTTGATGTGATTTTAACTTGACCTATAGTGACCTTCTGTATCTTTCCTGCTGACCGTCAGCAGCTGATGGGGGCGGGGGCGATGCAGGGAGCAGGTTTGAGTGGCCTCGAGAATTAGAGCAAGAGGTTTGTGTGTGCGCCCCCAAACATTTAGCACCCTCAGCTTTTGCTCGTTTGGACTATGCCAGAAACCATCACTGTACGACAGAGCGGTGAAGGAATGAGCCCTAAAACTTGGAAGTTGAATGGTCGGTTCCCTTGCCTTAAATCAAAGGGATATTTGAATGGGTTTTCAGTTAAAAGTGTTAAATACAGCTGGTGGTTTTCACCTGTATATTAACATGTGGCTCTAAGGGAGAAAACGTGAAAACGTAAGACGCATTCATGAACTTCAAACCCTAACGTGTTTAAAAAAAAAAAAAAAGCTAACAAGCGCTAACAAGGGGATAAACATGACTACAAACGCAGTCACGCCAAAATCAAGTTCATTCACAGCATCATATTGGCCTTCCTATCCATCAGATACATTCATGCTTCAGGTCATGAATGTGATGTTCATGGAACACAAAACTTGTGCGTCAAATAAAGCTCTGTTTGCCACTGAGCTTATTTTCAGCACTGATTTAAAAAAAATCCTGTTAACTTTTGGTAAAGGGAAACCACGGTGATACTAACTTCTGGGTTGGCCTATAAAAATAAGTCACCCGTCCAGCACTCTATTATATACCAGTATATACTAGCTGGTACCCAATAGCACTGCCAGTTTTTCTTTTAAATGGGTTTTCTCTGCCTATATAGCCCTCAGTTCTTAAAAGAACCGTGCAATATTGCTGATATGTGATGATAGAATAAATTGTGTGACAGGGTACTAGCCTGTCCATCCTCTCCTTGCTCTCCTCTGCAGCCTCAAGCACAAGCTGCAGAACTTAATCTCTCTAATGGATCTGAATTCTGAGGGAGGAAGACACAGCTGGATGCCTCTAGGAGCTTTCACCCAAAGCACTTTACCATTGTGTGTGCGTTAAACACAAAGTCATGCAAGGAAGATTTTTGCTCAAGGAAACGGATCAAACCAGGGACGCTCTGATTACTAGATGGCCACTGCACTGCTTGAGCCTCTCTATACTACTTAAAACACATCCCGTTTGGGTGTTGTGGTGTTTTAAGTACAGTATGAGTCATACTCTCCTTGACTAAAGTATTCATTGTTTTGTTTATCATTTTTACATTTATTAATATTATAAAATATCCAATGATTACAAGTGTTCATCATAGATTCATATATAGTTAATGCAGTGAGCAGCTGAAGCTCTCTGACCTGCACTTGCAGGGAAACTATTTGTTAACCACTTCATCCCGAAGCACCAAAAATGATTCTACGTGAACTGAGCCGATCATTAGCGGAGTCAGCTAGTCTGCGCTCCTCCTCCTCCTCCTCCTCCTCCTCCTCCTCCTCGGAGACTCGTCTCACATCATATACCATCAACCTCTGAAAGCTGCGTAAACACAAATCTGCTTTATTGTCTTTATTGTACTTCAGAGATTCATGCTCACTGGTTCTCATAGGAGGCTGAAATTAATCTACCAGCTGGTCAATGGAGAGAGGCGACATTCATCACACCCTCACACCCTCAACCTGACACAACCATCTGTCTGAACTGATATCTGACATGAGGAAAAAAGGGGCTTTATGTTTCCAGGCAGCTCTGGTGTAAGAGTGCCCCTATTTGTGCGCAAGCTATCCAAGCAGTGCACTGAAGGATACAGGACTGACCACCTGATTGTTAGCCAACTGGGACACATCCAACTGATTGGGAAAAGTGATGAACTCCAGTGTAGATGAACTCCAGGCATCTAATAAAAGCTCTCTCAGAAAACACTCAGTGTAAATGGAGGTCAAATCAAAACTCCCACACCTGCTGGCAAAGACGAGCGACGACAAAACCAAGCTAAAACACTGGCTATCACACGTGGTCGCATGTGTATGTGCGGAGTGGCGGTTATATGAAGCGGTCATGCTCAAAGTGTGCACGGGGGACAGGGTCACTGACACCACATGACACCAAAGAATCAATGGACCTTTAATAACAGGAAGTGACATGTTTTGCTTGAATGTTGTTGCCACATAAACAAGAAGAAAAAGCCCCTCGATGTGATTATCCTCAGTGAGCAAAAATCTCTTTCCAAACTCCAGTAAAATTCACCCACGATGTTTTAGTTCTCCTACCAACAGTCAGACTCTCCTGAACATGGATCTGAACTCAGCTTGGCTCTGTTTCTGTCCTGTGCGAACACTTGTAAGAGGAATTTGGGATGTTTGCAGTGACCGTTAATTAAACATATGCAAAAAAAAAATTTTTTTTTTCAACCAAAAGCAATTAGACTTGACTTTCAGAAAGAGTCACTTGCATAATAGACATGCTCGCCTGCTGTTTTAAAAAGCTCCCCAATGTCCCTCTATAAAAGCCTGGCAAGACTTGTTCAAGGTGGATGGTATGGTGCCAGATAAACACACAGACACACACACACACACACACACTCTCTCTGCATCACCCTCTTTCAGACAGGGTTGAAGCCAGGCTTGAGAGGGTGGATGTTTATATCCTGTGATCAGAGGAAGTCTGTTTTAAACAGCGGACGTCTACTGTTCCCTCTGCCAGATCTGTATGTTGTCCACTGTCTGTTCTTTGCTGTCCGTGAGAGGACTGGCACTTTCCTCTCATCTACAAGGGAGATGGAAAATGTTGCGTTTAAGTGTGTGTCTAAAGTGTGCTGGAACATTATACATTTCAGCCTGAGATGAGTGTCAGAGGTCCAATTAGTTCTTTAAGAGGGTCGTGCTGCTCAGAGGAATAAGACGTTTACTGCACAACAGCACAGCAACAGAAACTACCAACAACATGTCCCACTTTAATTTGTCTAATGAGAGCCTGCAGCGCTGCAGATGCTTGGCAGATGCTGAGAGGATGCGCAAGTAACAGGATGAGTTTGGTTTAGGTTCAGCAACACAAGCGCAAAAGCTTGAAGGGATGAATGGAGAAGAAATGAAAGATGACAAGTTACAGCAGCTAAAGTTCACACCAGACCCTGATCCATCTCTCTCCACAGGCCTAAAAGCACTGAGCCAATTAGAGGAAGGGGAGGGACTGTGGGTGGGTCCTCTGAAGATGCACACCCAGTATTCCCTCATGGTCAAATATTAATAAATGGTTGAAATGATCATCTACCTCATGAGAGCACCAGAGGATAAAGAACATCAGCTGAAAACAAGAGTCTGACAGAGCTAACATTAATATTAGCCGTGCTAGCCTAGCCTCTGCTTGAGGTGAAGGGGGTACGCAGCAGGATGCTCACCAATCCACCTGCACACATGTTTTTGCACATGCTCTTACCATAATTATTCCACAGGTCATTATGCAGTGTCTCCAGTAGCACCTATAGGTGCTTCAGTACTTTCTGTTCTGTCCCACTGCACAAGATGTGCCTGCACATTTTCAGTTCTGGCCTTGGCACTGAAGTATCAGTTATTGTGATAAATCTGTGATGCTGTCACGTGTCTATTGGTCAAAAATGTACATTTTCTATTCTTCCAGGTGATGCACCGCTGCTGCACTTCATCTACACGCGTGATTCTATTCAAGTCTTTTCATCACAACAGGAGGAGCAAGGGCAGAGGAAACGAAAGAGGAAACACACTCGCATCTGATAACTGTCTGCTTCAACTCCCGTGGCGTCTCCAGTGAGGTTTACCGTCATCCAATTAACACAATCAAACAACATTCACGGAGAAAAAAAAAAATCACACCAGAGGAACTTCCTGTCGCTATAACTTGATCTTTAAAAAATGTCTATACTTGTGTTGTTATTAGGAGCTTCCCTGCATGAATGATTTTAGCGACCCGGCTCTGCAACATTGAACGATTGAAGCCTTATGGGTGTTTCAAAGCATGGCTTGAGTCTGCCGCATGCATGTCAAGGCAGGAAAGATGTTCCTTTGAAAGAAAGTTGAGTCCCCCGCAGGACCCCATTCATTTTAAATCTCATACAATATTCATGTAAAATCAACCATTAACTGCCTCAAAATAGAATTTGTTCTTGTTTGGCCCAGTTCAACCCAGCGCCACCAGGTGTAGTGGAGCCAAGTGAAGCTAAAGATAAAAATAAACCAAATAAATGTAAAAAACTAAAGAGATTTAACCAAAGAAACTTACAGCACTGGCAGAATTCACTAGATGAGGTGAACAGAGACAAGAAAGGTCCAGCCACGTATGAAGCTAATGGTGACTGATGTGTTGTCATGAATAAGCGTCAAGCAAGACCTATTGTTCATCATTTTGAGCTCCAATCCAATTTTCTGTGAAAAAAGAAGAGGTGGGTTATCCTGGATTGTGTATTTAAAAGTTTTAAATGGACTTTTTTGAGCAGTTTTGCTGTTGTTAGTCATCAGTCACCATTAAAGTCAAACTAAGTACGCATGTCCAGCTTTTTCTTCATTCTGAAGCGGTGAAGAATTAATGTAGGAGGGGAAAAAAAACATCTTTTTGTGGGCTCTTAACTGTAATATTTTAAAGGTCAAATACATTTTTTGGGTGAGACACTGTTTGAAATGCAACTGAACTAGTTTTAGAGCAAGAACCAGCAGGAAGAAGAAAAGGATATGGAAGTGGATATGAGAAAATGGGAGCAAGCCTGGGACTGGCGAGGAGAAATGAACTGACGAGACACGGTGATCCCACAGAAATGGAGGAAACAGACAATGACAGGAAGTAAAACAAACTAAGACTGGGGATAAATTTCAAAATAAAAGACATAAGCTATAGGACAAAACACTGACTCCCAACACTGACAAAGATTCTAAACAGAAAATCGTTACAGCCCAGCTCAGTTCTTGCATTTTCTACAGACAGACAGATAAACAAAGCACCGGGATGAAAACATAACCTTGGTGGAGCTAATAAGACACGCCAGCCTTTAAATCAAAATACTGACAACGGTGAAATGAAGTGAAGTTGAGATTTTGATTTAATTTGAAAACTCTTGTCTTGTGTGTGAGTGGAAAACTCACATTTGATCCAGCATTACACCGATGTGACTCGTGACATTTGTTTAGAGATTTATGTTATTTTGTTCGCCATTGTGTTTCTCTGTCTGGGGACTGAGCAATGTTGGGACAGAAAAGTTGTTGAAGGCGCTTCCAAATCGATACTAAATGGACCCAGAGGAGTTGGGACTGTATCAAATGGCTTGTTTAAAAGCTGTCACCCAAATTTATGGCTGATCTATGGTAGTTTCTTCTTCTCCAGAGTTCTTCACTTGTGACAGGAAGCTGAACAGCCTCCAAAGCTGAGCTCAGACCTCTGAGCCACCACAACAGCAACAATAGTAAAAATATTTTGGGGGTAAAATCTGCAGTATTTTACAAGTTTCCCTATGATGAGGCTTTGTCATTTATATCCAAGTGTAAATGTGTCTATGTGTGCAGGTTATTTATGCCCAGTAAGCTTGAATGCTGCAGAATGAATGACAGTAGGAGAGGAATATCAGAGCCTTTCCTGCTCTGGAAGCGCTGAAGAAGCAAGATTTTGTGTGTGTGTGTGTGTGTGTGTGTGTGTGTGTGGTTGTGTGTGTGTGTGTGTGTGTATATGTGTGTGTACTCGACACTGAGAAAAATACTGGGAACTCAGTTAATTTCCAATAAACTGCCTGGTCACTCTCTCTCTCTCTCTCTCTCTCTCTCTCTCTCTCTCTCTCTCTCTCTCTAATACACACTGTCTCTCCTCAGCTGTGTGAATTTAAGCTTTATAAACTGTCATCGTACCAAAATGGCAATGAAGGTTTTGAGGGGATCTTGTGCCTGAGCTACAAATCAATCTGAGCTGGCAAGTCTGAAGGAATCCCCTGATATCGCCCCCTCGCCGCCGCCCCCCCCCCCCCCCCCCACAAAAAAAAACAACTCCTGTTCAGCCACTGTTTCAAAATAAGGAACTGAGCAGCACACAGGAGAGGACACGTCATTTCGAAGGCTGAGTCGGCACACAAGTGATTGACACAAGAGGCAAGGCAGTCTGACGGGAGAGTGGCGGCTGGACAGGATATTAAATAAATGATGCGTGTGAGATATAAAACGAGTTTATGAATGCGTTGCTTTTTAGCTGCAAACTATCTGTACCATCTGTGCCCATGTTAGATAACAGTTCTGAGCGCTGAGGGGAAACCCAAACTCTTACCTTTGTCCTCCCCCTGTGACAGTATCTCATTATATTACTTTTCCATCAAAGAAAAGTCAATTCCTCATGTTGCGTTGCTTCCTCTGGGATTTTACTGATGGCAACTAACTGAGAAAGTGCTTGTTTCTGACCTGTTCCTGATAACCATCCCCTGTGGGACAAATAAGGAGCAGAAGACAAATGATCCTGTCTGGTTGGAGAATAACAGTAGAAGCAAAAGAAAAGCAGGAGTTCTTTTATTGTTCAAGCGCATCAAAGAGTTGACTTCCTCACTTAGGCACATTCATTTTCACACTGTCGTTTCAAAGGCGGCTTATTGGATGAGAGCATTTAAGCATCTCAAATAAGACGAGCCCGAGACAAGAGGAGAGCTATTTCTAAAGACTTTAATTCAAGACGTATGAGAAAATGCTGAGTTGACCTCGGTTAGGTCTTGAAGGAAAAGACAGGACAAAGAATAGAGCTTACAATGATTTTTCTCGCTCCGGCTCCCCCTGACACCAAATTTATCACTGGCTCTTAACTTTGAGGCTTTATTTCCAACCATTTTAGCTAAGGATAATAAGTTATTATCTTTCTTTTACCTTGAAACCACACATACATTGTGTAGAACAACGTTCTCTAGGAAATGACGCTGCTCTCCTGCTCCTGTCACAGGTTGTCACCTCCAAACTGCCTCCCGGGCCCTGACCTTGTGTGCTCCTCTCCAGAGAACTGGTTCAGCTCTCACATCAGCTTGGTAGCTGTCTGTTCACATCTACAGAGTGAAGCCAGGTCTCCGGGTGCTCTGCCAGTCGGACGAGCAGTCCAACAGCTCTGCCCTGACTCAAGCACAATCACGACAGGTTCATGAGGACATGTCTACATGCTGATGGATGGCTCCAAGTAACAGAGGAAGAGTTTATGAAGGAAGTGCAGGTTGTGGGATTGTTAGATGAATGCAACTGGCCAAGCTGTGCAGAGTTTTGGATGAAGAACAATAACTCATCTCGGATGAGTAGGAAATGTGCTCCTACGACTACTAAGCAAACTGACTGGAACTTAAACTCAATAGCTGGCTGGACAAGAGCCCATTTTCCATGTCTGGTTAATTTGAAAAAGTAGGGACAATATCAGCTTGACGCTGCTGTTCAAAAGAACAGACGACCAGATTCTTGGCGCTGGCTTTGTCGTGGCTGGATGCCCGGAGCAGTATGAGCTACATGACTTTGACTATTTTCCACTATCAGTCAGTTTGACATCACCGTCACGTCGCGTGCATCAAAGGTTTAGCTCTTCAGTGTCCTCACGGTGAGACAAGGACAGCTCCTTGGCTTTTCCACCAGAAACACTGACTTGACCTCATAGAAATACGTGAAATGACCACGACCTCTTCGCCTCGTGATACCAGCCATCAGTGAGCATTGCCGAGCAAAGTTTGTGTTCTCTGTGAGTCTGTCCGACAAAGTTGACGGCACACAAACTTTGAGACTTGACTAAATGTCAGAGTTGTTGCTTTGACATATCTTTGTAGGTCTGAGAATATTATTGCGCGCCAGTTAACTGTTTGGGAGGGAGCGTTATTGATCATTATCCATCCCACTGAATCATTTTTAAAAGAACAGGACTTGCCAAGATTTAGATGAGATCGATACAACTTCTATGGCTGTTTGCTGAAGCCAGGGGAGATCATTAGCTCAAAGAAAGAATACTTATCAGAATCAGAAATAAGTTATTGATCAGTGAGGGAACGTTGGAATCGGTTGTTCCAACTCTGATAGGGAAACAAAAAGGAAAGAAAAACGATAGAAAGTGATGACAAAAAAAAGTGTTGATGTATTAAAAACTATGTCATGGTTTGTGAGCTCTAACTTGATTCAAAACATTATGCTACACCCAAGGGTCCAGATGGCTTTCTGCTGACAAGGCACATAAAATGGATGCGATTTTTATTATAGATGAGAATTATGTATTTAAAGGGTCTTTTTTTTTTAGGGGGGAGGGTTATTCGATTTGCATTTAATGATATAAGTAAATTAGTTAAGTTTAAACTTTCTCCCCTGTCTTTTGAACTTATTCAGAGTCTTTAATAGATAAAGTGCCTGGCTGTGTACCAACTCCTCTGTACTCTCAGTCGGAATCCATACAACATCATCGGATCCGATCAATAGAGCAGGAACATCATCCATCTTTGAGACAGGTACACACAGGATGAGGGGAGGGTCTGGAATACTGAAGGGGCTGAGCTACCACATCGGACATTCATACATTCATAGTGTTGTTTGTTCTTTCCCTCATTCTTCTTAGTCTAGTTTTGGGTCCCGTCCCCTGTGCTTGTAGACGTGCCGCTTGCCGTGCATCCTTGCTAAGATCAAAACAAAAGCAGATCATGAACTCAAAGCTGCATCAATAATATAAGAAAAATGCTACACACTTCCAGTTTCCTCACCTCTCCCACCTCATCTGGAAGTGTCACCTATTTTCCTCTGAAGTCATCTTAAATTGAATGGCTTCTCTGTCGCTCCCTTCTTAAATACAGGCTGGTCTTAGGGGCCGTCCGTCATCTCTCAAAGATCCTGAAGATGAATGAGAGGAATAAACAGTCCGAGCAGCTCTGGTCTGTCATAGATTTACTCCCAGGCACCTTCCTATCTGCACTCAGTAAAAATCTCATCAGCTCTGGCTTGGCTGGGATCTCTCTCTCAATCTATTCATTCCATCTCTATCTGCACCCATTATCCCTGGACCTGGTCTCCAATTCCCACATCGGGTTAGCTGGCAGTGAAGGTTAGCTCACTGGATTGTTCAGAAATCTGCAGAGATTATCCATCATCCATCTTAATCCACTTGATCATGTTGTGACAAGTGGATTTGTGTGTGTGTGTGTGTGTGTGTGTGTGTGTGTGTGCATGTGTGTGTGCAGGCTATATGTGTGTTTTTCATGCAGAAAATTCCCTGTTGCAATAAAAAGTAGGATTTACGCTTTCAGTTTCTTGCACATTGCACCTTTGGGTCCGCCGAGCAGCACAAGTGACTGGACTGACAAGATACCTCATACCTGCGACTGGTGCATGTTTGCACGACGGGTCTGGTGGAAAATGAACTAATAATGTGTGTATTTGAAGTGGCTGTCACCTTTGAACTCCAACATCTTTTTCAGTTCACCCTGGAGTCCAAGTAGACATTTGAGCCATATTTTAAAAATTCCCTTAAGGCGCTCAAGAGATATTATGTTAAAAAAACAGACAACCTGTAAACAGAAAGCCTCGGATCCAAAATCACAACATGTAACATTCGGCCAACCCTGCAAGCTTGTTTAGATTCTCCCTCCCTGTAGCTTTTCACTGACCTTTCCTCTGACCTTTTGAATATCGGACATATCAGAGAAAAGTCAGTGTCCACCTATGAAGACGAAAGACAGCTGAGGCTTTGAAGCCAAACCGATCTCCCAGAAATATGGGGAATGACCTCTTTAGATGGGGCGGTGTTGGTTTTGAGGTGGGTTGATTGGTTTACCGCTTTGGTCCTCCGTAAAATTCATTATCCAAGTTTACAAGGATGAATTTGAATTATCATCGCCTGGTTTTTCCTTCACATATCCAGAGAACTAGGACTCGATGGATACTTCACCAAGAACATGTACAAATCTTTTTGTCTTTCCTCAAGACATCTGTGTACCTTCATAATGATAAACTGCTTGCGTCCAGCTAGTTAAGATTTGTGAACTGCTTCTCCTGGGCTGCTTGAACTTTACAGCTTTTTAGTACATGCGCTCGATCTCCAGGATCCTTTTCTGTATTTATTCCGTGTCCATTCCTTTCATTCTTTCTCTCTTGTGCTCCCTCGTTGCCACACAGCTGTGCCCATTGATCCCAGCTGGGCTCTCAACCTCAATAGATCAATTATAGTCCCATTAAGAAGACACGAGATCCTCGTAGGCCATGATGAGACCTGAGCCCACCGTTAACTCACCCAGTCCCCCCTGCAGCCGCTGCGACCAGCCTCTCCGACCGGTTTAAGCCCACATGATTCAGTGGCATTTTAAAATGATCAAATTGATGTTTAAAATGATGATGCGAAGCACCAGGAGCTGCGTCCGGATGTCTGCGGCTTCAAACATCGATTTTACTGTTATTTGATTTATTTATTTTTTTTAAGCCAATAAATGGATCCAAATGATGCTGATTTGTACTAAGTATGTCTTGTTGGGTCTGTCAGCGGGCAACAAGCAGTTCAGATCCGATCGGAGAACGTGAGCGTCGTCACGCAACATTTCCACTCATCCTTCACGTTGCAATGAATCACGTCAGTTCTCATGTTTACGCTGAGACGTGACATCAAATGAGAAGTGTACTTGATTCGGAAGTGGATGGAAAAAAAATCCAGTGAGCGTAACAATGCCGATTGTCATTTTCACCATCAAAACACTTACCAGGATTTTTTTTTTTTAAATTGAGTTTGATTTTAGTTGAGTAGTAGAAGTAGTAGTTTAGTTTTGCATCTTCTGTAAACAGCAAATTAAAAACCAAACTCACAAGAACAGCTGACTCTGCCCAGTTTATTCCCGTCCTCCCAACATGTTAACTCTGTTAAACCCCAAACCCCATTAGTGAATGTAAACTCCCTCCTCAGCACATTTCATACGTCCTCCTTTGCTGATTCAAGAACACTGTAAAGAAAATGGATATTCAAACCCACAATAATAATCATGACATCACTCATATGTAACTGCTGCCATAGCGACACATGAGACGCGTGCTTCCTGATGACTGCGGTTCTCGGGCATCACGGTCTTCTCATCTTACTATAAAGTGCACATTTTTGCCGACACTTGCACTCTTCTCTTCCGCCCCTGCCTGCCGCTGCTCCCCTCCCCTCGTATCCATAATAGCAGGTGTATCTTATTGCCAGTCGCTACCTACGACGCTTGGCTGCTTGTGTACGTGTGAATGTGGCTGTTTGTGGTGGAATCAGCGGGATGTTTAATTACCCTGGCTCAGCTGGGGTTGTATATAGATGGGGAGGAGGGTTTACAGGGCGCACATATACACACTTACATGCGCTGGAGCACTCAAATGGTTTGTGAGCCAAACGTGTTTCATTTAACTCTGCCAGGAGATCTGCTCTCTGGGCTTGATCCCTTGACAAGCTACAGGCCTTTGCTAATTTACCACAATGGCAGGAGGAGAAGAAAGGAGAGGAGGGATGATCATGAATTGATTCACAACGAGGGCTCAGTCCTCTGGCTCCTCTAGTTTAACTGGACTGGACTTCTGAAGGGGTCAAGTGAGGGCGCCAGGATGTCAGCCAACTATTTCAGAGGAATGTGATCTGTATTTCAATGGTGAAGAGCTGTTGCCACTGTCGAACCTGATGGGGGGAAGGTTGGTAGTGCACACCAGAGGGTTTTAAATCTTAACTGATTTTAAAACCTAAGAAATTACAGATATTTAAAAAAAGAAGAAGATTGAAATGATGAATGCACTTTTACACTACAAGATTTCACATTTGATATTAACAATTTTGGGGAGATCTGGATACCAGGGCGACTCCGATACCATCAAGAACTTAAAGCCTGTGTCTGTAAAATTATTACACAATCGATAAGACCGACACTGACAGATAATCTGTTCAGGCCAGCCTTGAATCGGCATCCCGTGATTGTCAGGAGAGGTGACTCAAACTCACTACCCTGTCGTGTGCACCAATCATAAGGTAAAAAAAAACCTCTCCAAATAGGTGCGTTCACATGAAAACATACACTGCACATACAGCCAGTGCCTTTAATCCTGAGCCCAAATTGTTTTCTTTTGTAGTTGGAGATGAATTCAGTTATCACCTTGGGAACAGAGATGAACCGCTCTCCAGCGCAATATCTGCAGTGCAGCTAAAATAAAGCTGAGCAACAATTCTTCACCATGACCTTTTACAAAGATTTGTAGCCCCTTCAACCCTTCACAATGCAGGCAGAGCTTTGTTAAGGGTTTTTTTCTGCACGTGCGCTGGGGCGGGGGGGTTGCTGGTGTGTGTGTGTGTGTGTGTGTGTGTGTGTGTGTGTGTGTGTGTGTGTGTGTGTGTGTGTGTGTGTGTGACATTGTAGCAAGTGTTTCTTACACAAATTAAAAGCAGCTCTGTGACAATGTGTCACTTGACAGGAACAGCATGTCTGTACTGGTGTGAGTGGCTCATATGTATTGGTGTCTGTGCAGTGCAGTCAGACAATCTGCCGTGTGTGTGTGTGTGTGCGTGTGTGTGTGTGTGTGTGTGCGTGTGTGTATGTGTGCGTGTGTGTGTGGAGGTGTTCCAAATGCTTCTTCAATTATTACCTCTGTCAAGGGCATTATGTTTTTCCATGCCTATCAGGCCAACTTTCATGAAAACTCAAAGAAGGACCAAGGACGAATCCGTTACATTTTGGAGTCGATCCACAACAAATTTCCTCGTTTGTCATTGTGAGATAAGACATTTAATTAACATAATGTTCACAGGCTAGTGTCAGTGACATCACACAAATACAGTTCTCAAACATTTCTTTGACAATTTCCATTCGTCACGCATGATTTTCAGCAGAAAGTAGGCACAGACGTCTCCTATCACACAACTGTCGTTTTCATTTTCCACATTGTTAGTTTGGGAGTTGGGTGTTAGGGGCGTGGCTTAGGTGTAACAACAGTGAGACTGTTCATAACAACAACGGCGGCTCCTGAAGAAGTTAGCATAAATGCATATATAGTATATAATAATTACAATAGAACCGGAGAGGTTTTCATCCTTAAGAAGAGTGAGGGGCATCGTGATTGCAACTCTCTGCAAGACAGGATTTAATTTTCCTACCGCCAGGTGTGAATGGGGGAGGATTATTTGACAGACTTTCTATCTGTGCTGCCACAATCAACATCTCTAATTTTCTTCAAGATGACTGCACATTTTCCTGACAAATTGGTTTTCTTTCCTACACGCTGTAACTTCCCTAGTTAATTGAGGTGAAATTAATGTAGCTGTTAACTGCAGCTCGAATAGACTGAATCTGACAAGGACGTGAAATACTCTCACCGTTGTGTTTACCTTCAGGGTGCAAAAGTTGGCTTACGTTGAACACAAAAACTAACAATGGGACACACAAATGTGACAGGAGTCTGCTCTTAGCACGTTGACAAACGTCGAGGACAAACGTCCATATCCGAGAGTTCTGGAGGCTTCTGATTTGTGGCACCCGGACACCACCCCTATCTGTCACACAGAGGCCAGTTATAAAACTGTAAAATTAGACTGACACATTATCGCTGCAGCGAAATTTAATCTAGTTCACCCTTGCCTCCCGGCTATCAAGTTGATGTATATCCTAAGGCACGCACACAAACAATGTATAGAGAGAAGAAATGTAAACGTGTTATGCTCTGTAAGGAGAGGCCCATCAACCCGGGACTGAGATGCGGGATTGCAGACTAAATGCAAAAGTTCAGGTTTCAACATCAGTGTTTCATTTTTCACTGGGATATATCGCCATGGTAACCTATGCCAAAACTGGAGCCGGTTATATTGAAGAAATTTTTGAGTCCTGGCCATCGTCGTAGTGTCACCTAGGGGTCACATTGAGTAAGCTGCAGAAACTGTGTTGCTTTTAGCCTGTATCGTGGATTTCTCTTTTGCGTCGGGGATTTGTCTTTCTTGAATAAAGACTGCAGCTTCAGATCTCTGTGTTTTCGACTGGTGGCGACGGCAACCTCACGGCAGAAGGCTCATAACTGGGAAAGCCCGAGTTGACTTACTGAGCTGATAACAACCATCGTGGTGGCACTTAGGTCCAATTGCTGTTGTTAAAGTTTGTCAAACCAGATTCCTTTGATATGCTCAACTTGCTCTGTAGCACAGGGCTCTGATGAGAACTGAAGACTGAAAATGCTTTGATACAACCTCTCCGCTCCCCTCTCCCCTCCTCTCCACAGCATCTGATGTAATAAAGGTCCATCTATAATTAATGCTCTGATAAATCAGAGTCCACGTTCCATGCTAAGACCTTGTAATTTTCGGAGAGGTGTCATTTGTTTTGCCTGGTTAAACCCTTGTTAGTGCAGCTTGATGGATAGTGTCTGTCCAAGCTGCAGAATTATAGTGTGTGTGCGTGTGTGTGTGTGTGTGTGTGTGTGTGTGTGTGTGTGTCAACAGGGTACCAGAAGAATGTCAGGACTACAGTGCTACACATGCTGGGCACCATCTTTAGTAGATCCTGAATAATGTTTCAGAGAGACTGCCGGAGCTTCTCTGTTGTAAGATGACCAGATGACGTAACTTTACTGCTTTAAACAAAGATGGAACTCTACTGTCAGACCACTGAACATCAGCTAACATCGGTTTCAGCAGGCACTTACATGACTGCCATGCACACTTACTGCTCAACTGCATCAGTCTCTGAAAGATCCCCTCAAGTATTGAAATACTCTGAACAACAATGTGGTTTCCATTTTTTCTTAAAAAAAAAAAACCCTTGAAAACATTAAAACCGCATTTGTTATTTTTCCTGAAAATGACCAAATGAATGCAATGCCATCTAGTAGTCATAGAAGTTAGGAATTCAGATGACATCAACACGAAGAGGCAGGTCCGGGTGGTGGATATACCACCTTGAGCACAATGTTCACGTTGGCTTCCTGTTTTCAGCTGCGGGTCTGTCTTGACCAAACTGCTTATTCAAAACCAACTTTCTTCATTCTCCCTGTCACTCTGAGTGTTTTTTGTGCCTGAAAGGAACCACAGCTTATCACAGCATTGACACGTCATCAAACATCATTACTTTAAGATGCAGGAAATGTGCATTGGAGCCGTATAAGAGGGTTGGGAGAAACCATACACAGTCGATCAGGGTTCTGTATCACTTCTGTAAATTCCATACTGAATTTTAATTGCCTTGAAGTTGTGATGATGTCATAGTTTTAAGTGCATGCCTTTAAAATGGATGGCGAGCAGAGTGACTTTCAACCAGCAGCAGATGAACACATGCTGAAGCGAACAAGTGAAGTTACAAAATAATGCATTTTTGACCGAAGGCGGGGTTTAAACTGTACAAGCTGAGATTCTTTGTACAACGTACAGTCCCACTACAGTCTGAAACAAAATGCACATGAAGCTTTCCTGAGCTACTGCACTCACAGGCGAGGTGAAAAGTCAGTATAGGGGGTCAGGAATCAATTCTTCCCTAATGTTCAATGAAAAGACGAGCTGGGTGACTCAGGTGGTTGGGCAGAGAAGACATAACCGTCAACAATAAATCCCCAAGTTTTAATAAAGGTAATCTTGTTTTTGCAGCTCTTCTGTTGGCTCTTACAGAATCATCCAACATCTGTGCTCTGTTTGCCTGGATTGCTAGAACAGCAGTTTCTTGTTCATATCCCTGCAACGGCTGAACCGTAGGCTGCTATCACAGTGTAGAACTTCGTATATTCTGAGGAAACCCCAGTCTGAGAGCAACGAGGGGTAAAAACGCACAACGCACAAGTTGTACTGAAAATCTCTTTCTAAGTGTGTGCAGTTCCAGCTCATCATTCAAGGTAGACACAAGGTCTGAGGATTTGTATGATTCCTTGGCAGAGCTGATCGATAACATGCCCTCGACCGCAGAGACAATGAATCAAGGCGTCCTACATCATTCCGCTAAAACATTACTTTGACAGAATGTTGAACTTTTTGATTTAAAAGCCACAGCTCAAAAGCTCTAGAGCCTAAAGCAGAGCACCAGAGCCAGTAAACATAACTAGCAGGGGAAATTTATGAGAATCAGTCAACAGAGATGATGTCATCATTTATATTTGTCACATTCGCGAGGTAGTGTTCCTGTAAATTTCATGCAATGAATTTTTAAATTGGCAATGGACGCATAAACATACTCTAAAGAGCAGACAAGTATATCACTCCATGTATAAACATTAAAAAAACAGCTACATGCAGACCAGCACCAGAGACAGAAAAAATGTGCACTTTCTGCACATTTTTTTCACAACTTATGTGTTGTGGCCATGATTTTTTTTCTCTTCTGTTTCTATAGATTGGCTGAGTTTTGTGCAGTTGCAAAAATAACTAGCAAATACAACATCATCGAAGTACTCGGTTATTGTTGAACAGCGCGTTAGCAGTGTTGCTACCTGTTGTTTCTCACTGAGAAGGCAACAAATGCTGCAAGGGAGGGAAAGCAGATGGACGCCGTCGTCGCTCTGCTGTCGGCCTGCGCTGACTCAGCCTGCTTTAATCCTCAACTTCATCTCATCCTAATTCTACACTTAAACAAGCCTCTTGGACAAGGGAGGTCTGGTTTGGATGACCCTGGCTTTGAAGACATATCACACACACACAGCAAGTGCACAGACTCTGGATAAGGCAGGAACCTTTACTTTAGTTGCCATGGACACCATTTCAGGTGTTTGGGTCTGTACTCAAAACTGGCACATGATCTGCTAGCTCTTCTCTCTCTCTCTCTCTCTCTCTCTCTCTCTCCCAGTGTGTGTGTGTGTGTGTGTGTGTGTGTGTGTGTGTGCATTTGTAATGACGTAGAAGTGTGTGTCTGTGTACCCAGCATACTGATACTGTCTGTGAACAGAATCACAAAAAGACTCTGGTCTGTCTCACCTCCCTCACTGACACTGTTTTTGCCAATGTCCTTCTCTTCTCTTCTTTTTGCATCTGTCCTCTCATTTAAAAAAAAAAATCACTCCATTCCTATCACAATGTCCCCCGTCCCCCTTCCTCCCTGTACTGTATAAACACAGTCTGAGTGTAGTGGGTCAGAGCTGTCCAGCCCATTTCGGCCCAGCAGCCCACTTATCAAGCAGCGCTCGATGCAGCCAGCCAGAAAGACGGATGGTACAAGGACACAGAGAGAGACAGAGATGGAACAGAAGTAAAAGAAAGAATGACACCAATAAAGGAGGAGTAATTGTAAAGGGAAAACTGGCCACAAAGGTCGGATGAGTGAAGACCACTAATAACCAGTGAAGTCGGACCAAGCGAGTCAGAGCAACCTTAATGCGGCTGTCTTTTTCCAACACCACTTGAGCTGCGACCAGATTTAGTTTCCTTTATTTCAGTCAAGCTCACTTGGATCTGTAAGTCCTGCTAGCCTCAAAGCTAATGTGAACATTAATGTTTTGTGGACAGAGGACTGAAGGGTGAATTGCAGTTGCGAGTTAATGTGATACTACCTGCGGCTACCCGCTCCAATTTCTTTACAATTCAATGACATAAACAAGTAAATGGCCAAATGAAAGTTTACTACATTATCATGTCTGTAAATATGATTTCTGTCAATTCTTTCAATGATAAATTGTAAAGTACCAAGACACGATCCCACATATGGAGGTGCCCAAAGAAAAACTGGAAAAAAAAAGAAAAAAGTGTGGGTTCTTTCAACCAAAAACCAATGGGATTTTCACATCAAATTCTGGATTATTGTTGAAATTTTATGTCACTTGCGCATTTTTATGTCACAAGATAAGCCAAGCTTGACAAATAAATACTTATTTATGATTTCTGAGGAATAAATGCAATCGCTGGAGGCATGAAGCTAACGGTATGCTATGAATAAACTAAGCTGGGGTTGCTTGACATCAACTGCACCACAACCAGATTTGTGCTTCTTTATTTTATGGGCAGACCTGGTAGACATCCGGCACTAAAGAGATTCATTGAAAATAATTTGTGTGTCTATGTTCAGCCGGCACGAGTTGTAACATTGTTATCTTTGCAAGCGCCTGAACCCTGACCTCCTCCTTGCATGACGGCCATTGCAGCAGTAAGCAAATGAGAGCCAATACTGTACCAGGAAGGTAGAAATGTACCGTCCAGTAAATACAGTTCATTATTTTACAGCTAATAATAGTGACAGTGATTCCTTGACTGGGATCTGTTTTAACCAACCGAAGGCATTTATTTATTTATGTGGGGCTGTTCTATTTTATTTTTTTTAACATGGTTTTACTGATAGTTGTGTCATTCATTTATAGGAACTAAGATGAAAAAATATTAGTAACATCTCCCGGTATAAGCCAGTAATGTTCGAAACGGAACGTGGAGGGAGGGTTGATGTTTTACACTCAATATGAAATCTGTGTGTGGTGCTTTGGCTGATCAGTGGACGAGCCAAAACTCATATATCTGATAAATAAACACCGTTTGTTTGCTGCTGCGTTCGTGTCTGAACGCAAACTGTGAGTGAACATTGTGTTTTTTTAGTTCATCGTGCTTCCAGCATCCAATTAAAATTATATGCCGAGACATAAAATGCATATATTTCTTCATCTTTGCCTCTAGTTAGTTAGTAAAAATGCGTGATTATGTTGAACTGACTCGCAGCTCTTGTTTTATCACTCCATCGCTGGGTTTAACAAAAAAACATGACATCAGTGCTCCGCCTCTAACCTCAAGCATTAGATAATATTTTCACTTCTGTCATCAAGTCTGCATGAGTACACACAGTACTGTCGACATGCACGGAATGAAAAACAGGGACACACACTCACTCGATAGGCTTCATCATAAATGTAGACATGTTTGTTTCGATTCTTGGTAACATCAAAGTACAACTGTCCGTGAATTCTGCACATGCTCGAGACCCTTGCACACGCTTGCGCGCGCACACACACACACACACACATACACACACACACACACACACACACACATACACACGTGCACCACCACACACACAAACAGAGTTGAAAAGCCACTTGAGTGTGAAGCAATTGAACAGCCAGAACACCTGGAATCGCTCTTCTGCTAAGAAAACAGCAACACAAGGAGAGAACATCAGGTAGAGACAGAAACAGATAGATGGGTTTGTTTTGCTGGCAAAGTAAAGACAACAAGATAGTAAGCCAAACACACACACGCACACAAACACAAACACACACACACACACAGAAACAAACACACACAACATAACAACTACAAAACTCTAGGAAAAATGAGATCTCACCTTCATGATGCATCCTTCTGTCACCAGAACTGGTGCTTTCCTGGATATGTGTGTGTGTGTGTGTGTGTGTGTGTGTGTGTGTGTGTGTGTGTGTGTGTGTGTGCGTGTGTGTGTGTGCGCGTGCGTGTGTGTGTGTGTGCTGCCCCTGTCCCCCTGAAGTCACAGGGGAGGCAAGTGTGACTCCGTCCGCAGTAGAAATGTATAGGTTTGTAAATGCATGTGTGAGAGAGATGAAGAAAGTGCTGCTCCTCTTTGCCTCTCTGTTAAATGAAAACTATCTTCATTGTCTTTCCATCTATCTATCTATCTATCTATCTATCTATCTATCTATCTATCTATCTATCTATCTATCTATCTATCTATATGCTCCCACTTTCTTCATCTTCCCACCCTCCTCTCCTCTCGTCTCACTGTATCGTATGTTCCTCCACATCCCTCTAACTCTCCAGCTCCCTCCCTCCTTGCCTCCCCTCCCTCCCCCTCTAGCTCCCCACCCTTTCCCTCTGATAGAAAGCTCACGTTCTCTCTTCTCCCAAACAGACAGAAAAAGAAGGCAGATAAATAAATGCTCTGGCTCTCCTCTTTTTTTCTCTTTGTCAATCCGCTTGCCTGTCCTGCTTGTCTCCTCTCATCCTGCTGCTGCTGCCCTGCTCGTGCTCTCGCTGAATAAATGTTTGTGGATAAAACATTCCCTCACATTGTGCACACTGAATCTGTTTTGTCCAGAAACACAGTACATATACAGGCAAATGTATTGAAGCTCCTCCGCACCCCCCCCCCCCCCCATTCTGTTTGACCAAATTTAATAGAGTCAGCAGATGTGCAGGAACACAGGGGGACATACAAAGACGGATAAAACAGGATCATTGGCACAGCAATTCATGGTTTCTGATTTCCTGATTCCTTTGGTAACTGAGAGGGAAAGTGCCCAGGGAGCAGAAAGAGATGTTCTTCAAGAGTGCAGGTGAGTCTGCTGGCATCGCATGCAAAACAAATGATTTCAATATTAAATTAAGTTTTTATCTTTTCGATTGAGATGTCGTGCAGCTTCTGTTCAGATGCAGAGATGCAACAGTAAATGATTTCAAGTCTGTCTGCCCTGCAGCTGTGCACTCACAAATAACATCCAACAGAGGGCGATGTTACAAAAGAGAAGAGAAGAGGAGAGAACAGAACAGGAGAGGAGGGTCAAGAAAGCTCCCCCCCAAACAGAAGTAAACATGACAATAACACTAATTCATAGATTAAAGAGGACAGATTCAAAGAAAACTAAGACCCCAATAGAAAAACCAAACCAAAAATAACAGAATTCCAGCCTAGCAATAACATCTGGTATTGATTTTTAGTCACTGGGTCACATGAAATTGAAACCACTGAAAAAAAGATGAATTTTTAAATAAAATATTCATATAAAAGGGAAGAAGCCCAAAAATTCAATAAAAAGGGGTGTGTCTCATTTGTCTTGTAATGTTATCTGGCTTTGACTTGGATTCGCTGGGTCGCTTATTGGCAAACAAAAAGATGCATATCTTGCATATGAAATATGCAACTTACCTTCACAAAGTGGCCAGAAACGTGACTCCATGTGAATGTTGTTGTTCCTCCTTAATCCCAAATATTTTCAATAATTAAACATAAACCTGAAATGTCCTCCGTGAGTCGTGCTCACAGCCTGTTTCTACTGCCCCCAAGTGGCCAACAATAGTTACTGCAAGTATACTGCAAGCCCATGAAAATGTCCTCACTCCAATTGAAAAGTATTCCAGCAAAGTGTTTTGAACCTCCGGGTTTAATAGTGAAGCAGGAGATGATTTAAAAAATACTTCAGCTATTCTGAGTTATTATTCTATATTTAGCGTCTGCCTTTATGTGTTATATGTCATATTATAGTCATGTTTATTCGTCATAGTCGTAGTTTAGTCTTAATTGACAAACAAAATCTCTTCGTCCTGTTGTAGTCAATGAAAAGTCATTACATTTTAGACAAAATGTTTTCTCTTTGTAATTAATTTGGACTAATATGGAATTGGCAATTAAGATCTATGTGAGAGAGTATCAAGTGTTGAAATTGATTAAGCAATATTTCAACACTTGGTAACAGTGCAAATAGCCTTTTACATCATGCAGTCTGTCCTGCTGTGCTCCCAAATGAAGAAGTCCAGTGAGTCAGATGGTGAATTCACAAGCAACAATCCAACCTGAAGCCTGTCTGATGCGTCGTACACTTCCTGTCTCTATGTCTCATTTAGAATCTCAAAGGGACGCCTGATAATATCCTCTATGAAGCTGATTAACCGTTTGATGTTCAGAATATCTGATGGGCTCAGCTGCAGTCGTCCCTGCTGTGAGTTCTCTTCACATCAGAAGAGTTCTTATCTTTGAAGGGGATTTTAGCTCCTCAGATTAGAAAGGAGGGAGCGATAAATAATAATAATAATAATAATAATAATAAAACAACAACATCAATGAATTGAACACATCTAAAGACCACCTTCACACCACCTCGGGGGACCTGTTATCAGGTCGGACGTCAGATGTTTTCCGTTTGTCTCGCGTCTGTGTGAGAGCGAGAACTATCAAGGACAAAGTCTCTTTGGGATTACTGTCAGAAAGTGACAGCCTGGAAAAGTTGCTCTGACAAACAACGCCAGCTGTTTGATGTGATTTCACTTCAGCTAACCAACAAACCCTACATGCACCGGATGGTGATTTGTTACAGAAGGCTCACCAGGGCATTAAAAATCATTTTCCGATGGGATTTGAAAAGCAAATGGTTGTCTGTCTCTATGTGTTGGCCCTGCGATGGACTGGCGACCCGTCAAAGATGAACCCCGCCTCTCACGTGAAAGCTGCTGGGATAGGATCCAGTCCCCCCGTGACCCTTAACAGGATAAGCAAAGAAAATGGACAGATGGATGGATGGATGGATGGATGGATTTGAAAAGCATGATGTAGTCTTTAATCAGAACAATGGGACATATGCACATTTTGCAAAGTTACTAGAGAATAACTCACTATTTCGTATTTAATGTTTTTATTGAATGTCAAGGTTCACCTTCCAGTACATTCCCTAGCTGATTTTTTTCTCACATTCGGATTCCACATCATATATTTCTGATTGTGTCATCTGTGTTTCTATTTTTCAATTAAAGTTACTTTCTGTAACTTGGAACCGTAGCGAGTGGTGGATGTGCTGCTTTGTAATACCGCTTTGTGCCTCAAGAGGTGATAATGAGTCACTGGAATATGAAGAAGCAGGAGAAGTCCAACTCAAAACCCCTCATTCCAGGACAGACCCCCCCCCCACACACACACACACACACATACACACCCAGGAGCTTATGTCTGATAATGGTAAGAAACTATTTATTCCTCTAAAAAGAAAACATTTCTTTAATTCAGTGTGGATTCACCAAGCAGATTAATTGTGGAATGATAGGTCAAAACTTTACCATCTTCATAGCTCTACTAGAGTAACTTCCATCTGTCTTTGTTAGCAACGCACCATTTGATGAGTGTCCAATGAACCCTACAGCAGAAACTACAGCACCAGCAGCCTTTATTATTGCTCTGCAACTCATAAAATTACACTTGTGTTCCCTCAGCTGAGCTAAGCTGAACCATGGCTAGTGAGTCATAAGCTTAAGACCCTCACGGGGTATACGATACCACCGTGAGATATTGCACTGCGTGAGAAGAGTTCCATTAAGCGATAACAAATGGCGTCTCTGCTTCTGCGCTTCTCTTTATTAGCCTTCATCGGGACTGTCAGAAACATAAGCGCTCGCTAAGAATTGTTCAGTGGTGAACTTCAATGCAAACTATGTTCAAAACTAGATATTAGAGCTGGATGAAGAAATACATTGATTAATGGAAGAGCTGCCAGCTCACTCAGCTCCTTCAGCATCGACGCTGTCCGTTTTAAAGAGCACAAGCGCTTCCTCATGAGATGTCTCTACAGGATGCCACATAATTATTGATGCTGGGCGGCGTCTGATCCTGTGACATTTTGATGATGTATGGACTTAATAAACCACTGATCAACACCACGACCACAGCGTGTAACACTCTTTTCCCAAAGATGCTGCTCAGAAACTGTGTTAATGAGTTTCATCTAATTGGCAAATTAGTTGTGGAGCGAGAGAGAGAGAGAGAGGGAGAGGGAGAGAGAGAGAGGAGCAACCTGTTTGAGATGCAACAGCACAGGAACCCGTTAGTAAATCCAACCTGCAGGCATTTAAAGTGATGAAAGCTGTCATTTAGGAAACTGACAGTCCATTCAACACAACTGCATCATGGGTAGATGTTTGATTAGCTGCTATTGAGACTGTCATTGGCTTGCACAGATACAAAAACTTGCAGGTGCACAAAAATGTGGAAAAATATCATCTTGTTTTTTTAGTGTTTTTTTTTAACATTAGGCAATACCTCCCCCTGCTGTTTTTAACCCTGAATGGCATAAATCCGATTACTGCAGTTTGGAGCCTCTTTGGCCATTTTATGATCTTGTTTACTATAAAAGATGTTGCCAATAACTCGAGGTTCTGTTCTGAATGAAAAACCTGAAATGCACAAGGCTCAGTCAGTCAGTCTACGTCCGGTTAACAGACCACAAACATATTCAAGGTGTTGCGGAGGAGTGATGCTACAGTACTCGTTTAGGAGAAGAGATAAGTGTAAAAACATTGCAGATTTAAATTTGATTAACCTTTTTTTTTTTTTTAAAAGGAAAAAAAGTATGATAGCTCCATCAAAACCATAAAACATATGATGAGTCCATAAAGGAAGTATATAAAGTACACTACAAAACATCCATACGCCCAACTGCCAAGAGTGGGCTCATTCTGTAACACTACAGCATGCAATTCTGTTTATGGCTGAGTTATAATAATTCGACCATATTTCAAAAAGCATATCAAAGATAACTCAAATCCTTTTCTTACACTGTGCATTTTAGCAGAAAGTACTTCAAAGACTTGTCCTGAATATTTTCTCATTGCAATTTGACTTTAATAGAAGACCAGTGAACTGTACATTAGATAGTTATGTCATAAAATGTCACGTGTTTAAGGATAAACGCAGATAAATCGATGCTGATCGCAGCAAGCGAGACGATGACAGATGATGATGATAGCGGGATGACAAATGTGAAGAGTTCATCCATTTGTTGAATTGAGTCAGCTGATGCAATGAACAGCAAGAGAGTTTGCAAATCATAGTGGCTGCAGAACACTTTTAGCTGTGAACAGATGGGAGGGAAATCTAATTTAGAACTAGAATCCTGGACACAAAGTGAAGTTGCTGCTGAACTGAAGTGAAGCCGAACCAAGCTGTCAAACTGGGAGCCAAACACTCGCGGCGTCAACTTAATTGGTACCCAGAACGACACAAAATAATGAGAGTATGCTGGGTGATTGATGAGAGGAAGCTTCGGGCCAACACATACATAAAAAATTTCTCAATCTTGTTTTGTTTTTTTCAAACAATAAATTCCCCAAAAGTATCCAAGCCTGGGTAACAAATGAACTCCTATGAGTTTTTTTTTTTTTTTTTTTTTTAATGTCCAATGTTTAGAAAGTAGTGGGATCTATTAGCAGGAGGTTTCAATAATGTACAGGCACCTGAAAAACAGGTTATTTTTGTTCGAATGTGAACTTTTTCAGGCAAAAAAACCATTTGGGCTTCAAAATAAAAAGTGACAATCCATTATGAGGTCATAGGGAGGATGCAGAGGAGGACAAAAGCCAGAAGGGGAGACAGCTGGATCCTATAGTGTACCTGAACAACCTTGGGGCTATGAGCTTGCCATGGGGGATCATTTCAGTTGGTGTCCCCCCTTCCGCTCCCCGTGTGCTGCCATTTCAAAGTCCCCCACGAAACAAGAAAATCTTTTAGCTTGCAAGCAATCTAGCATCCCAAATATTGATAATGACACATTTTGATTGGTCCGTGAAATAATCTGGGCGTGCGGGGTTCTTTCTGCGAATAGTTGTGAAGACACAGTGAATATGAATGTTCTGAAAAACCAAGTTTCCTGCATAGACTGTGGTTCGTCGCAACGTTATTGTCGACGCCTTTATCCTGGGATCGTGCCACTTGAGTTAATTCTGATTGGTTTACAAAAATACAAAAAGCCACAGCATTTTTTTTCCCTTCCATAACAGAACGATAACGGTAACTTTCGAGAACCACGAGGTTACAGTACGTGGAACCATATATTCAGACGGACCCTGCAGGTTACCATAGGTTCGCCATGTAGCAAAGCGGTGCAGTCTGCAACTTCCCTGCTAGATGTCACTAAATGTCACACGCCGGCCCTTCAAATCAACCCCCACAGTTACTGAGGTGTGCTTTCGTTTTACCAGCTTCCCTTCGCTGGATTACATCCCTCTGCTTGCCTTGAGGAGTTGAGGGAAGAAATGAGACTTCCTCAGCAACATTTTAAATTACAACCATAACGTATCTGACAGGAGTTTACAAGTGCGCAATACTTTTTTTTTTTTTCAGATTTAAGAGCTGCTATGTCACCGAATGATCAAAGCTAGTATCTAACAGCATTTTGGGGAAGCTGCTTCATGTTCTAGTTGATGTCTTGAGAGACAACTACAGCCCAAACCTAGAGGCGAGCATTTCCTACTACCACTTGACTAACTGCCAGTTAAAGCTTACCAATTAAAAATAAAAGAAGACATAAGTCTGACAAACATGCCCATCTGCATTCAAAAGCAGCTTTGAAAGTGGAGACAAAGCCCACGGTTCTCGCCAGATGACGGGGGTGAGCAGCAGCCTCAGGCACAGCTTTGTTCAGCTTTTACGAATGCTGACTGATGACAGCTGCATTAATGAGGCGCTATAGTTACGCCACAAGGTGACCATCTTTTATCAAAGAGATTTGTTCAGATTTAATATGACAAAATATCCATCTTTTAGGATCATCTAGGCAACAGATGTGTAAACCTCATCGTTGAGTTGCTAAACTCCGTAAATACCTCATTAATTAGTGGGAAATTCCCTCAGAAAATAATGTGGCCTTTATTAAACGCATAAAGCCTTTTGTTTATGAGGACAATTTCTTTCTGCGATTCATGTTTCAAATGAAAAACCATGTGCAGCATGTGGTATCAAGCTTTGATGCTGTCTGCCCACAGACGTGATCCGCTTTCACTAAAGTTGTAGCTGGAGCTCTGCAAGTGCTCGCAACTATTTTGAGTGTCAAGTCTCAAGCGTAACTCTAAGCAGGATTGAGTCGGTTCAGCTGAGCGCACCAGCTGGTTGTGCTTTGTGCAACTGTGAGTGGCAAAATGAAATGATTATTCAGTTCCTCTTGTTATCGCTTGTATTTTGCTAACATAAAAGTGTTTGTGTATTACTGAGAAGACAGCTGGATAAAGGAGATGTGGATTAGACCAGACATTGCGCTTGAGAGCTTGTAAATGGATGGTTCTGGATAGCATGGCTGTTTTTCCGCTGTAGCTGCTGTGAGTTGTTCATTAGCTTCATATTAACAATACATGGCTGGCTCTTTCTACGTTCTGGAATCATAGAGAAGTCATGCAGGAGGGAAAAGCATCTGTCTGAGCTCATGTGTGAGTACTTGAAAAGGGTGGAGTACGGCTTTAATGGAAACACAATCCTAACAACCTCCATGTGTGTATTCCAAGTGTTCGTGCGGTACTAACAGCACATTTTGTTTGTCTGCTCAGTGATTCCGCCAGGTTGTCTGAAATGCAGCTTGTCTGTGTTTGAAGCAGCATGTGTGTATGTGTTGACAGGCCTTTGTGGGCTGGGTGTGTGTGTGCAGGTCTGCATAAAGGGGACAGGCTGATTCATCATCCTAGTTGTTGGATATGCAGACAGGCTTAGAAAGCAGCTCTCTTGATGTGGCACTGTGCCCCTCCAGCATCAAATATTCAACACACACCTTCCTTCCCTTTCCCCTGACTAAATCTCTACACGAGACACTCTGTAGAATGCTGATATTGTTTACTTACTGGCAGGTTGGACCTTTGATTCCTGACCAGACCTTAACAAAAGACAAGACCACCCACACGTACGACGTGGCCAAAAGAGAAAAACGCATGAAAAGTGTGTACCAGATCTCCCTCAATGCGCACAATAATTGAAACTCACACCTTCTTATTCAAACAAGTCCTTAGAATTGCTTTTCAACACAAAAAGATACAGTACAGTATTCTACATTCCCTCATTTCTGTCGACAGATTAGTCCTAGCGCCGCCTAGAGGCAACAGGAAATTACATTTCATTTAAACCTCGATGAACTCCCCTAATTAAAATTTGGGGACATACATTCACAAGAATATTAAATTGCAAACTACTTGAACTATAGTCCCAATATCATCTTAGTATTCGAGCCCCTAAAGTTGTTCTCTCTGCTAGCAGAAAATACAGATTTCTAATGTTTCGCGAGATAACAAAACCTTGCTGACATAGGAGCCGATGTCATTTCCACCATAATCATATTTTAATTATCGTACCAACTTAATTTTTCCAGACGTTTTAGATTAATGTTGTTTCCTTGAAAAAAAAATACTGAAAAATCACCGTTAGTCGCACAAAACATGTTCTTACTTAAAAAAAAAACAACTATACCGTGTGAAGTGTTTGGGATTCTCAATCATTTCTATTCAATGCAAACAAATGAGCATCTTTGGAATATTAATTTTATAGCTAATTAACTCAATTTAAGCTCCCCCATTTTTTTTGCCACCTGTTTCTCCAACCCCATCTCCTGATTCCAGAACTTACATGTTCCAGTTTGTCCCTCCTGCGGAGCCAAACGCTGGCTGAGTAGTCCTGCTGCTGCACTGCCGAAATTACGGAACTGGCAGGAATCCCAGTGGCTGAGATGCTGAACCCTAATCCCCTCAAGTCCTGGCCGGTCACTGGCCCGCGGATCCCTCGCAGCTCCATATGGCTGGATGTTTGAATGGATGTTTGGGTTTATTTTTTCAGTCTTGGTAAAATGATCAGTTATGGTTTGATCTTGTAAATGCTGAAATCCTTTTCTGGATGCAATTTAGCTCTTCTGCACCTTTTACTTCTTCTATACATAGTGAAAAAAAAAAAAAGGACTACACGTGTCACTGGGAGGAAAAGGGTGGTATTTCAGTTCCAAAGCAGTTTGCTGCAAGCATTCAGGTCCACGGGGTTGCCGTCAAACTGAGTGTTGAAAAAAATCCAGTATTTGCCTTTTCCTAACCTCCTTTAACATTTGGATCACCAAATAGTTGCAAGAGTCATCATGTGTTGAGAAAGTCTGACCGTCTCTGTCTGTCTGTAGTAAATCCTCTTCCAGCGTGCCTCCAAATGTCTAGCCATTCCCTCCCTCATTATATTATTCCAGAACACTCCTGTCTGCTCAGGCTGCCTTGCCTGGGCTGAGCTGAGCTGTAGGCGGGACTAGATTTAACTAAGCCTATAGATCCGACAGGTTCAACCCTCATTAGACCAAGGACTCCTCCATATAAGGCATCCCCACTGTGGAAGCGCATGTGTGTGAGAGAGGATGTGAGAGGAGAAGGAGGGTGGAGTAGAGAAAAAAAGGTAAAAAGACAGAGGGAGATAGAGCGTGCGATTGATGCTGATGCAGCGTTACTAAGGAGGGGAAGACCCCAGTATCAAGCCCTCGCTGGAACCGAAGACCCATGACGACACACCCAAGCCCTCCTCTCTCAGTCTCCTTCCTTATCTGATTCACATCTCTGCATCCTCTCAACTCTTTTACGACTTTCACTTTGTTTCATTTGACCATTCGCCGGTGACACAAACAATATATCCAATAAAAAAACATCAAGAGTGCTCTCCCTGGTCACACTTATAACACACACACAAACACACACCTTGGCACATCACAGCAGACTGGTGCAGTGAGGCTGCAGTAACACTCCTCCTCCACCCAGACATGAGCCGGGGAAAGCAACAGAGCATAAAAACTTCATTACAACAGTTTTAAATGTGCATTTCCTTGTGCACAGACTTTAATTTCATAATTCAAACAGTGATCCTAGAGTAACACATTAAAAATGCAAGTGATGCATTATCACAAAGTTTGTTTTACATAGACGGTAAAATGCCGGTGCTGTTAAACTCTAAAGAAGAAGACAAAGACATCTAGGGCAAGAATTAGGACACAGAAGAAAGTACAGAGAAGTACAGGAGCCACTAGGAAGTAAAACTTCAGCATCATCCTGGGGGACACCAGGTCAAGCTCTCAAAAAAATGATGTCAGATTATTCCTGAAGACCTTAGGAGACCCAGCGTTGACCAGGACTGTCCAACTAGAAACCACATGATGGACAGATGACCTCACATCAGCCAGGTACACCCCACACTATCCTCCACAGCACCACTAGTGCCCTCTACAGTAAACCTAGATACATTGACAAGCTCTTGCGCAGTAAATCTTGTCATCGGTTAACATTAACCGCCAGCTGCAAAACCATCCCACAAATCCTAAATGTTTTCAACGATCCCTTGATTTTAGGTGATAGTATCGATTGGATGTCTTTGCTTTGGTTGGGAATGAAGCCAGAAAATCTCATTTTACCGCCTCTCACTCAGTCATCAAGTCTAATCTAAGCCAAGCATCAGTGAATGCAACTCTAATTTGAACTGATCGTTTGAGTGAGAGAGCGATTCCAAGGTGAACATCTAATAATCCCTCCCTCCTCTTCTTGCAGATACTCCCTTGTTCCCTCCTCTTCAGATCTGCAGTTTGATGTGAAGTACAAGAGCCCTCAGGCCTCATTATGGCAGGAAAACAGGTGAAACTCAGACGGTCATTGCTAATGAGAGGTGAAATGGAGCGGAAAAGAGTTCAGCTAGGCACAGAAACCACCTCTTGTTCCGTCAGCCTGTCGCTACAGACGGATCTGCTAGCTATTCCCTGTGGACACAGCTACTGTGTATGAGCTGTTATGGAGTAAATGCTTCTGAGATGAGAAAAATACTTGCAGCTGCCCAGCAGGCACGCCATTGTACAGAGAGGTCTGGTCTAATGGGGGGAAAAGACATCATTTTAGCAGTGGAAGTGGAAGTGCCATGTCTGCACTGAGAGGAAACCAAGAGCCCTCGAGTACTTTCTGGTCTGAGGGGGCGGACAAGTTGGACTTGATGCATGATATACATTTTTTTTGTTTGTTTTTGTTTTTTGCATTTTGGGGAAAAGCTCATTAGGGCATGAGAAAAAAGTGAGCCAACAAGAATCCGCCAGAAGCATTTTCTTACTTACGATGTTTACATTTTCGTTGGACTCATATTTCTCCCAATAACATCCCATCTACACGATGCAAACACTGTGTGCTAATTTGACAAAAAGCCTCAGAAGAGATAGAATTTTTTTTTTTCATATTGCACAATCTTCTTAACAGCTTATCTAGGGACTCAAATGGTGCACGGAGTTTCAGTATGAAATGAGTAAAAAAAAACAACATTTTAATTGGATTGACTGTTGCCAAGAAATACACGGTCTGACTGCGACGTTCTCTGATAAAAGTCTGTTGTTTTTTTCATGCAGACGCGTGACTGAGTGTCTGCAACCACAACAACGCATAGTCATTGTTTAGAAGAGAGGACGTGTTTTTACAGTGACTTCACTTTGCATGTAGGAAAACAAAGGGATGAATCCAAATGTCTATGCAGCCTAGAACTGGTGAGGCTTTAGATAACTGCCAAGCTTTACTCATATGTCATTTCAGTGAGACAATGAATTCATACTTCAGCTGCTACAGGCCTAATTCATTTTTTTCAAATGGCAGATAAGTGTTTGCTTTGCCACATATTCCATCTTAGCAATGCTGAGTCATTCATAAAGAAACTTCCAATCCACAAAGTGCTCTCCTTATTATTCAGTCCTGGGAAGGCTATTCTCAACACATTCCTCTCTGGTAGCAGAGTGTACTGCATCAGAGTCCATCAGTGGGAACGCCAGCTGAATACTGAGTACTGAGATTATTGAGGGAACTTAGGTGAACGCGGGCCAACTGGAGCCACGCTGAAAGGCTTCCAGCTCTAAGCTTTATGGAGGAATGCATCACTTGAACTACCCCACGCGAAGTCAGCCTGCCCGGTGAAAAGCTCTCTGTTCACGCAAATGATTGAACGTCCACATTTGATCATAAACCGTGCATGTAACAACTGGGAGGACGACAAAAAGAGGAATGCGCATGACAGAATGATATCACTTGTTATGCAGTTAAATTTAACCCAGCGTGTGCACTGCAGCACAACTCAACGCTTCCTGATCTATAATAGCACTCCTGAGGCCGAGTGCAGGATATGAAGCTATAACTCACTGCTTTTGACACTAGGGGCAGCAAGGGGACAATATGTTTATACACTATGATGAAACCAATCAATAATTTCTTCTGAATTACTTTCTTGTTTACAGTCGGTCTCCTTTCCTCCGGAGGAACAAATGAGCTTCATGCTAGTTTCTAGCTCGCACCTGCTTGCAAAAGTCATTACACGCCCTTTATGATTCATGTCAGTGGCTCTCAACCTGAAATCTCCACGGGGCTCGCAAGATTATTTCTCAGGGGTCACCAGATGATTGTGTAGACCGGCAACTGCTTTGTACATTTTCATCTAAATGTGTTCAAAGAATTCCGAACTTTCCAGATGTTATCAGAACAAAAGGATCAATTTCTGATAGACAGTTGTTTTTAATAACTGTGACTGCCAGAAGACTGAGACAGAAACGGAGCACCATAGCTTTCACATTAAAAAGTATTGATTTTGCATTGTCGCCCGAATGGCAATTTCCTCCATGGAGTTGTGAATGATAAAGATCCTCAGTGACACCCAAGTCACATTAATTGTAATCCAAATTCTTAATTAGACACACTGTTTTTGCGATGAATTTAGTGACAGATTGTAATTATTTGAAAGTAAGCGTGTTCTATGAGAGCCCCTGCGGCGGAGCACCTTAATCTGTAGGCCTGGTGGAACTGGGAGATTTCCTGATTTGAAGCAGCTGCTCACAAACGTGTGTGTTACTGTCGAAAGAAAATCTCCAGAGAACGTTTCTTGCATTGTGCTGAATTACTGCCATGAAAGACTCAGGCAATTCTGAAGGCAAAATGTGGTTCAACCCAGTACTATCAAGCTGGTGAATGTATTTACTCGGCATACAAGCATAGCCTACCGTGCTTGCAAGTGCTTACTGTTGATCTAGCTACATGCACGAAGCTCAAAGGAAATAATTGATGTGACCATCACTTGAAGTCATTTTCTTTTCAAGGTTGTTGTTTCTCCCTAGCAATCCCCTGTAATTAAATGTCTTGTGATGCCTGCTTTACTGCCTGCGAGACAAATCATTGTTCAAAGCGATGTACCCGGTGCACCCACAATAAAGTGCATGTGTCCTGGAAGCCTACTACTCAGTCTTTATGTCCTGGATGTGCATTGGTAGTTCTTTTCACACTGTTTGATTGGAAATACACACGGACACCTAAAACAAGCCAGTTTCTTTACACAAGAGGAGAAAAAAAAACAGCTTTGGCCCCATAAATAATAAATGAAGCTTAAGTGAAGAAAGCTGGCCAGATTATTTGTTTGGTGTTTTATAGTCTATTTTAAGCCTCTTGTTGCTTTACATCTGATTATCCTCCTCAACTCAAGCTGGCACTTTATAAGTGTGAGTTCACGCTACCTCAAAGCACACTACTGTAATGATTGCACCATTAGCTTCCATGACCTTTCCTTTACGGTGGTATCCAAAAATTAGTCAGCCAAACATGCCTCAGCCAAAATCAATACCCTTCCCTCAGCGATGAACAGCAGTGGGGATCAGAGACACCCTACCTCCATCACTCGCTCCTTCCAACTCCAGTCCAGGGGAGAGTGTGACCAGTGACTCGGCTCTTGCAAAAATAGGCAGTGTTTTATTCCGGGCTGTTAAATACTGTGGTCCATATCAGGTTGGTCCAATGATAACCCTGAATTAGCGAAGGTTAATGGATACTCTGTTCGGACGAGTGTGAGGATTAAATACTTCTCCGCAGGCTCCTTAGAGAAGCAAAGTGCCCCAGATGAAAATATTAAGCTAAGCAGCGTGGAAAAGGCAATCATTTGTGTCAAGTTGAGATTAATCTTTTATACTCCAGACTTACAAACTGTTCCTTTTCCTTTCTGTCATTAGTTCGTTATCAAATCTCCACTCTGTCTTTCTCTTGTGCTTGCCTCCTGTCACTCAAAGCCTTGGCATTCTCACAGTCTGTCTGTGAATCACACTTTTGCACTATCTTTCTTTAACACTGTCTAACAAAAGTGAATTTTACTTGACGGCACACAAAAGAGCTTCTTTCAATAAACATTTGCAATAAACAAAAATAACCCCTCTGCACTATTGGTTCCTTATTCAGGCGTTGACTTCGTACAGTGCGGATGAGAGTGTGAATTCATCAGCTTTGAGTGATGAGTTCTCATTGCCTCTTTGACACATATCCTCCTGTCTCCCTATCCAGCCAAAGTTAATTAGACACATTCATCTCACTTCCAGTGAGTACGAGGGAGGTTCAGGAGATTCATATAAACACTTTTCATTTCATCTTTGCACAACATACAATCAACAAACAGAAATATAACTTTCACAGAATATATTGAAACATAATATTAAAATGTTGAAATGGTCCAATATTTGTCGTGTTTTTATTGGCTTCAAATCTCGAGCTGCTCGGACGGGGGGGTCGGGTGTGTGTGTGTGTGTGTGTGTGTGTGTGTGTGTGTGTGTGTGTGTGTGTGTGTGTGTGCAGGATCCCGTGTCAGGGTCTGGGAATGACCACTAGAGGGCAGTACGCTTCATTGACGACAGAGCAATGAGTAAAAGAAGAACAGCTAGCACCAGAACTTTTCTCTCAAGTAAACATGTCAAACGACAAGGTCGGTATCCTCGACTTCCCTGGCAAAACTTTCATCGTGTCCATTGTAATACATTGATTGTGACAAGTTATGTAACATTTAAAAGTCGTGAATTAACATCAGAGTTTGTTGCTAGCAGCTTACGAAGTGAACAAAGTGCCACTGTGACGTTAGCAACCTGGTGTAATTTTAGCAGAGGTGATTTCAGCTAATTTAGCAGAACTAGGCTAACATCGGTATAAAGTAACTGCTTTTTGTTTGAGGGTCCTGCATTAATAATAGTTATATTAACCATCTTATTACTAATAGAACGGAAACGGACGAACTAGTGGCTAATTGCTAACCAAAAGCTAGAACGACGTGTGCTGACTTAGTAACTAGCTAACTTGGTGAAGACTGAATTAAAGTTTTACTGCAAATGAAGCAGTCGTCAGCGTGTGTCTATGCTAACACGCTGACAACCACGATAAAACCGAGCGAAGTGACCAGCTGTGTTTAAATACTTCGATGTCTGACGTCCCACTGTTTACCATTGTAACGAAATGTAGCACAAGTTAGCCTAGCTACATACCGGTCTGCTAACCATGAAGCATCAATGTACACATGCGGTGTCTTTACCTGTCATCGGAGGATAGGATGTCAGCGTAAGTGTCCTGAAACATGATACCTTCACATAGTATATTAACTCAATAACCAGTGGCACCAGTTCTCAAAGTCTGGATGGAAAACATTTTAAATAAGTTGAATATGTGTTCAACATTAAGACATAGAAAATGTCCATAGAAACCTCGAAGAACTCTTAAAACTCTTAATTTCAGATAAAGAGCTGGATTTGCCGGTTTTTATGTCCATCCCAATTCCCCTCAATTTATATTCAAAACAGGGGTTGTTGCTCTTTAGTGAAAATTGACATACTTCTCTTCAACTACTGGCACAATCGAGTTGAAAGTGAGCTTTATCACATTGTGCAGTGTCGATCCCTTGAGGCTCCATATCAGTAAATCCAAAAGGGCTTGTGTTTGTCCACCGCAGGAACAGGAGGCCTGCTGTCTGGTTAATATTCAGGAGCGAATGAGCAGGGTGAACTTCCACGGACCCAATCAATAAAAAGCTAATTGAACTCTTTGGTAAAGGACAGTTTAGATTTTAGTACGTGAGGAGACTCTCTGTGTGTGCAGCAGACTTTTGTAGATCTGTTATTAGCTTGTAGTATGGAACATTTTTTGCGCTTTACATTTTGCTACAGACAGTAAAAGATAGCACAAGGATGGGAATGATGCTGTTGATGAATATATTTTTATACTAACAGTTAATGGTTGCAAACAGTATTTCACCCCAGGAAATGCACTCATCATTTTAGGAAAACCCGATTGCCTCATTAATCCAGTTGTTTTTCTGTGTGTGTGTGTATAGTCTCCTCTTAGCCAGCTCAAGGACCTGGTGGAGCTTAAAGACCAGCTGGAGGATATCCAGAGACGGATGGAGGATGAGATACAGGCTGGAGTTCCTGCAGTAAGTCTGGCACTAACATGTTCTTGCTTAAATTATTCGTCCCTGTATTTTGTTCACTGAGCAGGCAGTTATTAAAAAACCTCATACCGGTTCTAACATCCTCGTCTCTGTTCCTTGGTAGGGTGGCAGTTTACTGGCTTCTCCTTTCCTGAAGGGCTTTCTGGCTGGGTACATCGTTGCCAGGCTCCGCTCCTCAGCGTTGCTGGGTGTCGCTGTAGGAACGTGTACAGGAATCTATGCTGCACAAAATTATGCCATTCCTGACGTTGAGAACACGGTCAAAGACTACATGCGCAGTCTGAGAGGAGGGCGTAAGTGAGAAGAAGACACCATTAACTGCTGCTTATGGGAACAGAGGTGCATTTCGGAAAAGTTTTCCTATTTCAAAAGCTATTTATTTCACCTTTCTCAGTTCGCATGGATAGAGAGGACAATTCTAAAGGAGCAAGCCAACATGTAGAGTAAGTTGTTACCGAATACATAATTAAAAAGTCAATTGGTTTCAAGACCCAAACACCCTAATAATTTGGTCATGAGTGGAATTTAGACGAACCACTACTCATTTGAGATGCTATGATTGATTTCTGACATCACCCCTTTGTTGCCTGAAACATGGCACCCGTCTGTTAATGTTCATTTTGGGGGCTGGCTTTCTCCCAGAGGGTCTTTTTTAAAAGGTTAGTCAGCGTTTGGTGCATAAGTAGAATGTGTGTTTTCCTCCAGGGTTTCTACTGCCCCCTTGTGGTTAGAAATCAATCACAGCGGCTTTAACTGATTTGCACTTTTTGCTGGAAGCGCGAGGACATGACCTCACATCTCATCTCATGGTGCTCTTCCCTGCACGTCCTGTCTGAACCCTACTCCATTTACACATGGTTTGCAATCTGTGGATTGATGCATCATTACAGGTGCAGCTCAGCCTGATAGGTCAATTGTTTTCATTATAAAAGTTATATTTTTATCCAGAAACCTGAGCGGTAAAATTTACAATGTGCATAGACTTGTATCACAACGGATGTAGAATAATGCCTATGTACTTCACTATATTCCACCTCACACTGTTAGAAAAATTTGCACAAAGTTTGCAAGAGCTGGGAAACACAGCAGGAATGTCAGGAACAAAGGAAAGGCAAAGTAAAAGATGTAGCTTTTTTTTTTTTTTTGGAGTTTAAAAACAAAAAAAAGATGTGTTAAAAGTATTTTATGTAAAACCTAGAAAGAGTGCCTCCTCTGGTCTGGACTGGATATTATCATCTCATGCCACGTGTGCAATAGCTGCTCCTGGTTGGAGTCGGCTGCCTATTTTTATATGCTGGAAACTATTTGATCTATTGCACTTGTAGGGATTTTAAAAGCACGTACCTTTTCGTAGAGCAAACAGTGGCGTTACACCTGTCAACGCATTTTAGCAACGCAGACATTTCTGTCTGTTTTTAATTGTGTCCTTTGGACTGTAAGGAGTTTCTGAACTGTAAAACCGCTTAACATCAATGTGATGTGACGGTAGAGTCTGTCAGATATGCGTGCAAGTTTGTTTTTTCATTGATTAGATGTTTCACATGGAATGGTTTATCATGAAGTTCCATGTGCATTCGCTCCCATTATCATTTAAACCCTCAAATGAGAGTTCGGTCATTCATTAAATGCTCATTTCACGATGATGAGACCGTAGGATACATGCTTATTTAATTTGACACTCCAGTATATTTAGATATTTGACGAAGCCTTGTGTTCAACACATGTTCATGACAAACCCGCAGGTCAGCAACTGGTACTACAGCTGCCATTGCTACTGGATGGAAAAGCCATAAATCTGAATTTCATGCAGAGCTTTACCCCTGAACATTTTCACTTTACAGGAAAATGTATTGGAGAAATATGTACTGTGTGTTTGGGAACCTTGAACCCGGAAACGTGCCTGTTGACAATCATTGGGTTGCTGTTTTTACATTGTACTGCATGCCTCGAGTTTCATTAGTCTTTATGTTTTATTTAAGTGAGATATATTCACTTGTCCGTAATCTTTTAATACTTTTTTTTGCTGCAAAAGTCATTTGATGGTATCATGGGTTTTTCATCCTGCTCTTTGATGCAGATGTATTTAATGTCACTGTTTGAAATCCGTAAGTGATTTTTTTTTTATAAACGAGAACCATTAAAACTGTGTTAAACAGGTTTATTTGGGTTGTTCAAATAAATGGGGAACAAACTCCTGGTCTCAAAATATGATTATTTCTGGTACCTGATTGCTCTGAACTGCTCTAACAGTTGGATCTTTTTAACTGTAGCCAAACTTTATTGAAGTTATTCGAATTAATCTAGAATCCGTCTTCATGCGCTTGTAATCAAAATCTCCCCTTTAAGAAATAAATTAAACATGGCCTTCAGCCCAAACAACGTATTTGCTTCATATAATTGTATTTTCCAACTCAGTGATCAGAAAACAGATTGAGATGTAGTTGAAATATTTAAAACTTAAAATACAAAACTGAAAATGTAGCTATATTTGTCATAGAATCGCTAAAAAGCTGAAATAAATGGATCACCCACTAGAGCATAAATGCTGAGAATTTCATGATTTATCAGAAGTATAAAAACTCAATCTGATCAAACACTGCAGATATGAGGACTATAAGCTGCTCGCAACGTTCAGAGTCGTTCAGCTGTTGCTGGTCTTGAAGAGTCGGCCAGCTTCAGTTACCTGAGAAACAGAAAACATTGAAAAAGAAGTTAGGTCGTTGTGGTGGGTTGTGGTTGCCCTGCCTGGGCGTGGGCGGGGGTTGGCCTCACCGCTGGCAGGTCCCTTAGGGGGCTCAGGACGGATCTCAGGCTGGAGGGGCCCTATGCCCCTGAGATCTGCTCATGCTGGGGGGCGGTGCACAACGGCATGCGGTGCATGATGACATCAAGAACTTTTGGTCCATCTGGTCGAGTGCATCAGGGTCATTCTACTTATTTTGCAACAATGCCAACTAACCATCGTAAGCGAGACAATAGTCCAGTCCTTGAGAGTAACTGGAGCCACACAGTGGACAGTTTCGATGACATGAACCTGCATGGGGCTCTGCTCCGGGGAATTTATGGCTATGGTTTGGAAAAGCCATCTGTTATACAGCAGAAAGCCATCGTACCCTGTATCAAGGGTTATGACCTGATTGCCCAGTCCCAGTCTGGCACTGGCAAAACTGCTGCATTTGCAATTTCAATTCTCCAGAAGATCAACCTGAGGGACAGGGCCACTCAGGCTCTGATTGTGGCCCCCACCAGGGAGCTGGCTCAACAGATCCAGCGAGTGGTGCTGGCTCTGGGTGACTACATGGGAGTAACCTGCTATGCCTGCACTGGGGGCACCAGCATCCACCGAGAGGTCCAGAGGCTGAGGAACGAAACCCCTCAGATTGTTGTGGGGACCCCCGGTCGAGTCCTCGATATGTTCAATCGCAGACATCTTTGTTCAAGGAGCATCAACATGTTTGTTATGGACGAGGCTGACGAAATGCTCAGCCGAGGCTTTAAGGAGCAAATTTATGACATTTTTCAAGTCCTGCCAAGCAGAGCTCAGGTGGTGCTCTTCTCTGCCACAATGCCGTCTGACGTACTGGCAGTTACCAAGAAGTTCATGCGGGATCCTGTCAGGATCCTGGTGAAGACGGAGGAGCTGACCCTGGAGGGCATCCGCCAGTTTTATGTTGATGTCGAAAAGGAAGAATGGAAGCTGGACACCCTCATGGACCTGTATACATCCCTAACCATAACACAGGCGATCATCTTTACGAACACTCGCAGGAAAGTGGAGTGGCTGACTCAGCAGATGGAGTCAAGAGGTTTCACCGTCTCTGCACTGCATGCAGAGATGGACCAGAGCCAGAGGGATGTGATTATGAGGGAGTTCCGCTCAGGATCCAGCAGGGTCCTGATCACAACGGACATTCTGGCCAGAGGCATCGATGTACAACAGGTGTCTTTGGTCATAAACTATGACCTCCCAACAAAGAAGGAGAGCTACCTCCACAGGATTGGTCGAGGAGGTCGGTTTGGACGAAGAGGAGCTGCCATCACCCTGGTGACTAATGAGTGCAGACGAGCCCTGAAGGACATTGAGACCTTCTACAGCACCGCCGTCGAGGAGCTGCCCACGGACATAAATGACCTGCTATAGAAGAATCCAAGCATCTATCATCACCCCAGCATTTTAGGGGACAGACTGTGATTTATTGATTGTGTTCGAATAAATGAAAACAAAGTACTTCTGGAGCAAATTGTTTAATCACCTGTGTCAGCTCATAATGGTTTCTGTGGGACTGTTCACACTTTTAACAAATTAAAACATGTTTCACATCTCAAAAAAGAAAAAGGAAAAAAAAAAAGAAGTTAGCCTGAGGTACAACTGACACACACACTTCCACTTATATGTGTGTGTGTGTCAAAGATGTGTAAAAAATGTGCATCCGACTGCAGTGATGTGGCCTCACCTCAGTATCAGGCTTCACCTTCAGGCAGAGTTGCCAGTTTGTTCATGCCACCTGAGGACAGATGTTTGACTGTTAGCCACATGTAGCATGACCAACGGTTGTCGAATACTTTCTATTCACTAAATATCATGATTGATGACTCTGAGTTCGTTTGATTACGTCTGAATTGAGCTCTGCATGGAAATATGGCGATAAAAACAAATCATGCGAGGTTATTTTACAGAATAACCTTCCCAAGTGAAATCCAGTGTATTTTCAGTAAAATCTACCAATAATTCATGTAAAATGTAAAAAAAAAAAGAAAAAGAAAAGTCACCACTTAGGTCCAAACTACTACAGTTTTACTTACAACTTTAATACAACAAATCAAAAGACAGCACGCGAGCTAAGAGGGTCCCTCTCTCTCACCATGCCTTTTTTAGCCAGGGACTCACCAGTGAAGCGAGATGACATGCAAGGGACTTGTAGCCCAGTAACTGGGCTCACACACCAGCAGAGATCCATAAAACACTGCAGGGCCTTGTAGAGGCCGCGCTTGTCACAGGCAGGCCGGAAATCGGCCAGCCTTACTGGTATCAAACCAGCAGCCTCCAGCTGGCATTTGGTGGCCTGTTGAGGGCCTGTGGCGGGGGGAGATTGCGTTAACATTAGACAGTAATTCATATATATATATATATATATATATATATACACAGTATATATCACTTGTTTAGAGAACAAGTATTTCACCTGGTGATCCAGTCGAGGTCTCCTGCAAAACAATCAGTGACAGAAAACAGGATGAGTAAACGATCCACAACCTGAGGAACTCGACATTATTTTGGGAGGGATGATGACGGAAATATTTTTGTGGGAAACAAAGGTAGTAGTTCATCATGCTCAAGATGAGTCATTAAAAGGAAAGAGACACTTTTGTGATATTCCAAGAGGAAATGTTGGTCATCATTATTAAGGGTCAGAATCGACCTCTGTGGTGTAGAAACTTTACCGCGTTCGCGAAGTCACCCGGCAGAATGTTCATGGAGTTCATGGGGGCGCCCATCTTTACAGGCACGGAAACTACAGAAAGAAACAGAAACAGCTTGAGTGAAAGGGTGAGGATACAACTTTGGGAAATTCTCCTTGGTTCTCTAGAAGAGCCAGGCGCAGTTTCATTGCTATTTTGGTCTGAGAAAAGAAAACAAACAAAAAAGAGGAAGAATAGCTTCACTTAAAGGTCACCCTGCGCATATGTCATTTCGTCTGGTGGGTAAGACTTCCCCAATGATGACATCATCACCTGATCCTTTATTCATCAGCTCAGTCTTCAGGTTGTTGCTCTGTTCCTCCAGGGACTTGAGCTCAGTCCTCTGACTGAGGAGGAAGTAGGCGATCATTGCCTGGCCCACGATCAGGACAGAGGCCAACAGGGTGATGCCCGCCACCTTATAGGCCCAGGAGGAGCTTCGGCTGGAGAGCAGGGTGGGGAGGAGAGGTGCATGTTGAGTCACTGTTTAAACACTGATAAATACTCAGAAACATTCTCTTTTTTTCTATCGTATGCTGCTGTCTTTCTTGTGTCAAAGAAATGAAGAAAATCGATATGTGCTGGGAGAAGGTTATGAATACTAAACCCTTGAGCGGGACAGATAAGGAGAGGCAGAGATGGAGGGGTGAACAGGAACACAACCTCAGGAATGAGAAAATAATACAAATTATGAGGAACATTTAAAAAGCTTAGAGCTTGGCTGAGAAATTCCCCCAAAATCAGGAACCTGACACGCCAGGTGTACATTACGTCACAAACTACGGATGAAATCAGACACTCAAGAACAGATCCTGGACTGGGGGTGCGATGTCCTGGCCCCCCACATCAGCTACAGCCAGCTACGCACAGCATCCAAGACAAACCGTAGCACACACACATACACACGCGTATACACGCATGGAGCGCACAACTGACCCATAAACACACACTCAGACATTTATCTTAAAATTATATTAAACCAAATGGTAAGCCTGCACCGGAAATTCTGCAACCATTGTTTTTTTTCTTTCTTTTTCTTTTGTTGTTGTTACCTTTTCTTTGTTTGTTTATTTGTTTTTTGTTTGTTTGTCTTTTTGTTGTTGTTGTTTTCTGCTATTGCTGTTGTTGTTTTTGTCTCCCCCCTCCCCCTTGTCTTCACTGTCCTGTCCCTGTTCTCTCTTCCTGTCCACTCCTGAGCCTCAGTCCAGTAGCTTCATCAATGAACCAACACCATTCCTAATAAAGTTAAACATAAATGGCAATAGGAGGAGTTTATCAGATTCCTCCTATGCAGAATAAAACTGCTTCAGTACAACAAGGCACCAGGAACACTGATGCTGCTTGCCTCAGCTACTGAACAGGACAGGTTAAAAAACAAACAAACAAAAAAAAAAACCCCAGATCTTTTTATATCCGCCCTTGCTAACGCACATCATATTGGACTTTGGAAATCCCCCTGAATTTAAACAGCCTTTCCTGTTTTGGTTGACATTTTAATTTGTCTTTCATCATGACAGCTAGGGGTTGGAGCCTATCCCAGCTGACACTGGATGAGAGGCAGGGTTCACCCTGGACGGGTCACCAGTCCATCACAGGGTCATCAGGAGCAATTAGGGGTTCAGTATCTTGCTCAAGGATACTTGGAGGGGAAGTGAGGATCAAACCAGCGACCCTTCGGTTGCAAGACGGCCACTCTACCTCTGAGCCATGCTGCCTTTGCATTACAGATGTTGCTTCAAAATAAAACAACTTTATATCAAAGGACACTTGTGGATAACGAAATTAATTTTAATCAAATATAGTTTGTAGTAAATGGGTACAATTCTTCCCTTCAAAGTTAAGTTTTCTCAATAGTTTTGACAGCATTACATCTACAGCTGAGAAATGAATATTAATATGATGATAAATATTAATATGAAGCAAAACTGCATTCTTTTATTTTATTTTGTAGGGATTTTTCATTACGTCTACATCATTATATGACATAAAACTAATTTCAGTGAAAGTTGATTGAAAGGTTTAAGATGAAAGTCCTCACCCCTGAGCTGGAGCTCCCACATCGATGGCTGTCTGCTGGCTGGGAGACGTGATGAGAGGCTGAGTTGGTGGGGTCTCGGGGTCCGCCATGGTCACACAGACGTACCTGGAAACGTAAAGGTCAGGTGTTAAACACACATGATGTCATGATATGAACGTGGACGAGCGATGCTTCTGAAGATAGAGAGGCATAATACCTTCCTTCAGGTCAGTTGTTTGTTCACAAATATCTCCGAGGAGATTCAGTGAGAGTTTATGAGACAGATGGAACTGAAACCGTCCGATCAGCCCGGGGAACTTTAGTAACTCCGGTTGGTTGTTTTCGGAGCAGAATTTCTGATTGGCTCCTCATGTTGATACATCATGTGTTACTAGGAGAAGAGTTGAAATTGCTCCATATGAAAAATACACGATAATAGACGCTGTGGAGTTTGTTTTTATGTAATTATACCAGGGTCACGAGTTATTTTTGCATTAACTTGAGTTTTCAACACTTTTGTCAAGATAAGATGAATTATTTGGCATTAAAAAAAAGTAACAGCATTAAGAACGTTCTCATAAGCGTGGCTGGTCCCTGCTTCCATGAGATGGCAGTTGAAAAACAATTTGTTTCAAAGTACTGCCCTAAAAGTACCGAGGATCTACCTGTATCATAAAGTTGGTTGTGGATTTCAATTTAGGGCTTAAAAACTTCAGTTTTTATATGTATATGACAAACATTTAGACTGCTGTTATGGTGCTATGACGTGTCATTGTGATTTAATTTGAAGACATTTGACACGCGGAAAAGAAAAGACACAAAAAATAAAGATCCACGTTTCTGTTTTGTTATATTTTTACACACATCAAAAATTAATTTCCACTCCTGCTTCTCCTTCCACCGTAACCTTTGCCCCTCTGTATATGCCATTATTCTGCTCATATACCTTTCATAATCAAAACTTTCTAAACAAACACCAAATGAATGATAAAAAAAATCATCATATCCAATTGGACAGATAAGTTAATACTGCTGCTCACATTAGGAACATACCAAAAAATGTACTGAAGAAAGTATTTTACACATCACTGAGACCATGTCATGCGTGGTATTTTTTTTCCAGTTTTGTTCTGACGTCTGAGGAACAAAAACTTAATTGTTGTTGTAGATACAATGGAAGTCTGACAAATGTAATGAATGAATAAAGGAAGTGAAAGTCTGTGAGTTGTTGTAGTAAGATAAAAATGTCTTGTGATTACTGGCATGTACATACATTTCTATTTTTCAAACGTTACAATATGCATTTTTTTATGATTATAATGTTTTCTGAAACTCAGAGGCAGATTAATATGGACACTACTCATTGATTGTGAACTCATAATTGAAATCACCCCATACAAGGTCTAAATAGCCTGAATATAAATGTGATATATGTTAAAAAAAAAAATAGGAGAGAGAATATCAACAGAAATAAATTGTCATTTTACTGCTTGTCTTTTGCTCCGTGCTCCACTCCGCTCCAGTAGAGGGCGATACAGAGTCTGTAAATGTGACGAAAGAAAATGACGCATTCCCTGATTGGTTGAATCTGTGATATTGCAGGAAGCGGAGATGTCTACCGGCGGATTTCCAACCTAATAAGAACAGAAGTCGGTGTATCAACCGGACTAGAGGTGAGGTTAAATGTCGAGATGTTTTTTTGTTGTCGAGTGAAACTATTGTCAAATATTTCAGATATCCCGTTCGAGAGGTAGTTAGTCAGCAAACTTCGGCAGCTGTAAGATGAAGCGCCAAATTTGAAATCACAGCTAACCATTTTGTTTTTGGCAAACACTTCCAAGTTAACGCTACAGTCAGAAGCTGTCTGTTATTCTAAATTCAGTGTCGAATCTAAAATATGCATATTTGCATTTGCTGGGTCACAAATAGCAGGTAGCTAACTGTTGTTAGCTAACCGTGTTGACGACGACGACGACGACAGTGATTGTATCAAATGTATTAACCTCCTCAAACAGATGATGCGAAAACCCCGAGCAACCACCGCCACAGCTGTAAAGTACGATGATGTGGACTCGGACCGGTGAGTTAATTTATGCGGTTATTCATCCATTGCCGATATTTTCTACTATTGGCCTAATTATTTTCTGTAGTAACATTTGTTGCGGCATCCATTTTCTGCATTAACAGGGAATTATTGTTGGGGTAACAGTGCAGCTAGTTTTGGATCTGTATGTAGGATAACACTTAACAGGTCTTCAGATAGTCACTTTATTAGGGCTGGCAGAGAGGAGAGAACGTAATGTAAACGTCTAAAGCAAACGCAAAGAAAGTGTACAATCTAGCAGAGGAAGACACATTTAAACTCCTTTTTTCCCTTACACTCAGGTCCTTTTCTGAGACCTTAAGTAGTAACGATGAGAGTGAAGAATGGAAGCCAGCAGAGACAAAGCCAAAGGCTCCCAGCAAGACCACCAGAGCCCCTGCAGCAGGAGAGAAGAGAGCAGCTGCAAAGAGAACCTCTAAAGCAAAGCAGCCACCAGCTCTCAAAGAACCTAAAGCTCCCAGAGTGCCTAAAAATCTTAAGTTGGCCTCAAAACCCTCTACCAAGGGGAAAACCCAGGCTCCAAAAGTTATGAAGGATCCTGATACATCAAGGCTGGCTGGAGTCAAGAGGAAAAAAACTTATGATAAGACTGATGAAGACAAGGGAGAAATGGGAACAGACTGTCTAGAGGGAGTTAAAGAGGGTGGACCAAGAATGAAGGAGGAGGTAAACTCTGCAATGCACTACATCATTATGGCTAAAGTTGCCCTCTAAAAAAGCTATCATAACATTTCTGAATATCTTTGTAATGCCTCTCCCACATATTGTTCCCTTTTCTCTTGTAGAGGGTGTCATTTATTGTTTCAGATGCTCATCAGGCAGACAGATGGGCAGGTGAAGGGTCATCACAACACAGGCATGGAGTAAAGAAAGAAGAGGAGGAGGATTACACATTTGATGAGCCTGTCCTAAAGAAACAGAAGACGGGTGGTGCCCGTCAGGGACAACCGAATGCTTTGCCATCAAACAAATCACAAGCTCTGAGGAATGAGCTCAACATGAACTGGGACCCGATAGAGGTATTTTATATGTCAGCATGAAAATGATGTACAGATTAGCAGTAATTGAATCAGCAGTGTCTGATTGCCAGTTGTGTGGATGTGCTGAGTGAATACGTGTTCTTCCATGTAGTTGCTGTCTACCCAAACGTGTGTGGATCGATGGGTGTGTGAAAATATCATCACGCTGCTACGTGAGGAGAACACTGTACCTTTCATGGTGCGCTACCGCAAAGAGATGATTAACCACATGGATGCTGATGCTGTACGAGACGTCCAGCTGGTATATGAAGACTTGTGGTAGGCAAAAGAAACATCTTTAATGAAGCACATCACCCCACTCATGAAGCATAACGCCTCAATTCCGATAGTCTCCCTTGAACATCTTAATTTACCGGACGGATTGTCGTTTAACACCCTAATAGTACACTGAGGTGTGCTCCTGAAGACATTTTAGGCGACAAAGAGGCAAAACGGTAACAGAATCATGATTCATATTTGATCAGTGCTGCCAAATTCCATCAGGCCGGGATCATGCTAGTGGAGATGGTACAGAACAAAAGGGAAATTTTGGTCCTGTTTTAGAAACAGCTTTAGTTCGGAATGTTAAAGTAAAAAAGTCGATGGAAAAATACTTTCAGAACATCCCGCTGTTCTTTTATCCTACAATGCTAAACTCAGTAGAACAAGTAAAAAAATTATACACATTGTAGGACTCTTATTACTCCTATTATTATTCCAGTAACAATTGTATTGCCCTGTTACTATGACTCCTTGAAAACTGCAGATGAAGATTTTATTATACAGGAAATTACATTATTAAAATACAGACAACTTCTGTTACAGAATGTATATATATATCTATATATATATAGATATAGATAGATATAGATAGATAGATAGCTAGATAGATAGACAGATATAGATGTATAGCTATATAAATAGATAGATATAGCTATATAGATGTATAGCTATATCTATAGATAGATATAGCTATATAGATGTATAGCTATATCTATAGATAGATATAGCTATATAGATGTATAGCTATCTATATAGCTATATAGATAGCTATATATAGAGATATAGATATAAATATATCTATATCAGTGTGTATTTATATCTATATATCTTTATATAGAGATAGATAAATAGATGGATAGATATTTATATATAACAACTGTCAGCATGGTCAAGTCATATGCAACATCAAACCTGGTCTGGAGCCAATTCAGTTGAAAAGACAGTTTAATTTCCAGACAGCATGTTTGACTTTGACCACTAGATGGTGCCAGTGGACAAGCTATGAAGTCTGGGACGAGCTCTGCTGAGTGTGTTATTTGTACATGACTGCAAATGTATACTGTGTGTTTCAATACCATAATGTATATGATATAGTGTGAATGTCTTGTTATAGCTCCCTGGCTAAGAAGACCCGGTCTGCAATCCAGACCCTGAATAAGGATGGGGTTTTGACAGTCGAGCTGGAACAAAATCTGAAGAACTGCCGTTCAGCTGATGATTTGGATCATGTGGTCAGATAAATATTTTCATGTCAAAAAAAATACCCATAATGTTTAAATAGGATCTAAAGATCTTGCTCTAAATTAGCACCTGTGTCTCTGTCTTTAGTACTCTCCTTATAAGAAAGGCAGTAAGCTGACAAAGGCTCGCAGGGCCAAAGCTCTCGGCCTCGAGGGGGCTACCTCTACACTGATGGACGCTCCGCACACTCTGGATCTGAGGGAGTGGGTGAAACCAGGAACTGAAGGCAAGGAGTTTTGTACTACATAAAACACATCAGAAATTAAAAATGTGGAAATCTGTCTCCATTTGGAAATTAATTTGAGTGTACTGTTTTATTGATTCGGTCATCTATGGATAGTCTGGATAGTTTCAATTGCTACGGAGTCATGTGTACTCAGCTTTACTTAGATAGGATACACAGTCAAACACTTGTTCATATAGAAATGTGCAAATAATATTGGAGCATTAAAACTTTGCAACAAATAAATCTTCATTATTGAAACTGTGTACAGTCCTTGCAGTTGTATATAGCTATTAGTAATCTTTGTTTCTAAGTGCAGCATGTGTGTGTTTTTCTTTATGTTTCAGGTCTGTCATCAGTGGAAGAAGTGTCTACAGGTGTTGAACATATCCTGGCTGATATGATAGCCAAAGACCCTGAAACGCTCACCCACGTGAAAACATTGTGAGAACGTATCCACATGCACGCACGCACACGTTAAAAGTCTTTTTTTTTTTTCCCTAGTGATGTTTAATTTGAATCTCCGTAGAGGTCTCTGTTTCATTGATCTTGGGAGCAGTCTCGTTTTCTTGTAATAATATTTCTCTCCTCCTCTTTCGTTTGCTCTGTTTTTCTCTGTTTCGTTTCCAGGTGTGAGAAGAGCTTGGTGACCGTCCAGTCGTCCGTGTCCAAGTCGGCGCTGAAGGATAAAGAACAGGAGAAGTCAGTCCAAGGCCACAAGAAACCAGGCGCCCAGCACAGTAAAGAGAAGGACATGGACAAGTTCCAACTCTACTTTGACTTTACCTGCAACATCCAGCGCATTCAGCCTCATCAGGTAGTCAGAGTCAATTTGTCTGTCATCGACAGCGCCAAAGGACAGTCGCACACTTGTTCTACACTCGCCAGCCAAACATTTCTCAGTAACATCACTCTTGTCCACGCCATTCTAGTCGCAGAACACAGAAGAAACACACATTTACTGTGACTAAGGATTTATTTTCATCGTTTGTTTACTGGAGTGACATGAAAGTGAAACTTGAAGAGATTGGAATGACAAATAATAGGAACATATTCTGTGTTCCCTCTTAAAAACAGTTCTGTGCTCTGTGTTTTGACTTCTTTGAAACACACACACGCACACACAAATGCACACCATCTGTTTATGTTTGTGTCATATCTGTCTGCTTCATGCGTGCTGCTTCTGAATGCTTGCCACGTCAGTCACAGTTAGCTTTGTCTGTGCCTCGGTATTTACCCCTCCTGCACCCTGTTCTGCCTCCTCAACTCCCCCTCCATCCCTCTAGTGACTGGTGGGTTACTCAGAGTTGGTCCTGGGCCTCATGTGTCACCACAGCTTCCATCACCCGCTGCCTTTCTGCCACACCACACTCTCTGGCAACCACGCTCTGCCCTACAGTCATACAATCACATACACACAGATGCGTGTGCACACATTTTATCACACACACACACGTGCACATCCTGCAAGTCCCCTCGTTCTCTCCTCTTAACATATGTGACATGTCCCCTGCCGACATGCCATTGGATTAGAAAGCTTTGACTGACAGGCGCTCTCCTTTCGTGACAGCTATTGCTGCTGGGCCCACAGGCGGACGCGAGGATGAAGAGAGGGAATGGAGGCGGTAGAAGGAGGGAGAGAATGAAGAGCGTGGATGAGTGACGTCGAGGTGCGTCCGGCACTTATCTCTTCTGCTCCACGCTGTTCATCCTCCCTCCCTCCCTCTCCCGCACTCCCTCTCTCTCTCTTTTTGACTAAACCCTCAGCCCTCCAATCCAATCCACTCCACACCTCCCCTTCTCCCTCTCCCTCTCCTGAGTATGTGAGGCCTTTAATTCGATGACTCGCCTTTGTCACAGAGTGTTAATCCAAAGACTGCTGTGACCCTGCTAGCTGTCAGATTCCGGCTAAAATGAACCTTTTCTTGCCATCAAGTCAGTGGGAAGGGGTAGCAGGTGGGAGATGTGTTTTGACAGGAGGCATGTGTGTGAGCACACACTTGCCGGTTTGCTTTATCACATTTTATTAAGCCCTGGCTCTAGTGGTTTGTTAAAGGAAATGAACGGGGCATTTTTTTTTTTTTTTTTTGTAAAGGGAAACAGAGAAACATAATTAGGCCGGTAAAGAAGTGAGTTGACTATAAAATGAGAAATAACAGGATGAGCCAGCAGACAAATTAGATAAAATAAATAAAATACTCTAAAGTCTTTAAGTGATAAAAGCAACATATGGGCGACTGTATCGTGACCACAAAAAATAGCATGGACAATCATGATACTGTTTAAGATGTATATGAGGTATTGCATTTTACGTAATTGCCTGCTCTAAATTCTTAAAAAAAAAAGATTTTTATATATTTTCTCGTCATTTTTTTCTCCCATCATTGGACATTCCAGAGTGATGCCATCATTTACTTCTTCGTACTGACCCGTCACCAAAAACTCAACTATAATCATTCATAAATCATAAGACAAGGAAAAGTTGCAAATTCTCATAATTCAGAAGCCGTAACCAAAAAATGTTGTATTTGATCAACAGACTTAATTGTCAGCGGAGTTTCTCTTCATTAAGTAATCTAATGTTAATAATCATTGAATTCCTGAAGAGTTATCTGTCTTCAGCTTGATTATGTACCTTTGTTATGTGATTCTAAAACATATTTTCAGAATTGAACAGATTGTAAACTCCGTTGTTCAGTATGTCTTGAAGCATTAACTGTTCAGTGTCATCTTATTGAGATGCAGAAAGATTTAAATCCATCAGATTGGATTTGAGGCCTCCTTGGAAGCGTATGCATTTATTTACCTTATAGCAATAAGCATCCACACACGTTTTGAGTATGCCAGGGTGGATTTGTTGAACTTGGAGTGAGCTGTTTGTAATGCGATTTGCACTCTGATCAAATGGTAGTCTGGGTGCGCTGCATTCAGGGGCTAGCCTGCAGAGGAGTTGGTATAAATGGAACTGCTTCATCAATTAAACGCTCCTTTTTTGATGGACAGATGGAGGAAAACAAGTTTGTTTGCACTGTGTCACTCAGACACAAACACTTGAAATGTTTGTGAGGTCCTTAAAGGATTTAATAGATTCTCAAGCTATCTTGTGTTATGCTGTTTTCATAAGTAATTATTGTGTCAGTTAAGTGAGACGTGGTAAGTGGTCGCGAATTTCCAATAAAGTTGCAGCAGTTGACTTTTTTTTTCATCAATTGTCAATTATTGAATATAAATTTCAACGAGGTAAAAAAAATGTAAATAATCAAAGCGCTATTGATATTCTTATGCTTTTTCATTTGTGTAACCTCTTCCTGACTCTCACTAATATTCTATATTTGTAGACAAATGATACGATATTCCGTATATTTTATTTTGCCGTGTTTTAAACAATGAAATTCAGTAAGTGCTAATAGCAATCCATTTCCTCTCCCTTCTTTGTGTTGAGGTGAAGTCTGTTGATCCTTTATCAACGGTCGTCAGGCCCCATGTCGCGTTGTGTTTGTTTTTGGAGAGAATAAGAGAGTGTAAAGGGGACAGAGAGAGTGCAGGGTTCTCCCTGTGCAGGCCGTATGTTTGCACAAAGATCAGCGTATCATGCAGGACTATGTTCTCGTGTGATGACTGATCCTCATTGATATTTACACAGTCAATATTTATCTAGAATTGCACTCTCTAAAGAATAATACTCACTAACTGTAGCTTACATTCCATATGCTGCTGCAGTTATAATGTCATTGTTTATTAAAACTATTATATCCCCAATTTAGCTCCTTTTACACCCTTGCACTTAAAGAGAAATCTTAACTATTAGTTTAGGAATATAAGGCTGCTGACAGATTTGTTTGATTAAAAAAAAATATATAATATATAAAAATATGTTCTAGTTTGTGTGAACCTAGTTAATTTACAGTCATGATTTATTGACTCGCCTCATCAAGTGCATGCACTCAGAATGTTTTAATTTATGTGATGCTGTATTGGCATGTCGAATTTATTTTATCACACACTTTTATTTTTAAAATTTGCTATTTTAGGAATTTTAATTTAACCCTTTTGTTGAATGAAAAGTTCAAATTGAAATAAAAAGATAAAGATTTTATTGAAGTTAACATTCAAATGGAAAAACATTTTAAGCAGTAAAAAAAAAAATTAGGTAATGTAACAAAAAAAACAATATCTATGAAAATGTTACTTTTTCCTCTTGATGTTCATGTGTGAAATGAACATTTTTGATAGACCCTCATGACTAGAATATCAGTGCTTTTAATGTTTTCACATAATCTAGATTTATTTTTAATTGCTCCTTAATTCAGCTCAGTTTGGCATTAACTTTTCTTTAGTGAATTCATTTAACACTGCTCTTTTCATACAGTTCCATTCACAGCTCTTTTACCCCTGTGTATCAGCTCCAGAGCAAAATGTCCGCAGTGATTGTGTGTGTGTGTGTTCATACATCCGAGTCTGTGTGTTTATGCTTGATACGTCGTGTGGATAGATGTGTTGATGGCAGTATTCCTCCGAAGAAATGGTGAGATAGAGAAGGAGACAGACGGAGAGGACGGCCGTTGGCTGACTGCCCTCCCCTCAGGCCTGGTGGAAGGATGAAGGGGCATCCAAGAGAGATAGTCTGTCTGGTCTTGTCAGGGTTTGGCCAGTACCTAGCTACCTGTCACTCCTGGTCCGTCTAGAACACAGACGCACACTTCTCACTCTGTCTCACATCACCCTTCCTCTCAGATCACACTGTGTCTCCAACCAGTGACCCAACCCAGGCAGAAACTGAGAGACAGACACTAGTAATAACATCAGCCAGCTACAGAGAGGGACACATAGGACCCAGCTATTTCAGACAGGCAACTTTTTTCACTTATGGCGGGGAAGAGTTGAATTTACCACAGTCAGGCTTTTAGCAACCAGACAAAATTAAAATTCAATTGTGGTTTTTAAATTGAAGGATGTGAGAAGCCCATGTCAGCACTGGGTTTATTTTCAGTACTGTTTCATTATTTGTTTTTGCCTTAAAATATATATATTCAGAAAGCGTGTTTATTGACATACTAAGATGATTAAAAACCAGTTCGGCAAAGTTATTTTCTGGGTTATTTATCGTACTGGTGTTTAGAGACGACCTAACTTCTATTGTCTTTTAGTTCTTGCTGAAGGAAGCACATCTTTTTCAACTAGTGTCATTGGTTTGGTTTTGGTTTAAGGCACTGAACATAGACTATTAATAACTTTTTATTCCTCATCAATGGTGGCTGTATTGTTTCTCTAAATGCTGGTTCATCCTCTCATCCAAAAGTAGAGAGCGTGCTGGGTAAAGTGTTTGTCAACCACAAATGTGTAAAGAACGCTTGTCATTTTTTATTAGACAACATTATCCTAAAACATTCAAATGTCCAACCCCAAGAACAGATTTAGCAGGGCTGTTTTCTTTTAACTGCTTTAATTTCACTCATGGGCTTTCCCAGATGTTCAAATGGTCCAGAGAGAGGTGTTTTGTTTGCTTTAGAGCTTTGATGAATATTGCTTGGGAAATGTCATCATAGTCAGTGTGGCTGCCTCAGGCAGAAACATGCCAACAGAGGAGAAATCTAACTTTCATCCTAATTCCAACACACTCACTCGCTGCATTAATTCTGGCCTCTGTCATGCCATCAGCTGTATTTTTATATTTTTTATTTGTGTGTGTTGCACTTGGGCGCAGCACATCCGAGGGTGCTGCTGAGTGGTAATGGTTGTGGCACCACGTGTGTGGGTGTGGGCGGGGGCAGGCCTCGCGGTCTCAGTGCTGATGGTGGTGTAGTGGTGGCATTTGTCAGCTTTCTTTTTCCACTTGGGCTCCAGATTGACGTCTTGTTTCTTGGCCCTGTGCTGTGACGGGCTAAAGGTTCTCCACTGAAAAGGTCAGACACTTACTACTGTTTGCTTAACAGCATGTAACAGTTCCTCTGAAGGGGGGACCAATACACAATTCAACAGGCCTGGCCACAGGATATACTCCAAGGCTCATCACTCATACACGTGTGTGTGTGTGTGTGTGTGTGTGCGCACGCGGACAAAAAAAAGTTTTTTGCAGTTTTGTGTAGGGATTTGAGAACATGGGACATTACACAGTTCCTGAATACACATTAATCATATTTTTCTCTCTTAATAGCTCCTCTGAGATCAGAATTTATTTCTAAGGCAAATTCCACAACAATCAAAAAATACAGCAATAACAGAATTCGGCCTGAAATGTTGATTAATACTAGTTTAACATCCTTTGACAAATGGTTGCACATTTGTAGTTAATGAATGTTGAAAATGCGGTCTAGGTAATGAGTTATTCTTACTCATCTTATTGGTTGAAGTTGTGTATTACTTCGAGTAAATGTGCCGTATCATGAATTATTGATATGATGACCGTTACCCAGTAAACTGTTTCCCTCAAATCAAACATCAAGGGTAACAAATGAATAGAGTTCACCAAGGATGTCTGTATGTGTGTGACCCAGAGCTCTACCTGCTTGTATGTACTCAGGTCTTGGCTATAAACAGAGGGGAGAGTCTGAAGATTTTGACGGTGAAGGTGAACATTCCTGACCGGGTGAAGAATGACTTCACATGGTGGTGCATCAACAACAGGTCAGACATCCAGGATACATAAACATATGCATAAAGCAGCTTTACTGACAACCAAATTAATATTAAATTGCATTGAGTGCTTAAAAAACAACATATTCAGATAAGTAGAATTAATTAAACTGACTTTTTGTGTGCTTTAATACCCAACACTGGCTCTCAGTACAACATGAATTCAGAGGATTTTTTTTTGAGAGGTTAATTCTCTAGAGTTGTTAAATGAATAGGGAAGCAAAACAAATTTTATGTGTTTGCTTCCCACAATTTCAGCTCAAAGAAGTGTGTAGCCCTCTTGAGCTTGAGTCTGAAGGTGAAGCAGTGCATATACTTGAGAAGCGACGGTTAACATTTCTACTATAGTAACTGACAAAATAAAATTGCATCTTATCTTTTAGTATATGTATACTTTTTCTGTTGTTTTTTTTGGGGGATAAGCGCCCATCTTACTTGTTCAGAAGGGATCGACTGCTACCAAATATGCAATAAAGAATTTTTGGTGTATTTGTTACGCATCTTTTGGGGGCTGGTGGAGGATCACGTGTTGTCTGGAAGTCTTGTTCCCTAATTGCATGTATTTAAGCATATATTTAGTGTAAATCAATTGATCAAGTTCAAAGTACAAAACCTTTCCCACTAATTCAGGTGGCGACCCAAGACTTTTGCTAGAGCAGAGCTTAATGCAATCATCAAGAGAGCAGTGGAGGACTCCTACAAAAGGCTCATCCTGCCTTTCCTCACTAGGACATACAGGTATTTTAAGGGTTTCTGATTATGTATTTCACCTTTGATCACCACAAACACTGTATCTCTATCTTTTGCAATTTAAAAAAAAAAAAAATCCTAACCCCTGACATCTCATCCCCGCTCTCTGTCTTGAAATCTCCTATTGGACTTTGTATTTATACCCGGACCACCTCTCCCTCCCGCTAAGTCTCTTGTGTTCCCTCTTTTCAGGACTAAGTTGACAAGTGCAGCAGAGAAAGAATCGATCGCCTTGTTTGTGCGGAACCTTCGTCAGCGCTTGTTGGTGTGTCCAGTTCGTGGCTGTGTCATGATGGGCGTGGACCCTGGCTTTAGACATGGCTGTAAGCTGGCAGTCCTCTCCTCCACTAGTAAGTCAACACACAGTATAGTCAACACAGTTTATATTCACCTTGAGTTACAAGAAATATCAGGAAGGCAGGAACCAGCATTGTATCTCCTCTGTTGACCTACTGAGGTTGGTGACAAATACATCTTTTACTGCTGCATTGATCACCACTACAGCACCATGTTCACTCGTACTATTTGAAATAAAATACAAGAGGGTTTGTCAGAGCATAAAAGTATCTTGTAATAGCAGAAGCATTTGAGAGTCACACGCAGGTTATTGTCTTTCTCTAGAATCTCATGTCAAACACAAGCACTTACTGCAGATTCAGTAGACATTTTTTCATTATATTACAATGAATATTTCATCGAGCAGCTATGGAGCTGAAAGGGGTCCATGTAGCCAGTGTGTGTTGTCAGTGTGTGTTTGTGCACGTCAACGACGAGATGCCAATTGGCATGATCCCAGTTGGTGGCTTATTCATGCACAAGTGTGTGTGCATGTGTGTTTACTGTCCTGAACGGCAAGTCTCAGCATGTCCCTCAGTGGATGTGGCTTCAAACTGGGCAGGGGAAGGTCCCACCCTCTGGGTGACTGATTGTGTGTCCACAAGTCACGCTGATACACTTACACCAGTCAGACACAGGCATATATCAGGTGTCAGGCTTCCTATCAGAGCTGGCCATTCAGATATACACTCTACCTTGGGGGAAGCAGGGACTGCTCAGGGCCTGGACCTTCTGTGGATGCTCTGCAGACTTGAAATGTATAAATTATTAAATGAATTGAGGGCATTCCGCCTCTGCAGATCCATGTTATGCTTGTATATAGCTTAGTCAGCAACGCTGTCCTCATCTCTCTGCTCAGGTCAGATTCTCCATACTGATGTTGTCCATCTGCATAATTCAGACCAGCGAAAAGAGGCAGACAAACTGCGCCACCTTCTGATCAAATACAGGTATTGCTGCTAGTGTTTCCTCATTCTCCTGGTTTAGTTGATACAATGCCAGAAAATGAACAGATATGGTAGTGTTATTAAATGGTTTGGTTGCTGTTTGTGTTGTTTTGTAGCGTAGGTCTCTCAGTTTAAAATGCACGACCATTCTTGATCCATCTCAATGTATTGCAACATGCAAAAGTTGCGATGTCACTGCAGATGGCAACCTTTCCTCTTCAAACAAGCAGGCAAATGAATTAAACCTTTTTCATTTTTTATAAAGTGATTTCAGAAATCAGAATGTGTTCTACCACATAAATGTCTATGAATATAATATAATGTAAAGCTGCTTTTCTTTTTCCGTCAGCATTTTTGTGATGTATCTCAGTACATAAAAATTTCAGAAACAAACCCCCTCAATGGCTACGCAGCTACATTTACTCACTGACTCTGTAACCTGGGCTTTGGTTTGACACCAGGTGTTTTTTGTTTTTTTTTCCCTCCTCAAGTTGGTTAATGTTGCTGTGTGTGTTGGCCATCTGGTCCTGTGTGTTACTGCGGTGTTCCACTCGCAGACTGTCCTACTGCTACAGTTCCCTCGTGTGTTGAGTTCCACTTTTGTCATGCTCTAAATGTGACATATTTTTCATTGATCACATAAATGTTTGACATTTGTGAATTGATTTACCATCATCCACTTCTGCATAACAATGCATCTTAAAAATTTCCACACCTCCACCTGTGATCATATATTATCCACAGGGAAATTGTGGACCAAATTTATTTATAGTTACATTCCTAATTTAATTGACTCACTGTCCCTCCTCTAACCTTTTTGCCCTTGCTAGCTGCACCAGAGTTGTCATTGGCAATGGGACAGCATGTCGTGAGACTGAATCCTTCTTTGCTGACCTCATCTCTCGGCGTTATTTTCACCCCCTGGACGTGTCCTACTGGTAAGTTCCAGTGCATGTAGGAGGAGGATCTAATCCCCCGTTACACTGACAGAAAAAGTGTCCAGAGGGTTATGGTTTGTATTCATTTATAATATTCTACTAGATTATTACTATATCTACAGTATGTATGATTTTATTCATTTTAATCCTTGGGATTTACACATGCAGTCATGATATTCTACAACACATTATGCAGAAGAAGCACTTGAGTCGAGGGGTGTACACTACTGGTTTTTATATATTTTTTTTCATGATTTGAGAATATCCTTCCAAGTACATGCTTAAGTATTCAAGATCAATTTTCAAATAAGTTCTTTTCAAGTTTTTTTAGTTGTCTTTGGAAAACTTTCCCCCTTTTCATTAGAAACATTTACATAACTTTTATTTTATCAGGCAATCTCATAGAGATCATTATCAAACAATCTTCAAAAACCTAGACGACCTCCAATACACACAGCCAGCCAACTTTTTTTTGTTGTTAAGAAATATTAAGGGTCTGTGTACTATTACAGAAAAGTGGGAAAGAGGTATTTAGGGAGGAAAAGACAGGGGGATGAAGGAGGAGGAGGTTTATAATGAGATGGAGAAAGATGATGTTGGAAATGAAATTATGGTGTCGGTGTAGAACTGCAGAAAGTTAAGTCTGTAGAGAGGAAAGGGCGAATGAACAGAGGGATGAGGAATGTGGAAGACTAAGGACAGAGAAGAAAACTTGTGGGAGAGATAGAGTGGGACACAGATGGAGAGAGAGACTAATAGGAATGTGTCCCTCCAGCGAATATTGTCTATTAAAGCCATCTGGACTTTGTTTCACTTAGGCCCAATTAAAGAGACGTTTTGCGGTCTACGTTGTGTCTGTAACCAAGCCCAACCCACACTTCAGAATACAACGGCACAGAGCCTCTGTCCAAGCATAATAACCACTGGCCTCTCTTTGCTCCGTCTCACTCTCTCTGCTGAGATCCATGCGTGTTTGTTGACTTGAGGTTCACATTGGGCCCACAGCCTAGAATGATTCGGAGCTGTGCGGGAATGTGTATAAGAGTTTTCATAGTATCTTTGAGTTCACCCACACTTCAGAGGTCATAACTTAGGAGGAAAAAAAATGGGGCTTTACACCAAAGTTCCATTTTCTGTCTGTTTGCAAGAGCAGACATACGGAGAGTGAGGCGTTTATTAAATTAACTTCCACTTGATTATTTTCATGACAGAACCTTTTTTTTTTTTTTTTTAGGCTTGAGTTCCTCCAGATCACCAGCTTTTCACATCTTCATATAGTCTCTCTTGTTCACTCTTTTACTACAGTTATATACATTTGAGCTTTCTTCATAACACTTAAAAATGTTGAGCCTCCTTTAAATGTGGCTCTGGCTTAATGTCCTACATCAGCTGATGTAATACGTTATATTTTTACAGCTACAATATGAGTAAATGGCCTGCCTTTGCCTTTAGAAGGTTTTGTGGTGAAAAACCTTTTGCACGTGTGGGAAATTTGGAAAAGCAGGGAGGATTTTTGACATCAGCCAGCTAAATCTGGTCATTGTTATCCAGATGATATCACTCGTCCACTGTCTGACTTAACATTGGTTTCTTTGCATCATGACTGATGCAGGCACAGATACATAGAAGTTAAAACGTCTCGTTCCATCATCCGTCCTCTCTTCGTCCTCTTCAGTTCCTGCGATCTTCTATTCTGTCTCATGCTTCCATAAAAGGTAAATGCTCCTTAAAAGTGCCCTTTAAATCCCAAATCCAGTTCAAAAACTATTGTCTTCATTCTTAATCAACAAAATGGTGGAGATTTCCGACAACCATATATGAGATCTGAATAAAATTAAATGTTATTACTTGTTATGTCGGTATACACACAAATCTCACATCTGTTGGGAGGTGGAAGCACGAATCAAGTCAGCTTCTCTGTATCACTTGAAAAGTTCTTTGATTTGATGTTTCAGTAATATGTACGCATCTCAAGCCACACTGAGTGGAAGTACTGTGGAGCTAGTATTCTTTTTTTCAGCGCATGGAGAAAAGCAAATTCAAGCATCGAATTGTAGGTGCAAATTGTTGGCAGATTGTTTCTTGCTTTGTTAAAAGCTAATGAAACACACAATGCCTTTTTTCACCAAGAAAATATTATTTGAATAGTTGACATGGTCTATTTTTTGCAGTGCATACATTGACATGTATATCTGAATAATGAATTGAGACTCCAGGGTATTGAATGCTGAAGTCTTCAAGTCTTTCAGAAAGATACCGAGTTCAACTGCACAACATCAGTTTTAGAGATAATGCACGTATTTATTTAGGCTGCTTCATGTCTGTCTTTTTGCTAAATTAGTAGTATGTGTTAACATGCTTTATTAAAGGCTCCTGAAAGAGATCCAGGGTGGATGTTGACTTGTAATGTGCAAATGACCAAAATATCCCTTGATAGATGATGACGGGAGTGCAGGGAAGGTGACTAGTTCCAAGGAGTGACGGTTGTTACTAACTATGAGGGTCTTACTCCCCTGCTGACTGACCCTGACCTGCCATTAAGGAAAACCTCATTACCACAACAACAAGGATGATGTCAATGACATAGAGGAGCTATGTGTGCATGAGAAACAGCGAGGGGCCTCAGCGCTTGCTGAGAATGCCTTCATTATGATTAATTCACCCAGTTTCTGAGATACCTTGTGACTTAATGTGTTGCTATATGTCTGAGCATTTGTCAGCTGACCTTATATCTTAGCAGGTTCAAGCAGTTTTTGATCGACAGGTGTTGGAAATCTATTAGGCAGCCCATGCATAAGAAGCCAGCTCAATCATGTTGGTGGAAAAACCTCCCAAACCAAGACACACAAAGCACTACACTGTACAAACAAACTATTCCTGAGCTGAATGTGGTTCTGTCAGTTTTTCTGTTGGCTCCCCTGTTTTTTTTTCTTCCTGCTCTTTCATTGACATCCTCAGTGACTAAAAGCAGCTGTGCGCTTTAAAAATGTATTTTGGCACCAAAGCAATTATTATCCACAAAAATGTGTGTGTATGGGACAGGGAGACAGAGAGCAAGATTACATTTTGTCTTCATTGGGTTATTTGACCAGAGTGATGAAAAGTGTTAATTTTAGTAAGGTTTTAAACACCATTACATCGTTAGGTGGTTTTGGCCTGGAAAACGTGTCTCTGTGAGAGCAGTGCCGATATAAACTCAAGCATAATAAGAGATTCACCCCGACTCTTAGGCTTGACAGTGTGGTAGTTCATTAAAGACCTCAGCCTCATTTGCACCGTCTGCTTCCTGTCTCCCTGTGAGCCTTCATTGTGTCACCACCCCCACCCTTCTCCACCCTTTCTTCTCCACCCGCCTGTCTCTCTCCCTGTCCTTCTGCCTCACTGCTCAGCTGGAATGACAGCCAGAAATGGCAGCCTGCGGGATATCCTTACTTATATTGTGTGTGTGTGTGTGTGTGTGTGTGTGTGCGCGTGTGTGTGTGTGTGCACGCGCAGTTTCTTTTGCCTCAGTCCTGTTTGACTAGACTCATCATACTCACTGAGTCACTGTTTTTTTTTTTTTTTTTTAGAAATTTGGCCTTTACAAAATGCAGCCTAACAGAAAAACCCGCATTTGTAAATATTTGTGTGATATCTAAGTTGTTTCTTGACCAACAGTGTCGTGTTGTGGACTTTGATATTACCGGTAGTTTTTTCCTCCTGGGACCAGTTGACCATTAAAACTTGGTCTGCCAAAACTATTTTCATCAATAATTAAGGATCAACACTATAATTTTGATCTTGGCAGAATCTTGGTTGCCATTTTAGATACCGTATATACATTTTTTGAAGTCTGAGTCAAAGACTTGTGACCTCGGATGAGGATGCTTGTTTTAGATGGTCATTACTTTACCAGTCTTTCATCTTTTTAATATTTTCAAGGTTTTATCATTGATAAAAATATTACATTTCTTAAAAGCAATGTCTCCCACATAAGTGTTCATCTCAGAAAAAAAACAATCCAGAAAGTATAACTGAACTAGCTTTTCACTACAGAGATAATAAATTGCCGGATTAAACTCTTTATCCCCCTATTAGATTTATAACACAGTTGTATTACATGATTAAACCTGAACAAGTCCTTGATGAAAAACCAGCACCCTGCAGGACATGATTCAGCATGAGGTATTATTTAGTTGACAAGGTCTGTCTGTGCCTGTGATGGCCCCCACTGAATCCACATTAGGTGATTTGCTGTACAGCTGTGCCCCAATAATTTAAAGACCTCCTGCTGGATGTCAGGTTGTGACGTACCTGGTTAGAAAACACATGCCTTTAACCTGCGTGTTTATGGATGTGAGTATGCCTGTTAAGTCTCAGTGATTATTTGTCTATTTGGAGTGCTGCTCATTGATTGTTCATCACCTGCTTGGAGCTAGCACTCCGCAGACTTGTGTGTGTGTGTGTGCGTGTGTGTGTGTGTGTGTGTGTGTGTGTTATTTTCTGGCTCCTTAGCAGGCCAGTGTAGCATGACCTTGTCTGTCATTGTGCCTTAGCACTGATTGGCAGAGCATGCAGGCTTTGTCAAAGCTCGTAAGAAAGCTCTTATGGTGCAAAACACCAACCAGATGTGTGTGTGTGTGTGTGTGTGTGTGTGGGGGGGGCGCGCTTTTGTAATGGACTGTTTTGCTTGGTGATGCACAGTGCTCTGTCACCCGACTCAGCTGGTGTTTCTGAATCTTTAAGCGAGGAGCTGATTGATAGTTTGGACACACACACGCACACATCACACACACACACGCACACATCACACACACACACACACACACAATCTATCGACACTCAAACTGTAACTCACGGTCTGTGGAGAAAATCATACAAATCTCAGCAGTGTACAAAGATCGTCCTGTCATCAGTTCCCCTTCTCTCATGCAGTCTTTGTGAGTCAGCCTTCAGATAATATTTGTGTAGTTGAATGTGGTCACATTTAGTCTTCTGTTAACAAATCTTTATATAAACTATGCTCAAGTCAGTGTTGCTTGATAACATCCAGTAGTTGGCAACCCCTTTCTTGTCTGTTAAGTATGAAGAACACTTTTATCATACTAGTTGCACTTCAGAATGGTTTTAGAAAGCACTGAGTCAAATAAACATGACTGATATCTTTGGGCCTGTGGTTCAAGATGGTTAGCTGTGCTTTCTTGGACTAAGATTTTAAGGATAACATGATTGATCAAAGCCATTTTCAATCTTACTTTCTTATCTTTGTTCGTTTTGGTTTTCTTTCAAATTCTTTGGAGCTGAGGTATGTGGTTGTGAATGTCAGTTGTTCAATTGAACCTATTTGTTTACACACTGCAGCGAATGAACCGCTTCAATTTGATGATGATGATGTGTGTGTGTGTGGCTGTGTGTGTGTGTGGCTGTGTGTGTGTGGGGCTGTGTGCATGAAGAATGACAAGTTGACAGTGTTTGGCTCTAACAAGCTGATGTTAATGATATCAGAGGGCAAGAATATGTGGGCTAAGGTTAGGAAGATCTTTGGGCAATGGTGATGATACACATACACAAACATTGCAGCTTTAGGCCGACAAAAATGACATCTGATTTCTTGACCACTTGCTCTGTCTCTCCTGAGGGCGATGAGATGACTGACCGTGTTAAGGTCCTCCAAGTCACCAGTTTTCTTGCTTGCCTGATTATTGGGGACTTATGAATGTAGCTACATTGCAAATCCACTAATTGTTAATTACAGCCAGTTTTCTATATTGGGTCTTAAGAGAAATAAAATTGGTCACGTGGTAATCTGTGTACCTACATTTTACTTTTCTTTACTTTATTTATATTTATATAGTACTTTTCATACAAAAATTGCAACTCAAAGTGCTTCACAAAAATAAAGACAAGCAACATTAAATACAATATAAAGCAATACAATAAATGTTAAGAACCCACATGACCACATACATGCATGCACCCCCCCCCCCCCCCCACACACACACACACACACATGCACACAACCACACACTGACTGTCAGTAGAAACATGGCAGGGCACTGAAAATCCTAGTGAGGAAAGACCACCTATGGGAGCCATCCACACCGGAAGATGTCACAGCCCACCCCCGACCTGGACAGACCGGGTACACTCCTCATATAATGCAGAGCCCCCCAGCTCTCCGGGCCTGGACGATCCCAAGGACGACACCCCCGCGGGCGGACCAGACACACCTCCCAGTGTGGAGGGCCCCCATGAGGAAACACTGGAGCTAAAAACTAAAAGACTGAAAACTAAAAGATCGTAGAATATGAAAGAACAGAAATTTAAATAATATTAAAATATCAGAATGAGATATAGATAGAGAGATAGATATAGAGATAGATATATAGATATATATATATAAAAGTTTAAGAGCTAATGAAAAAGTAAAATAAAATAATTAAAAGATAAAAACAACAATAAAATATAGTGATAAAATTAAAGGATAAAAGAGACTAAAGCAGTTAAATCAGTCAAAAGCTAAACTAAAAAGGTGAGTCTTGAGCCTCCTTTTAAAAACATCAACAGTCTCTGCGGTCCTGATGTTCTCTGGCAGGCTGTTCCCTAACTTTGGGCCATAATGGCTGCCATTTTAGTCTGCTTTTTGTAAGATGGCTCTTGCATTTATTTTGCAATTGTTAAATATTCATAATATAGAGGAACTCTTTATCATTCCATTTATTGATGGTATAAACATTTTAATTGATAGCCCTATTGAAATGCTAATGGTGTGATTTGCTTGGGGGTCTTAATCAAACTAAGATATTTTCCATTTGGATGTTGAGATATCACTGCAACACCACAACACTTTATTTAGAATTGTATTTTGATACACATTTGGTGCAAATACTGCAATTTGGATATTGCACAAGGCCATATTAGGACTTCAATAAAACGGCAATATATCGTTAAGCCCTAGTTACAGTTGCATTGGAACATGTAATGTTCTGCATTCGCATATTTGCCTGCAGTTGTGTTCCCTGACTGATTAAAAAGTAGTTGGCCATCTCTCTTTCAAGTAGTACTCATAGTTCTCTCCTTGACTGGTTCATAGTTAGAGTTGTCCGAGAGCAATGCACGAAGATGCATGAAGATACTCCAACAGCCATGCATGCCTGCACTGACACATAGGCATCCTTACAATATGCCCTTGACCACGATGCCCTCCAGCTCTCTCCTGGTGGGATGAGATCATTTTTACTGGCTAGCTGATGAACCTGGAGGACAGTTGTGGAGACTGTATTTATGACTGTGTGTGTGTGTGTGTGTGTGTGTTTGTGTGTATCCCCTGTCATGTCCTGTGTCCAGGCGTGCTCTCAGGGACCAGGCTGAGTGAGTGATGAACATACAGTGGCAGGGTCAGTTATGACTGAGTGAGATCCAGGCATTCAGGCCTCACCGACGGTGAGTAAGAGAAGGAGGTGCAGAGGGACAGATGGATTCAGAGGCATGGGATGGCAGCCTGGCTGGTGGGTGTATCTTCATTACAGAGGAGGAAAACAAACCAATGGGTACACAAAAAGGTTATGAATTTGACTCGATGAAGGTTGGACTGGGGTTGGCTGATTATTGATAGAAATTGTGAACTTGTCAAATCTGGTATTTTCCATATAATGAAGTATAAATCATTTTCCTTATATTTCATGTACACCACTTGATGTTAATATTGGCCCAGTACTGATTCAGAAAGCTGCATTTGGTGTCTGTGACAATGGTGCCTGGTCTCAATGTGGTTTTGCTGCGGTCATTGGTTTACTGCACTGTTAGCCTCATCCTTGTTTTAATGACTACAACTGAAGCCCAGACAAAAAAAAAGCAGAAACTGTTTTATCAACATCCAACAACAAAAAAAACCTCACCAGACTGATCTTCTGTCTGAAACAATCACACAGAATGATCAATGAAACAACAAGGACAAAAAAAAAACACCGATCTGCTAACCTCAGAAAAAGAAATGGAAAACCAGCTAGCAGAGGCATTTGAAAACCCTCCTACCCGAGAGAATTAACCATTCAGATTTCCAGGAGATACTGGTGCAGGGTGAGCAAAACCAACTTAATTTCTGCTCAGATAACACAGTGGTACAATCAGTCGTTCATAACAGAAGAGCTCTTGTAGTCCCTAAAGAACTCTCATGACCTGTCATGGGGCCTGATGAAATAAGTCCACATGCTCTATAACACCTACTTACTTGTGCATCATCTCTCCACTGAAGTCAACCAGGAAAGGACTGTACTTATTTGAACAATCACTGCCCAACAGCGCTGACAAGTCGTCTTCACACTGCTGAATGACTGTATTGCCTGGTTGCTTGAATCTGAGGATCACATTAGAAAGGAACATGTTGTTGACACCCCTCATGTATAGTAGTTAGATTTACTTTAGATAAAACTGACTGTTACGCTGACTGACCTGTTGGATGATGACGGCAAGATATAATAAGATGAAGTGGAGCACTATGTATAACTGCTTTTGGCATCTAATCTGCTTTACTTCTGCCCATCTCCAGGTATCACCTGCTCCTCCTTTCTCACTTTTACTCATTGAACTGAGAGGGATCACTCCAGAGGGCATGAGGTGGCTCTGACATCTGTGTCCTCCTCCTGCGCTTTCATTCATTACCTTTTCTGTTTGTTCTTTTTTACAAATATAACTTGGCTTGTTATTAGTAGCTGCATAACACAGGAATAAACCAAAAATATTTAGGGGTCACTTAAACACTTCTTTCTCCTGGTGTATGTTTTTGGGTGTTGTCGGGCTTATGTATTCGCAGGTGGTAGATGGTGAATATCTGCCAGCATCATCCATATCACCCTTACCATCCCACCATGCCTCACTGGTGGTCAGCCTCTGTCCCTTCTACATCTTTTTTTTAACATCTTCCACCCACCCTTCATGCCATGCCCTTTGGGCTGCACTGTTCCCTCCAATGGTCCTGCGCGTGACAAAGTGTGATGAGTCTGTGTGACATGCCATGTGTCTGTTTGTGGGTTGGGTGGAGTGTGTGTGTGTGTGTGTGTGTGTGTGTGTGTGTGTGTGTGTGTGTGTGCGTGACACAAGTGCAGGCCTTTCCTGCTACCCGATTGACATGAGTGTCTGTGAGGCTTTGCTCTTTTCAGACGTGCCTCACACTGGCAGTTGGGAGTTTATGTGTGTGTGCGTGTGCCTGCCTGCCTTCTAGCATGTTGCTAGAGACTGACGGCCCCTGACACCTGCCATTTGGACGCTTTTCTCTGTGAAAAATGTCATCGTCTTCAGACCCGACGTGTGTGTCTCTGCGTGTGTGTGTGTGTGTGTGTGTGTCTGTGTGTGTGTGAGAGAGATGATGCGTCCCTGAATTTTTCTCCCTGAGGTCAAGCTTTGCAGCTGACTGAACAATGGACCCAAGCTGTTTGATCAAGCGGGACAGAGCAACTTGTGTGTGTGTGTGTGTGTGTGTGTGTGTGTGTGTGTGTGTGTGTGTGTTTTACATAAATATATTTTTGGGTGGTAAAATCTGACATCACAGTTTCTTCAAAGGCAGATGAGGCAAATCCACTTATATTGAACACAAAGACTTTGCATCTTGAAACCATTTGAAGTTTTGGCCCTCAGCTGGTAGATGGCTTGTCGTTAATTCCCTCTTAACCCCTTTGATGCCGAGTAGATCACATTCCCACCTAATGATGTGTACACTTTACTCTGCATCTCTGTTTATGGCTGTGGTTTTAAAAGCCCACCTGAAATATCATTGACATGCTTTAGTTCAGTCAGCCTGTCAAACAGATTTGCAACAGTGCTTTGTTTCTTTGGACATTAGAAACATTATTGGTAAATTTCTATTGTAGAGGTGTGCACCAACACATCACGGATGCCTTCTTGATACTTGTGCTATGGAGCCCGGTTGAGGCCAAACCTCTGAAACTATGCCAGTAATTATTTTTCTATGGTCCTGAAAGTACCAGAGGTGCTGGAGCTACTAGACGGTGAACTACAGAATGGCGGCAAGTGCAGGGACAGCAACAGGTCTGTTTATGGATTTGTTGAAAGAAAAATTGGTACTGGTTGTGTGTGTGTTAAACCTTTCTGAAGCTTTTTTTGTGTGGCTTTGCCGAAGTTTGAAATGAAACTACTGTGGATCAATGAGGGCAAAACACAGACTTCAGCCATTTGGGATTTTTGTCAACGATAAAACGCAAAAATTTGAGAAAAACCAAGTCAGCTCTGGAGTTAGACTTGGATAGTTGCCAGATCCGGAGAGAAAACAAGTAACTGGAAAGAAATGTGAAATAAATGGTCACGTTCCTGACAAGAGGGTGAGTGCAGCGCTTGCAAAGACAGTGGTACAACAAATTACTTTTAACCACAATACTTTTGCTCCTTTCATTTCTTTTAAAAATTTCATTTATGAAATGCCTATAATAGGAAAAATATCAATAATATTAAATTATTTAATCTAAAATCAATACATTTTAATTTGTTGTATTTGTTATTTGGATTGTGTTCATGATTTTTACTTGTACATAATTTCAATGAATTTAATCTATTTTTGCAAAGTACCTTTTCATGTCAGACACACACAATCAAGACGAATATGTGGAATTTTCCATCATCTGTTTCCTTTTTCCATATTCAAATTTTAACTGTTGTCATATCAGGATACTCTTCTCTTTGTCTGTCTTAGTATTCAATCTTAAAAACAATAAATTCTCTCATTAAGCTCACCCCCCCCAACTTTTTGTCCTTTGTATCAGATTAGTTGCTGATATTATTGCCCCTCTTCTTTTCTGACTGATCCGATGAGCTGCTTTTAATTTGGATCAAGGCTGTGTGTGCTAGAAGGCTGTAACGAGGTATCAAAGTGTGTATCCGTCTCTTCCAATGTTAAGTTTCTTGAGGGGCAGCAGGGGGTCATGATGTGTGTGTCAGGCCCAAGGGCGTGTCTCAGAGACAACCAGTATGGGAACAGATAGGGAGCCAGTTTGTGACTTTCCCCCAGGAGGGGACATGGCTAAAGGCAGTCCTATTTTTGTGTGTGTGCGTACAAATGAGAGGGCAAGAAGAGAGCACAAATAACTGATAGCGCTACAGGGCCACCAACTCACAGCTTTAAATGGAGAGGCGACCAATGACTTTGTGTCTGCGTACGTATGTGTGTGTCAGCATATCGACCATCCACCCACTTAGGCCAGAGAGCTAGGGTGCAGACAACCTTCTGCTGGCTGCCAGGATGATGCCCTCACTGTAGCGACGGCCAATGATGCCATGGCAATGAGGGCTCAGAGCTGTATCCATGACAGTGCTGTTACCCAGCTGCCCCAGTGGCAGCCTTAATTAAGTTAGACATGATAGGGGCTGGTGGCCTCTCTTTCTGTTCTCCTCTTGTCTAATATCTCCTCAGTGATATCTTTTCACCCTTTATACTTTTATCCTCACTATTTCCCTTTTCTGTCTCTGTCATTCTTTCTCCTTTCATGATGAAAGTAGCTGAGGCTTTGCCACCGTGTCCGTGACCTCCATTGTCCTGCTGATTCTAAACGAAAGCTGAGAGGGAGGTTGGAGTTATGTTTGGTGCGTTTTCTTTCCCTGAGGCCTCACACAGCCTTGTCTATTTGCCCATGCATTTAAAGACAGGGAGAGATGGGTTAGTTGGAGGTAGAATAGGTATCTGATCATATTCATGTCTTCTGTTTCTTACGCAGCATCAGTTAGTGTGTGTCTGTCGGTCTGTGTGCATGCGTGTGTGCATGCTTTTATACAAATGTATGTCACAGAGTGTGCGGGGTTAATGACCAGCCCTGATTTGACCCTTTTTGAAGGTCATGTGCCACTGCTCGTTAGTAGCGTCACCATGGCGATATGTCAGCTGTCAGCACGATGGATTGGAAGCTGACAAAAAGAACAGTGGGCCAGAGGAAGGAATGAATAGAGAGGCTCAGAAAGAGTGAGAGAGGACAACTTCATTTGAATTGCAGGCCTGAGGGATGGTGTGTGTAAGTGTGGACCATAGAAGGCCTTATTCTGAGTCGTGGATATTAAGTAGGCACTGACTTCCTCCTCATATTGGGAAGCCTTCAGGAAAAATCCCCTCATGTCATCCGCCAGACCCCTTTCATTCTTCATCCAACCCCGAGAACAGAAGGACTAAACTATAGGACAACTCCCATTGGTGGCGTTGACTCAAGTATTAATGGATTTATCATCCCTGTCTGTGGTTGAGAGATTAGTCTTCTTTAGAATTAATGCATTAATGGTGGAAAACGTGTTGCCATGCAAAGCCAATGTCTCCATGTAGGATGAGTTCATTTTCAATTTCTACATGTGCCAGAATATGAACTATAAAGAAGTTTACTAATTTCAGCTACATGAAATAATAACCTTCCTCAAGGAAGTTAGGCTGTCATTGCTCTTTGTTTGTTTGTTTGTTTGTTAGTTAGCAAGATGCACAAACACTCTTTGGCCAGGACTCATGTCACACTGATGTAACAGTGGAACATATCAACTTTTTGGAGCAGATCCAGAATCCCCCCCCCCCCCGCTTAAAAATGACAGGATGGGGCATTATTCTGACAATTTGATTTTTAATGAAAGACTCGAGTATATTTCGAGTGATAATATCTTGTATTTTGTTTCCCCAGAGATGCTGTCAACAAACAGTGTCTTAAAATATTGTGCGATTAATCCTGTCTTTGGACGCAGCCTCTATTCACGGAAGCTTCAATAAATAGCAATTATATTTTCCAGGAGGCTCAAAACTTTGATGGGATTGTTCAGTAATACACTTTAGATTTGTCAGTGTTGGTTTAAATACTATTGTCAACAAAAAAATACTTGATAAAAATTGAAATAAATAGATCACTTATTTGGCACCAAAACCTGACATGACTCTGTCGTTGGAAATTCTATCAAATAGCAGTACACCACAATGACCCCTAGATGACAGTAGTGTCACATGGATGGAGGCGGCACTGTGCTGCAGAGGTCTGTTAGGGTGTACTTTTCTGTCCTTCAGGTTTGTGCTATTTGAATGTGAGGGACAAGGTAGTCATTCTCTTAATAATATATACAGGAAAACCAATGTTTCTGAAGCTACGTGTATCTAAAACATTAGGCGTACCATAAGTAAGCATCGTTATCATTCAGAATCTGAATCAGAAAATCCTTTATTCATCCCTTGCAGGAAATTTTTGGATTGCAGTGCTCCATTTCACAGTAAAGATAAATAAGGAGGAAGTAACTTATCGAAGATATAGATAAAATAAGATAAATAGAAATGAAACACAACCTCAGAAATTGTAATACAAGTCAGCGCTGTGACTCGCATCAAATATGAATTTGTTTAGTTGTCATGGTTGCATACAAGGCCGATGGCTCATACGTGCAATTTAGCTGCATACAGTCACTTATATTTGCTCTCCGAGGCATAAGGATTATTTAAAGTGCGTGCAGTGGAGATTTCAGTCATCAACTTGCAGTCAGTTATCCTGTCTCTCTGTTCCCACTCTTCCTAACCATCTCCTCCACTTGATTTTCTCTTTTTCGAGGTATCACTCTCCATTCCCTATTACCTCACTCCTCGACTTGCGCTCTTTCCCCAGTATCACCAACGAGGCAGGAGCATCCATCTACAGCGTGAGTCCCGAGGCAGTCAAAGAGATGCCAGATCTGGACCCCAACTTGAGGAGTGCAGGTACGCCAGCCAAGCTGCTATGCTGAATGGTGTCTATCCATGAGTGTTTAAACTAGGGATGCACCAATATGAACATTTTGGCTGATAAAAGGAGCAATATTAACACTGTCGTTATGGCAGATATTTTCCGATGTCTATATGATTCTGTTGTACCATATGCACATTTTGTACTGAAAAATATGTGCATTTTGAAAAAGGAACCTTTTCATTTATTTTAAAATTATTTGGAAATGCCCACCACAAGTCATACGTTTAGCGCATTATTTCCATTCCATATGGGCCCATATTTAGACATCTCACTCATACCAATATTTAAAAAAACATCGACTGATGTCTTTATGAATGCTGATATATTATGCATCCCTAAACATTTTGGCAAAGAGCTGTTGGACCTTGTCTTTGGCAAACATGGTGGTATTGTTGACGACAGGAGGTATACCAGTTATATCACACTAATCATTCTGAATGACGACTAAGCTTGTACTTACATTTTTTTGGATTAATTATTTTCTCTATAAAACAATTCAAAAACAACAACAATCAATTACCCAAGCGTGTCAGCTCGAATGGTGAAAAGCTCTTTCTGTCAACGTGGGAGCTCTCAGTTATTCTGATTTATTTTCAGCTTTAGAAATTTGGGTCCTTCACATATAAGGTGATGTGGGGCAAAGAGTCACATGATGCACCTCATTGTTACACCCCACTTTCACTTGACGTGAGGTGAAAATAACACCCACCGACAGAATAGTTGAACAATGGTAATTGACTGTAAAAAAAAAAAAAAATTGAAAAAATTTTGATGAGGTAATAAAACCAGAGCCACTTTAAATAAATTATAATTTCCTGTTTTTTGTGGCTTTTTCATAGTGGCCTTAACTGCATTTAAATCATTTCTATAAGCAGTCATTTAAATATCTCTATCCATTTTTTAATCCAGATTGTATTCCCCCCTCTTACCAAGAATAATATCAGCAAATATCTGGCATTGTGATTAGATTCTCTGAGGTCTCTTCTGTGCTCTTTTACCTCTCTCCCTCTTTCTGTCATTTGCCACCTCACCCTCTCGTACTCCACACACTACATCACCGAAAACACGGCGGAATAAAACAGAGTTCTGAAGAACAAATGTTTCCAGCAGACTTCCTCTATAAAAGCTATAAATCATGTGAGGCTGGATTATTCCTCACTAGTTTCCTGTGGTCAGCAGCTCTGAATGCCACGGAGAGCCATATTTATACCCCTAATGAAAGCCATGAGAAATCCACAGTATTTGACTTTGCATTGGTGTAAAAAAAGGCGTGCTGAGGGAGGACACGATGGTTGTAGTTGGATGTGGCAGCTGAGTGTTTGTGTCTGTCTGGTTTGCCGTTGGAAGTATGTCTGTTTCTGTCAATGTCTATATCTCTGCAGGGAATTGTGAACTAAAGGCACCGTTTAATCTTTTTCATCAGTTGTTGCATGATCTAGGGACACCTAGTGGTAAAAGCCATTATTTAGACTCGTCATCAGGAGGGCTGTTTTTGTGTTCATCTTATTTCTCCTCTCTCTTGGTAGCTTCTGATCAGAGAGTTCAGTGCAAGGATGGAGTGGAGGGAAGCCGAAATGTGACTCGGATTCTCAAGAGTGATCCCACTGAAAAATCAGCTACATTAGTGAAAGTGTTACTGATCTTTGTGTAGCTCAGACAGGTGACGTTGATGTTATCCTTGCTTAGATCTCCTTGCCTACTTTATTTTATTGTACCTTTTATGCTCTGCAGCAGCGCAGCCACATCCCAGCAACACCAGCAGAATGCTGCAAGTCGCCTTTTGCTCCCAGGTCTCTTGATCTAGGTTTCTGACCAGGGTCTTCCTCTCTTGTTACTTTCTCTCTTTTTCCTCATTTTTTTAGTACTTCAAGTAATACAAAACTGGAGTGCTCATAAACTTTTAATAAGTGCTCGAGAGTTAAGCAGGACTGCAGAAAAAGAATATTGGAGCATTTTGGTGGTGCACTGAGCAAGGCCAGGGTTGAAACTCCATCCTTGTCTAAATATTATCTCAGGCTGCAGCCTCCCACCGCAGCAAGAGTAGAGAGAGGAGAGGAGAGCCATTGATTCCAGACATACTCCCTCCACTATATCCCATCCCTCTCTTTTTTTTTTTTTGTCTATCCGTTCTGCCTGAAAGATCTGAATCTGATGTGTCTCACAGAATATCGCTGACCACTAAGATTCAATCACTCAAAATGGACACAAACCAGTTCTTAGCAGCATCACAGTATGGACGGTGAAGTGACAGTCTGTTTTGGACAGCTTGATATTGAGGCTTATCAATTCCTTGGAGGGCAAGCTGTGCTCTGATCTATTTTTAAAAGTGATATTTGTCTGAGTTTTACTGTATTTTTTTTTCTCCAAATGTGGAAACATGTTGAGGCAGAGTGAATCCTCCATTAATTGAAGGGTCGGAAGTATAATCCCTGGCTTCTCCTGACCTCACGTCAATGTGTCCTTGTGCTAAACCCCAAATTGTTCCTGATGTTTGGGCCATGTAGCGTGTGTGTGTGTGTGTGTGTGTGTGTGTTTGTGAGTCAATGAAATCCATTGGCATTGACTGAAAGAGCAAAATAAATGCAGTGCAGTTACCATTTTACTTTGAAAATAACAGCAAAAAATAACAAAAACATTTGTACTCACAGTACTTAGCATGTCCTTGAGCTTTTACAGGGATGTGAAGAGGAACGGCTAGTTGTGCATTTTTCCATGTGCGTGCGTGCGTGTGTGTGTGTGGTGGGTGGGGGTAATGTGATGTCATATATTATGTTGTGTATGTAAGTAAGTAAGGTTGTTTGTAATTTTTCACCTTTGGTCATGTGGTCCTGCCAGCATATTCATGGAAAAAATATTTGGCTTCATTTACAGCAGCAGGCTGAAGCCTTGCAGACGCCACCATTAAAGTAACTCTCCTTTGGTGGATATGCACTGTGGGTATTTATTTGTTTGCCAATGTGCATGAGTCTGGTTAAATGAGTGTTTGTGAAGGTTCATGGCTCCCACATCTATTGGGGTGATATATGACAGCCAGGTGCAGACAGACTGGATGAAAGTCAACTGTAATTAATATTATTGGGATGGAGGACTGACATTTGGTTTAGGCCTGCCCTCAGGCCAGCAAGCAGGCAATTTGCATAATCAGTTATAATATGGCTATGAATATTCAATAACAGATTCAGATATTTCAGGTCCATGAAAAATCAAAGGAATCTCAAGAGAGATGTGGCCTGATATTTGCTTTGTGTGTGTTTGTGCGTTTGTGGACAGTGTCTATTGGAAGACGTGTTCAAGATCCTTTGGCTGAGCTTGTGAAGATCGATCCCAAACATATCGGCATAGGAACATACCAGGTAAGGATGTTTCTGTTTTTTTCATTGTTGAGATGGTCCTTGTGGCTGAGAGATTCTTGTCCCTGGGCAGTGAAACATCTGCTGCGAGTTAGACTGTGGCAAAGAGCCAAGTAGAGTGTGTGGTGGTTGGTATCAAAGCACATGAATAATAAACTGATTGTGCCCATGTGTCTTGTTATAGGACTGTCTCTTGTAGTTACATATTTGCCTAAAAACTACAAATGTGCAAAGATGGGACATGTACATTTTGATTTTTTTTTCCTTTTTTGACACTTATTTAACCAGGGTGGTGTCTTCATAAGACCACTTTCACAAATGGCTGCCTATTGCCTACTTGCTGTTAGAAAAATAGGTTGGGTACTGGTACGAGTAAAAATATGAGGCAAATCTCCCCAATTTCTTAACAAAGAAGTAAAATTATGCATTAAAACACTGCTTTTTCCAGATCCCTTCAACTTTTGAATGTAAACAGTACGTATGTTCTGGTCTGCTACCAATTTGACTGTTTTCCCTGTCTGCGGTCTTGCAGCTTACTTGTGACCTTGGTATTTAAGACAAAACAAAGACAGCAAAAATGGGTCTTGAGGTTTAAGGGGACAAATGTGACAGAACATATTTAAAAGGGTGAGTGAAGAGAGAGAAGAAGAGGCACACGGGGAAATAGATAAACTTGGCTGAGGCCTGTGTCAACAGATGATGCTAAGGCTGACAGCTAATTCAATTAATGGAGATCAGGAGTGACGTATGTTTAGATGTGTTTTCGCTTGTGTGCTCCCTGCTCCATATGTATTCCAAGTGTGTGCTAGCTCAGTTTTCACTTTGTTGATTGCATGTACGTTGTGAGGTGTACCATTTACTATTATTATTGCGTTAAATAGTGCTTAATATGACTCGTTTATTTTTTCCCAGCTCATATCCCCAAGGATCTGCATTATCATTTCTTTCTATAATTCCCATTTCATTCATAGTAACAGCAGCAACAACATAAACAGTAGTTTAAAAAGTTAATCTTAATGGAGAGAGAGAGAGATGGTAGTGCTAATTCATTTATGTAACACACTTGCCTGCATTGGACTACCTGAAAAGCTTCATCGTATGAAAAGATAAACTAGACATGACCAGTTCACCGACTGTAGCATGCTCATCCTCATACCATTATCCTACCACCCCTACCTGCTGTCTCCTGTGAGACAATGAAATGTCGGGGTGTAGAAAATCTGACAAGGGTTGTCCAGCATGGCTTCCACGGGAAGTTGGCCACAAGAACCAAAATCGATTGAGATCAAGCTTGGATCATATTGAAAACAGGTGTTAGGGTTCACAACATTTGATGCAACTGTACTTGCATAATATTGATTTCTGAGTTTGGACACACATTTTACTCTCTGATTCTTCTGCATTCTGTTCTAAATGCGGCTTGCACTGCAGACAAAAGTGACAAAAGTCAAAGGAAAAAGAATGATAGAAACATGGAAGGGTTGGGGGGGGAATGCCTGTGTCTCTCATCACATCCTGACTGGGCTCTCCAGGGTGCCTGGGGTTCTGCACCTCCCGCTCTCAGATCATGTGACTAGGTCAACAAATGATAATGTAACTGGGTAAATAAACTCTGGGTGCTGACAGATATGAGATGGGACATCATTTTGACCTGCATGTGAGCGTACGCTGTCCTCTAAAACCCATTTAAAAGTCAAAGGGTGTATGTGTGTGTGTATTGTATGTGTGTAAGTATGTATGTGTAAGATGAGAGTAAAGTGCATTCATAAATATCAGATTTTTTTCCTCCTTGTGTGATTCATGGCATTCTAAGCTTTCTGAAAGATTATTGCCTTTATGTCCAAAAAGCACAAGGGCAGATGTAACTCTAGACAGCTGGCACAGCGTGCTCTCATTTTCTCCCTCCCTCTACTGACCCAGTGAGTGACAGCTCTGAGAGAAAGGAGGAAATGAGCTGAGGGCTAAAAAAGTGAGGCCCATTAAAATCAGATTGGACATAACTATTGCTGTGGGAACACTGTTTTCACTGCAGCGCCACTGGCAGACAGGTTGTGCTGGATACTCCGTTTGCCAGATACCAGTCTGGTTGAAGGGATAACGTTCTTTATTAACATTTTTCGGCTTTTTTTTTTAAAAGTGGTCAGCTATAGTGCAGTGCAGTTAGAATTGTACTGCCACAGCTTTAGGTTTCGAAAGATATATTAGTATGTGGTGCTCTGAACATTTTACATTGACAAATGTTTCATTTAAGGAGTTATTGTACACGTTGTGCTGCACGACAAATGAGACTGTGTTTTAGTTTGTGGCTTGGTAAGGTTAGGAAATGTTAACATACCAACAAGTTTCAATGGACAGGTCTTGACGGCAAGTATAAATCATATATTGTGATGTTAGCGCCATCAATTTTAAAAAATGCCATTAATGCGCACAGTATAGAGCACATGAAGCAGAACCTAACTTAAGCATGACATTATGAATTACCCCAAAAAGATGGTGAAAAATTGAGTACACAATTGTGAATATGCAAAAATATAAATTTAAATTTAAAAAGAAAGAAGCACATATTTATAAAATGACTGTTGTTTATATGCCATGTCACACTGAGGGAATGATCACATGCAAGAATAGAGTACTGGCTGAAAATGAGCAGCCTTTCTTTGGAAGTAGAGAAGTTAATAAATTAGGAGTCTTATGTCTTTTCCTAATTAGACACCTAGTGGGTGTGGCCTTTGGAGAGCCCCTTCATCTTTCAGTCAACTCCACACACACACACACACACACGCACACGCGCACACACGCACACACTGCTGTGTGAGAAAACATTCCCTGCCTGCCGGATATTAAAGAAACTGTCACTCTTTTTCTCATCTATTTTAACCACTCTCCTCTCATTACATCAATTTGAGTGATTTTTCTGTTCTTGTTCAATCCTGTCCATCACTTTTCTTTCTTTGCTGGAAGCACTGTATTGTCTATACACTGTAAGAGTCTGAAATTGAGTTTGTTTCTTTACATCATGATTTCAGCAGGTTCATTCAAACATGGCCAGGATTGTGATTGTTGGGCAAGGAAGCTACAAGCTTTACTTGTATGTGTTGTGTGCTGTATTGTGACTATTCTGCACTTTGAGCTGCCATACAAATAAAGTTTCTTATTGTTATTATTAATAATAAACACAACTTGGGGTCACACTTCATCATATTTAAGGGTCTAAACAATCAAACCACCTGAGATACCACATCTCTGGCATTTCTGCACTACAAGTTCTCAACACTAAGTTGATACCAAATCTGTGATGGGCTAAATTTGGCATTTTTAATCTGACATTTCATGACAAGATGTTGAACTGGGAATTAATTTTTCTTCATGTTTATGGAGACAAGTATGGACATTCCCCTTAAGTGATCCCAAAGGATCTTTAGGTCCCGCAAGGCCAACAGACGAAGTGGATCTTCAGGCACTTTTGCATCAGCTTATAAATGTAGTTGTTTGTATTTCTGCTTAGCAATGACTCCTTGTGGTCACTTTAACTTTCACTAGTACAAATGATGTCACTTCACAACAAGACAACAAGTGCAACAACACTTGCACATGCATGTGCAATTGAGCACGCCATCTTTCACTTTTGAATGGTCGTGCCCACAGGGGACACAGGAACGGACAGAGTGGAGAGGAGAGGAAGAAGTTGATGTTTGACAGTGAGTGATGGCTCCTGACTCAATGTTTTGAAGCGTGGGAAAAAAACTGCCTCTCAAACACTTTGATCAATGGTTGAAGCTGCCAAAAATTATGTGCTTTATTTTAATTATTTCCCTAAGGTCTGTCATAGCATGTGTCTGTGTGTTTGCATGTTGAGTGAGGTTGTGAGTTGAGTCAAGCTTGTATCTTAGCTTGTATAATGGATTTACAAAAGCCCCTGCCAATTTTCCACTTATTCAAAAATTTATAAAACATTGACTGACTGTCATTGTCGGACTACATATTCTAGCTCTGCAAAGTTTACAGTAAATGAGGATGTTTGTGTTTCATGATTAAATTGGTCAGTGTGTAAATCTTAATTTTTTTTGTGTAACCTTCCAATACAAAGTTTGTAGCAAGCTTTGTAAGAGGAGAAATCAAACAAGTGGTGGGAAGGCAAGCAGGATGATATAACAATGAATTACAAATGTGTGCTGTTGGACCGTCAATCGAATCCTCTAGCTTTTCATTTGACTGAATATGTAGTGATACTTTATTTGTTTCAAACCTCTAAAGTGAAACTGTTATTAACATTTAGTCAAACAATCTTTCTCAATTGTGTCATTGAGCCTTCCTGCACCTGTCTAGTGAACTAGGTCTATCCACATTTTCTCATGCTCATTTTTGTATTCCCTCAGGTAATCTGTATGTGTCGACACATGTGTATATATGTGTGCGGATGTGTATGATTGTTTTGCAGGAAATTGAGAAATAGCCATTAGGCATTCGTGAAAGGTGTTGGAAAAACATGAAACCATCTCCTTGTTGTCATATCACTTTCAGCTGCTGATTTATGACTGGGATAATGCATTTAACTATGCAAGAAGTCTCTCACAGAGTCTAGACCAAGCCTACATACCGTGAATAATACAGTGTGTGTTCATGAATGGCTTCTCAGAGGCTTTCTATAGAAGGTGTCTGTCAAAGACAACATGACCTCCATATAACCTCTGACATTGTCTTTGTTTTTAGGCCACTGATTAAGAGTTTTTGAAAGTGGCAGTTTTACAGTCTTGTCACACACCCACACGAGAACATGCAGTTTTTGGGACTGAATTACTAGCACTTTGAAAGTTTCCAAATACCAGTAAAGCTATCACTCGCATTTTCTGATCATTCCTCTCCAGACGCTGAAGTTACAGTGGTGCAAATTATTGATAAAAGCTTTCAAAGTTGAGGTAAAAAAGAAATTACTAAAAGTTTCCATCTTTAATTTGAAAGAATGTAGAGTTGCAGCAGACCTGCAGTTTTCATATAATGTGAGCTAGTTGGAGCATGTAGATATTGAATAGTTGAGGCCCCAGATATGAGCCTTGCAGAACTTCGCTGGTGTTTATTTTTTGCTCAGATGTGTAATTACCAATCGACACAAAATGGCCTCCATCCTTCAAATCCATTTGAACAATTTATGAACTATAACTGCTTGAAAGGAACTGTACCATATTTACAGTAAATTCAACGTGCACTTAAATTTGTGTGGATTAAAAAAAATTAAAACTTTTGATTGTGCTTATCTCATTTTGCATAATCTACGAGGCACAATTGTAATGTTCTGATCTCCCAGTCTGAATTTAATGTTGGGAGTTTTTTTTTTTTTTTTTTTTTAAATTCTATAATTCATTCAGTACAGAACTTAAAGACAGGCTTCAATTATTTACTGCCCTGAGGCTCATAGTATTTGGAGCCATCCAGGCCCCATCATGGTTGCAGTTGCCGAAGTCATTATTCATCAGTGCTCCTGTAGTCTTGTCAGTCTGAAGACCTGTACCATCATTGTCAGTCAACACCTCAAATCCTAGCTTTTTCCTGCTTGGCGTTCTGGTTCGTAGTATTTACAGTTCACGGCTTTAGATTGTGTATAGATCTCAGGTTACACTCAGGAAACCTCTCTCTCTTTGTGTTTCCATATCAGGAAAAAAAACGACATTCAGTTTCTCAGTGAAATAAGTCATAACAGAGCTTGTTTTAGAGTTCTGCCTTCCTCTCACTCTGTATTTCTCACAACTTTTTTTTTTGCTCTGTTGCTGTCTGATTGACATGTGGTAACTCAGCAACATTGAGGTACTCAAGGTGCAGACAGAAGCACTGTTCTTGCGTATTGGTTGGCAGATTTCACCTGGTTTCCAGCCAATCCAAACATGGCTTTCATGCATACAGATCCAGTCTATTGGCTCTGCATGATTTTGAGGTTTGGGTGCCTGGGCATTGGGACCAAGGAATGAGGGAATGGAGTTGTTTCTTTTGAATGAGTGGTGGTCCATGTACAGGGTAGATGGCATTTGAGCTTGTATTAAAGTCTGTGTAGGTGTGTCCCTGTATATAAATTGAGGATTTGGAGAATTTTGTTGCACTGTGATGAGATGTGCTCTATATATCGCAGTCAGTATATGATAGTGCAGTATTTTTAGGCCACATTCTGATCCACTATATGCTGTACATTGACATTTTTAGAAATGCACTCTTAATCATGTCACAAATGTATTTGATTATTCCTCACAACATATATTTGTCTCAATTTTAAACTTGCCTACAAAAAGGAGGAAATCAGTCTTGTCAAAGTAATCAAACCAGGAAATTGCATTTATTTAATCAGGGGCCTGCAGTTGGTTATACTACAACATTTACTTTGGAAAACTACAACACTGCAAGAATGAAGTCATTGAATATTTTATGCAAAGCCCTTTCCCCCACTGACCATCCAGCAATAAGCATGGTTGTTTGATGAAAATTTAGTAGCTCATTGTTTATTCTACAGCTACTGGAATGATGTACGTCTCATGGTTTTAACAATGTTTTACTTTTGACTTATTGAGGGAAGTTGTTTTTTTTTATTATTTTGGAATATATTTTAAACTGAAGAGTTTCCACGGAACATGATGTATGTATATTGTTGTCGAGAAATTTCAACCACTATGCTGGGTTGAAGAAAATGTATGTTTCTGTCGAAGTATTTGTGCTTGTAGAAGTAAAATGCAGATTTGAGTACGTCTCATATTTGCATGGAGATTATTTTCCTTTTTTGCATCTGTGGGGATGGACCTCAGCTCCTCTAATTTGGAGATTCCACTTGGCTGTATTATGTTTATGATCATATTATGATGAATTGTTTCTCCATAGTGATAAGTTCTAGAATGGAATCTTGGATTGATGAATACTTGTGTCATAAAATATGAAAAATAATTGCATCAGAACTTTGAATGAGTATTCTTGTTTGTCGAATATATACTCTACTTACAGGTGGATGAAATGAGAGTAGAGAGAGGATGGGTTGAGAGATCGATACAGAATGATGTGGTCCATAGGTGTGCTCTGATCCCAGTTTATTTATGTCTTTTTGTAGTTGCAGGTGTTTTCAGTGATGCTCTATAAACCCCACTGCACTCACCTGCTGGCCTACACCTGTATAGCACCAAATGGCAAAGAGAAACAAAATGGAACATTAGCACTTGTAGAGACTGTCATTTCAGTCCGGATGAAAAGAGTGAAAAGACAGTAAATACTGATCTTACAAGCTCCTTTTCTAGATGATAACGTTGCTCTGTATCAGCTGAATACACAAGTAAATGACTGTTCAAATATTACCTTCTCAAAGGTAATCATATGTCACTTTTGTGTTCAGAAGATGTTTCTGCTCCACCAAAGTGACACAAAAGACATTTAATGCAGGTTTAAGTTTCAGTTGAGTTTTTCCCATCCCTAATAGAGTACATTTCCTAGTGTGAAGTTTGATGTTCTCACTTCTATAGGGTTTCAGTAAGAATGTGAGAACACATTCATTGAGGTTTTACTGCAGGTTAAAACTCCGACTGCCTCAAACACCTGAACCTTTCTCGTGTGAAAACATTCTTCTCCGGTGTGACATTACAGGTGATTTCCTCTTTCCCCCTCTCAGATTATCTCTGTCTCACCCTTCCTGGAATATCTACTCACTGGAAATCATAAATCAGTCACTCCTGCTTTTCTGGGAGCTTCTTATTGTTTGGAAAGTTATTTTTATTGTCCTCGACATGCCGCCAGCTGTAGTGCCTCTCGAAGACCTCACTACTCAGAGTGCAGATCACATGAGGACTCACCAGGGGTGCTGTCTCTCACCCCTTCTCGTTAAATTACAGTGTTCATCATCCTTATTGTAGTTGTATAGAGTTTCATTGCAGTCCATTAAAATCATGTAAAGCAAGTTCATGCCAACAAGGCAAAATGAATTGTTTTCTCACTAAAATACACAGATGAACCCTAATTAAATCTGTATTTCATTATTATTGTTCTTGCCATTAACCAAATGGTAGCTGTATAGGCACTCAACCTTTGCGTTGAAGTGAGAAGTTGGTTAAAGCCAGTCAGTGTCTCATAAAGTGGCAAACAAAACCTCTGTCCGTTTTTGCACTCCCACATAGTTTTCTCTCTCACTTTTCTTCTCTTCATCTTCGCTGATCTTGCTGTTGTGGCTGACAGTGGGGAGGGTGGTTACTTTTACCCAGCTGGTGGTGTCCTTATCTGTTTACAACTTGATGTTTATTGGGAGCTTGATCATGTTACAGAATAACCTATGGTAGACTCAGTCACGTTTACATATTGCACGCACACACACACACACACACACACACACGGCCCAACAGAGGTGTAGTTAGTGTGTCAGCTAATCCTCATCAGTTGCTAAAGTATAAGTGTCCAGTTGAACTTGGTTTCTGGCCTTGGCCCCTGACTACTGTCAGACCTGATAGAATTTCACGTTATTTTTGTATTCATCTTTTTGTGTTGTTGAGGTAATATTTTTGTAATATTTTAATAATATTTGAATGCTTCTCTTCTCTTCTCACTCCTTATTAGAACAAGGATTCCAATCATTTTTGTAAAATGTGATTAATTCTTAGATTGGCTGGTGGTTTAGTTCATGTCAAGGGCTTTTATTGATGGCGCGCCCCGCTAATAAGAACACTGTATCTGGGAGAGAGCCACAGGCCAAACTAAACATTCTCTCTCCTAACTCCCTCCGTCTTCACTCTTTCTATCAATCACCTCTCTTTCTCCCACCTTCAGATTCTTTGTGTAGGTTTTTTTCTGTACTACTTGTCAATCAAATCTTTCTCTGTGGATCTTTTTCAAATTAAATCATCTTTGGGGACAGTGTGCTCATACAGCATCAGATACAAGTACGGTACATAGAACTGATTAAATATAATGGTTAATACATGTACAGCATCTTGATTTAAAAAAAACAAACAAACCCAAACATGTTTGGCTGTCAATGATTAAAATTTGGTGTTCCTCCCCTGCTCCTAACTCTGTGGGGTTTCTGGATGTGGGTTATGAAAGTGAGCGGAAGTGTTTTGGTTGGACAATGGAGTGGGTGTCATGTCATTCAGAGAGACAAAATGAAACAAAGGAACAACAAGAGCAGTTTATCAATGCCAAAAATGTACAACAAACACATGGTAATGAGACGTGTATCTAGGCCGGGCTCTCTTCTGCCTTCGTAACGGTCAAAGAATGCGATCCCACTGTTGATTTGAGTAATGTGCCGTTAGATTTGAGGTAACTGTGATTTCTGAGAGAAGTCCAATAGTTTTCTATCAGCGCAACTCCCATAGTCTGTCCCAACTCTTCAGCTGCAAGTTGTGTATCCTTTTTTAGCTTGTGCATTAATCTGATGGTAATACATCAAAAAAAGTGTGGTTTTTAAACTAATTTTGTGTTAATTTCTTATCACATTAACAGCCTAGAGGGATCACATATTATAATGTTGTTTTATGTTTTTGCTTTATGAAATTGACAAATTCACTTAATTTATTATTTTACTATTTTTATTTTCTTCCAGTGCAGTTGTCAAACTAATATTTCTGTGTGTTTGTGTGTGGTTGTGTTTTTGCTAAATGTCGGATTTTAGCATGATGTGTCAGCTGGAGCTCTGAAGACGGCGCTGGACAGCGTGGTGCAGGAGTGTGTGAGCTTTGTAGGGGTGGACATCAACATCTGCTCTGAGACTCTGATGAGGTAGAGGTCACAGACACACAACTCATAGACTCACAGATAGAGCGCGCACACACACACACGCACACACACACACACATACACACACACACACACACACACACACACACACACACAGGCCATGGTGGAATAAAGATGAAGCAGAGGCCTGGACCTCTGACATTCTTTACTTCAGCAGTCACAACATGGCAAAGTTTCTTACATATCTCTCTCACTCACACACACACACACACACACACACACACACACACACACACACACACACACACACACACACACACACACACACACACACACACACAGGCCTGCCAGCTCTCTGAGACTAATGCTTCACACTCTGGCCCCACTTACTGGACTGACTGGAATCAACAGAGAGGATTAGCAGGGTCTCCTCTGTGACCAATTCACTGGCATGTGTGAATAAAAATTTCGGAATGAGAAAAAGATATTAAGCTGTACTGGAGCGAGTGACTTCTAACGATGTTAATATTGGCTGAGGAAATAAACTACAGCGTTGAAAAGCACTGTAGCGAATAAAACACAAAAACATGGTACCTGCCAAACGATGTCATTTTTCGGCCAGAGTTATGCGTCATTCTAATGATGGTTTCGTCAAGTTTCAAATGTGTTTTTTTAAAAATAAAGTGGTATACTAACCATAAAGACAAAAAGCATCAAATTAAAAACACGCCTGTTCACTTTGACATTTAATTATACATGAAATTACATATCTGAAATTACATGTAGTGGCCCTTAAAATTCCTTCTAATTTTTCCAGATGGTTTGTTCAGTTGTACAATCGTGATGCTTGAAGTCCTTAAAAACAGAACTGACTGCACATATTAAAGATAATGTGCCAAAAAAAAAAAAAAAAAAGATAATGTGCCTTGGAAATGGAAGGCATAGAGCTGATTAGCCAACCTAGACACAGCTCTGACATGTACACTTACACACACACACACACACACACACAGATCCAAAGTCATACACACACTGGCAGATATCCTACTCTGCCTATTAATACTCTACATTCACATGCATTAACTGCAACATGTGTACAAAACATACACATGTCACACATGTGGGAAATGGGCAAATTGATACACACACAGTTGTAGTAGACACAAACAGTGTTTAATGAGCTGGCAAAAGCTGCAGGGCAGGCATCAGGTCATCTGTTTACTTGTCTGCTCTGCAAGTGAGCTTTTTCCATCCCTGCCAGAAGTCATGCTACACACGCACACACACACACGCACTCGCACATACATGAACGTGTTGATGACTGAGCTATTATGTGGGGTGTTGACATAGCAGTGTATTTAATAGTTGGTGAGGCACTGTGGACATTAATAGAGCTTCAAATCACCTCTCCTTATTGCTTGGACAAAAACAGGACATATCCTGTAAATATTGGCATATGTGTGTCTCTTGTCAGTGTTTCCCCTGCTTGCATGTACGCCCACACAGTCTGTGTGTCACAGTCACAGTCTGCACAATGTTCTCTGTTTGCATGTTATAAATATTAGGTGTGTTCAGCAAATGCTATGGGTTGTGTTACTAAGGATACGTCTAATTACTAGTTACCAAGGTACATCTTGTTTTGAAACTAACCATCATTTTCCCTATAATTAGATTTTTCTCTGAACTGTCTACATAGTGTCAAATTCAGGCAATCTTGCAGAAATCAGGTGGACCAGTAAATAAACTGAGACATTTTTTCCTTTTGGTTTTATCTTGTAGGCATGTAGCAGGCCTGAATGCAGGCAGGGCTCGGAATATTGCTGAGTGGAGGGAGCAGAACGGTCCCTTCATCAACAGGGAGCAACTCAAATTGGTCAAAGGCATGGGGCCCAAGTCTTACCAGCAGTGTGCCGGCTTCATTAGAATCAATCCACAATCCCTACACAGGTACGCAGATACAAAGACACACACAGTCGACTTAGGAAAACAACCCCTGAAGCACAGGGGCTGTTTTCCTAAGTCCATGAAGTCAATTTTGATTGGCAGATATATGTATTTAAAGGCTTACCAAAATACCAAAATACTGCACAGCAACTTATATAGACAAGATTTTACATTTTTGGAAGATTTTCAGGTTATTAACTGCTATCTTTAAAGTGGAAATATTGGGTTGATGTCCAAAGTATAAGTTACTCTCATGTATGAGATTGGCCAGCGCAGCACTTTGCCAAGTGACGTCAAGGGCTGGACGACCCTGAGCTGTTTTGCTGGATTGTTTGGCAGGCTCACTGCATCAACACTCTGCCCAAAATGTCATGCAGGGCTTCTGTTGTGCCAAATGTTACCTTAAGAACAGCACACACTGGATAATTTACAGTCTTTTCTGTGAATTTTTTTGAGTGATTTTTTTGTTTGTTTGTTTTTTTGGTAGAAAGTACTTCCACTGAAAGTTGTTGATGGTGCGTATGTGGGTTGTCTTAAAGCAACTGAATGATTTTTAGAAAGGTTTTGCTGTTTTATTTTTTCAAACTGTTTTCAATGAGGTGAGCTGAAGAAAATAAATTAGATTAACCACCACTGTATGTTGACTGCGGCAGACATCAAACCACGAAACTCAAACAGAAAAGTGTTTGTGTGGCAAGTGAGGAAATAAAGTTTGTGGTTAACTTATCAAGATATGTGTTTTGTTTTGTTTTTTAACCAGTGACAAGTCTGTATCTCATCCTGCACCAGCCGTGTCAGAGAAACCAGCGGCTAAGAAGGGCAAAGGAAAATCTGCTATCAGTGTACCCATCTCCTATAACTCCCTGGACCAGACCTGCATACACCCAGAGTCCTACCATGTGGCACAGAGGTACAGTGCACACAAACAAACACACAAATTCAAACATTCACACTTGGACAGCAGCCTGTCCCACTGGCCAAAGCATGTTTGGGCTAAGATGGAGTTGATTTGGACTCCGTCTCATCTGGGGCTGGTTACAATGGTGGAGGAGTCTGATTTGATTTACAAAGACATGGGATACAACAGAGGAGGTGTTGGCTTTGCACTTGTGTATATCTGTGTGAGCGTGCGTCCTTGTGTGAGACATGATTGTGAGCAATGCTGATATCAAAAGCACATTGAACATCTGCCCAAGACTTGTGTGTCTTGTCATGTGTGTGTGAAAGAGACACGCAGGCACGCAGAAAGCTGGAGGGTCCTCTTTCCTCCAGCTGTAGTCACTCAGGGGTGTTTAGTCTACATATGTTCAGATACTAGTGGCTCTAAGCATTGCCCCCCTCATGTTGATGCACCTCTAATGGCCTCAAAGCATGTGTGTGGGGGGAATGTGTCTCTGCATACATGTGTGAAAACAGACTCATGATGCATGCATGTTACTGTATTTTACCAGTCTGTCGAACTTCATCATATGTGTGTTTTGTTGTTTAATGTGAGTACGGTTAGCATGGACTGTTAATCAGAGCTGTGAAAGGTAAGAAATAGAAGGAAAACCAAACCCTGCAATGACATTTAAGTCAGAATCACAGCGTATTTGTTTGTTTTCAGGACATCTCAAAAACTAATACGGTTGGAAAAATATTACAGTGAATAGTGTGATGAACGTGGAGGCGATCTGGATCAAACTGTAGGTCCTGGATCCTGAAGTTTGTTCTCCACCATTGGCAGGATATAGCTATTAGTGTTATTTTTCTCCTTGGCGGAGGTATTCGCTCTCCGAGTGCTTGCTAGTTTTTTTATTTGTTTTAAATATCATTTACCACAAAAATCCCAAACAGCCAGTGGAGTAAGAAATAGTATTCCAATAATATTCAAGTTATTCTCAGATACGGATATTTAATCTTGGTGATGATGAAGTCCCTGAAATGGTATTCAGAACAGCCCTAATTTAAGGTTTAGATCAGGCCAAGAGCTGTTTCTTACTCACACATTCATCAGTCCAGTTCTCCTTGTTCGCCTTTTTTCTGCTCCTTGTTGTGCCCAACACATCTAAGCACACTGTAAATCTGCTCTACGTGTCTGTGAGAGAGAAAGTCTGTCCATGACTGACTGACTGCTGCCTGTGGAGCTTGTTTTATTTTTCCAGGGACCAACCGACCAATCAAAACTTGGCTGACTAAGTCTCTTCTCAACAACTAATGTTTAATCGGGTATTAGAGGAAACCTTGTCACCAGTCTGCTGTGTACTGACCCTTCTTTTTCTTCTCACCCACTCCATCACTAAATGGTTTCTCACCAGCCTATTTTACTGCTCCTCAGAATTCTTAACCCAGCAAATGTCTTATCCTTTGTTATGACTATCTCATAATCCAGGTCTGGGAACTCTCTTTCTTTTTTCACTTGATATGCATATTTTTAGTCATGACTTCAATTTTATATAGACTTGCAGAAATTTATTTATTTATTTTTTTCAAACATCCAAAGCAGGCATTGTAGTTTTACAGAGTCTTATATCCCTTTTTTAAAAGCTTACAGAAGATGCTGAGTGGGGTTAAGGTCCGATGACGGTGCAGAAGAAAGCCATACGTGTCAGCATTTGGTCTTTTAATTCAGACGGCCTCTTGTATTCGACTTAACTATCGATCAGAAGCTAGAGCGTGCTCCTTTAAAATACACCCTGAGCTCCATCTGCAGCTGAGCCTGTGGTTGCCTTTTTCTGTGGAATAGGTGAACTGACAACATCGTCTTCTCACGCTAAGTTTCAACTTGATTCATTTGGAAAAGAAAAGACAACCTTGCAGTGCTATTGATTGTATTTCTACCAGGTTTTTACCTCAGTTTTAAAGTCATAGGGATTTATATTTATATTTTTACCAAGACATTTCTTTTTTTATTGTGACTCGTAAATAGAGCTGCGGAGGTTTTTTCACAATTGTTAAATTTATTTTCTCAATTGCTTGGTCTGTAAAATGAGAGAGAGAGAGTAGGGGGAAAAATGTCCATCATGTGGTTGGTTGCTGTCCAATTTCTGACACTTTTAAACCTTCAAATTTTGCTCTGGTATACAACATTACAAACTGGCGCCCGTGTGCTGTCAGAATGTTCTAAGCACCCACTATGCTATTTACACTCCTCGTATGTTTAAGTGGATATTTTCGATGTACTGTTGGAAAGCTAAAACTCTTGAGATCTAAATGATTCAAACCATCTCAGCAAACAGTCTCAACAGCAGTAACAATCAACATTTTTGTACGACAACCGACACATAACCTGTCATCAAAACGAGCATCTCGCATACGAACACTTCACTGAAATCCACTTGTCAATTATGTGAATTCTTGTAACCCAAAAAAATGTTCATATGACTTCTAAATGGGTCCTTGAACAGTACAATTATTTGATATTTAATTGTTTTGATCAAACCCTACAATTTTTGTCTTTGAACGCTTCGTCCTCTGCTCTTCAAAAAGCTTAAAACACAGAATTGTAATGCTTGAGAACAACCTCAGCAATTATTGGTCAAAATATACAATTTCTGACAATGATATTCACACTAACTCTACTACTAAATTTTATTGACACATCCGGGTCAGGGTTTAAATTTGGTAGAACATCGAGGCATCATTGAGATACTTCACTGCCCTCACAGCCTGATATATCAGAGGTATGAAGGCGGATGGTGGAGGAATGCTGTGTGTGTGTGTGTGTGTGTGTGTGTGTGTGTGTGTGTGTGTGTGTGTGTGTGTGTGTGTGTCTTTATGGCATATATGGAATATCATGTTCATCACATTAGAGAAACTGGATCCTCCATTACTGCTCACAGCCCACACATCACCCACTTCTTGTAACCACATTCAAAACACACACACAAGCATGAACGCAGAGGCACACAAACACAATTTGTCCGCTTTTTTTAAGAAGTTGCTTGATTTCCTTTTTCTCAAAAGTAAGTATGAATTCACGTAAAAGTACCAGAACATTCATGCTTAGTTTAAAGAAGATCTACTTTGAAATATGAGGCCTTCCTAGTTTGATGAAATGTATAGTATTTTTTTTGCTGTGAGACAGAGGACGTCCACTCTTAGAAGAATATTTCTCTGATATGTTACACTCAGGGACCAATATTTCTATTGGACAAGCACACACACACACACACATACACACACGATCCAAGAGTATACACGCACACAAGGAAGAGGGCAGGTGCTGGACTGAAATCATTTTTTTTCTTTTTTGTGTGAGTGTTTTAAAATGTGACTGCAGGGTGCCGCAGTGGTCAGCACTGTCGCCTCAGCGCAAGAAAGTTCTGGGTTCAAACACGGGATCTTTCTGTGTGGAGTCTGCATGTTCTCCCTGTGCCTGCGTGCGTTCTCTCCGGGTACTCCGGCTTCCTCCCACAGTCCAAAGACATCAAGAGGGGACGAGGCTAATTGGATACTCAATAATATACACAATAATATTGGCTCAGTATAACTATTAATGAATAAGTCTGATTGCTAATATTTACATGAACACCATTTTGGTCAAGTTTCTTCTTCTCTGCCCGTCATCAATGATGAGAAATCGGTAATAAATACGTGATTTATGGGCTGTTCCATTATACTGGACATGGAGCAGAGAGATTTAGTGTCTTCAGTTGTTGATTTGCGGCCGCTGCTGCTGCTGCTGCTGCTGCTCAATACTCAATACTCACATGTATGAGGTTCATCGATGGGCGGTCAGTCAGTCAATAAACCTCCGGGACCCTTTTAAACCAGGAAAATGTTTCTGAATTCTATTTCTTTTGTTTTTCCAAGTACTTTCTGGTGGTAAACTGGCAAAAATTTGTGGCACAATTTTTAACACTGTCAAGAAAGTTCATATTAATGGGACCGACATTTTGAGTGCAACTAAGAATTCCAGCTGGATTGAAACCAGGGCGGCTGTGGTTGGTATCATTGACCACAAGACAGTCAAAAGTTGTTATTTTTGCTGTTCAGAGATACATAATTTGCAAGTTGAAAGGCTGAGTGTGGCAGAGAGAACATCCTTATGTTCGGTAGGCCGGCAAGGTGATGTATCCTCACCACTAAGCCAGAGTAGATGGCGGGCCTCTCCAGTCCCAGCTGTCTCGTACATAGTTTGTACACAAGCCGTGTCCCATTACATCCGCACTGTCCCTGCTTCTGCCAAATGGGCATTTCTGAACAATAATTTGTATGAATCAGCTTTGTGTGTGTGTGTGTGCATGTGTGCCCACCTGTTCAGTCCATCACGGGGGGACAGCTGCGGAGTCTGTTTGGCGTCAGGCTGCCAGTGAGCGACATCCATCACAGACACTACCCAGCTGGTCCATGGAGGCAAATGCACTCACATTTATCAGCAGCTGTGGAAAGGACCTACTGTACATAATGTACACACACACACACACACACACACACACACACACTTTTTTCCATCTTTATTGCCTCTCTGCCTCTCATGCCAGTTTGTTTCATTCTAATTAGTTTGGATCTAACTCTCAGGGTGAGCTTTTAAATGGTGCGGCCTGACTGACAGACTGGCTGTGTGACTGTCTAGACTTATTGAGATGGGACATCCAAGTAGAAAAAAAGTGACCGGAGAGTTTTCCAGGTGGCTGTGGCTGACAGACAGACAAACAGTCCAGCCTTAGCAAAGTGGAGGCAGTTTCATGAGACAAGGTGTCAAAGTGTTTACAGCCCACTGTGGATTTACCTGATTTACAAACGTAAATGTATGTTTGTGCATACGTGCGTATGATTTTTAAGAAGAGTAACCCCCCCACATCAACAGACTCATGAATTTTCGTGTAATTACTCTCACCCCTAAAAATCGCTTTCATTTTACCCCATTCTCCTTCCTGCTGCTTTTTTTCCTCCTCGCCCTTTGTCTTAACAACCCAGTTTTTATTCCCTCATCATTCCTCCCTGATAGTAAATAGTCCCTCATTCCATTTCATTTCTCTTTTTCTATTCAACATAGGCTCTTTCTTTCAGTTATTGAAAGCTGTTATAGCCCAACCGGGACCACTCACGATTAAAACTCCCACACAAACACGTTCTGGTCACTACAAAATGTGTGTGTGTCTATAGAATAAGTCCCCATATGAAATCTATTCATCTTTGTCTCTTTTTTTGTGGAAAAGTAAAATTTTTCATACTCTATGCTAAATTTTTATTTTGTTGTTGTTGTTGTCTTTCTTTTTTTTCCACACGAATCATCCATGTCCAGATTTCTGTCCCTCGTTGGTGGGAGAGCTGACCAGATCGGGAGTGCGACCCTGCGACAGTGTGTGGAGAGCCAAGTTAGGACACATAATGTGGATGAACTGGCCAGAACTGTGGACACCACACCTGAGACCCTTCAACTCATCATAGATGGCCTAACGCAGCCCCCCGGGTTTGACATACGGCAAAGTAAGTCTCCTACCACTCACAGTTAGACAATAAGTATTTATGCAAGGATGTAAATAATGTCACGACCAGCATTTTTTGGGGGTGACAAACACCTTGTTATCAAAATGTAATCTCATCCATTCTCTTAAACTAAACCTTTTTGATATGCACCGTATTACATGAATATTTGTTCATTGAACCCTGTTAATCATGTAGTATGACTCCAACCGCTGGATAATTCCTCTTTAAAAAACATATTTCACCTCGATCTCGTGTGTTATTCCTACATGTCTTTAGATTGAGAAATGCCAAACTGTCAGTGTTTTAAACAAAAAGGAAAAAAAGCACCTAGAAGTTGCAGTAACTTCTCATAGTCTCTTATCTTCCCTTTATAGTGGACTTTAAAGTCACTTCTGACTGATAGAACGCTCAACCGTTTGTCCAGTTCTTTGACTGGTTTTCTAGTCACAACACACACTGCATTTTCTTGTGCCTTTTATTATATTAAAGCATGTCTTGGCAGTGTAACTTGACAGGATCTGACAGTGCTGTGGCTCCCCCCCAATATTCCAACAACACTCGCAGTATGTTTCTGACGGGGTGTGATGGGTCCAACAGACCGTGTTATTGGACAGAACATCTTACAGACACACACACATACACAAAGATCTGTTTTTCTCTTTAATATCGTACTCTGTGTTCATGCACACATAAACAGACCTTTTAAGTTTATAGCCCCTGACACACCAGGTCGACAGTCGGCCTTCGGTCAATGTCAGGTCCTCAGTGAGAGCTGGTCCTTGCTGTGTGTTGTACGCACTGCTAAGTGACGGCAAACCGCTGTGGTCGGCTGGTCAGTTTCCGAGAATCAGCACCCGTGAAGAGGAATGAGTTACTTTAGAGGGCTGCAAAAAAAAAAAAACAACTTTCATTTTAAATCGATCTCTCTTGATCATTCCAATATATTAACACTGTCAAAACCACACGCAAGAATTTCCTGTTGTCTTTGTATTTGGTTGTAGAGGAAATTCTGGGCCATGCGCTGGCAACACGAGGGCACGCAACAGGTGGCCTTCATTGCACTTAGTTCTCTGACATCAATTTGGTGTGTCTTTGCTCACACAGTCACAAACGTTTAACACTCCATTAGTTCTACTGCAAGTGTGTTTTTTTTTCTCACTCATTTGTTCCGTTTTCTGGGAGAAAGAAAGGCTGTGTAACATTCAAAAGCAGTTGGTAAACCTGATGTATTTTTAACAGTCCTGCTCATATTTAACAAGTCTCCATACAAGCTGCCAGAATAAGAAGCTGGCATTGTACATTTCAGCAAAATGCAGTGGAAAAAAAAAAAAAAAAAGTCAAGTATGTATCCCAAGTGAAGGTTAGCTAAGTCCTCAAAATGAAGGAATGCAGCTTCAAGGTTCATCCTCGCATTGGTCATCTTCAGTTTCAGCACACTTCACTTGGCCTCCTAGCCGGTGCTCAGCTGAGTAAACAGATGGGCTGAGGCTACCGCAAGAAATCAGTGCTGTGGGGAGGATAATTGAACCGGACTATTTCCTGCGGCGCAAGCCTTCCTTGTTTGTCTTAATGCTACAGAAAGGAAAAAGATATCTCATGAACAAGCCAAATGGAAAGAAGGGTGGAATAGAATGCTGAGAAATGTGGAAGTATGCAGCGACTAGAATCGGATTACCGCTTGAAATTTAATATGTTTGTCATTTCTGCTCCGCCCCCTTACTTTCCTGCGTCCCTTTTTCCTGTCTGTCCTCCCAAACAATTGTGCTTGCTGCTATCCATTGCTGATTTTGTCATAGATACCTCTCAAAAGTCCCTCAAGTCATTTATTTTTATAAAATCTCTCTCTTGCTTTCTCTTTTTTTGCCATCCCCAGATTTTGGACAGGCAGACTTTAAGCAGGGAATAGTGTCCATGAGGGATCTACAGGTGGGTGCGGTGCTGACTGGTCGGGTGGACAACACGACTCTGTTCGGGGCTTTTGTTGATATCGGTGTTGGCCGCTCGGGCCTCATCCACAAAAGCAACATCACTCCTGACAAACTGCCTGTCAGCCAGCGCCGTCGAAGCCTGGCATTAGGCCCCGGGGAACGGGTGGAGGTCCGCGTCTTGAATGTGGACCCTCAGAGAGGACGGATTGGCTTGGACTTGATCAGGGTCTTGTAAATCGGTTAATTGCTTCATTCCATGTTCCATGAAGGGTTCTTTTGAAATATTTGTCTCTGATGAAGGAATCAGTGTTTTCAAGTTCTTCAAGTTCTTCTAGTTCGTCGCAACAACGGCTCACCCAATCTCCCAACTACAAAAGGTGAAAATAAAAACTGGCGTCATGTGCAACAAGACAGGAAGTTTCACACTTCCAGCTTCAATGAAATTCCAGAGACAGACTTTGTTTACTGCAATCGTGGACGGCAGCCATCTCAAGACCTTCAAGTGATACTTTTGAATGTAAAATCTGCAATCATCTGTTGATGAGGTGTTGAGATAAATCTATTTCTGGTACATGCTGCACTTTCTATGTTAATTTTCTCAAAAAAAATTGCCAGAATTTTGCCAATGACTGAGTCACGTGAAAGAGGAATTGTGTGGATGCTGAAAAGTGGCATGAAGCCGAGAATTAGGGAAGAGGATGTGTGGAGTGATGGAAAGTGGAAAGAAGACACCAGAATATGTTTTTCTTTCAAACAACAGGAAAGTATGAAAAGACTGAATGAGTGGGCTGAAGGTGGGGGGGGATGGGGAGAGACAGGGAGGATGGATGGATGGGGGGGGGGGGGGGGGGGGGGGGTGCATCTATCTTCCAGACTGCAGTGAAGCCTGAAGGCTTTTCAGACATCGTCCCAGACACAATTATCCCAGGACACACAAACACACACTAATCAGCTGCTTCATAATTAATCCCAGACTCCCCATTCACATTATCTTATTTGTTTGTTTTTATGAAACTGGAATAAATAAATAAAAAAAATACATAAAATTTGGTTCTGAGAAAGCCTGGGGTCCCCTGTGCTAAACTTTCTACTGAATGCAGAATACATAATCACTGTTAGGGCTGCTGCCTCACTGTCTCCCCTTGGGCTACAAATGGAATATATTCTAGACACGAACACAAAAGAGATATTCGATCAACATTAATCAGATGTGGCACTTTGCTTGGTGATGATCTGAGAAAATTATACACACACAGACTAGTTTTGCATACCATATTCTACTGTCTTCATTTGCGCTTTTTTTCAAAGGGAATTACATTTTCCAATCAAGTTGCCTTATTTTATTTGATGTTAACATCCTTTGTCATTTGTTGTATCTTGTTTGTTTGATCTCATATACTATATTTTGGCTCTAGCCTTTGTTTTAATGTTCCCAGTGTTTCTCTCTTGGGGAACACATGCGCTCCTACAATTGGACACAGCTTCCCTCAGCATCATTCCTGCTTTTCCTGCCTTTAATTTTCCTCCCTGTCCTAAACGTGAGCCCACAGATGGGACAGGCAATCTGGCAGCCAGCTACTGCTGCCCCTTGGAGTTTTTGTCAAACACCGAACAGTAATGAGCCTGTGATAAGAAGCAGAGCGACTGCGGGAGTATTTGTGTGGTTCTCACTCCTCCTCCATTGCGCTGCTTTCAGCTGTTGTGTTACAGAGTGAGCTCAGGTGTGCCTTGAGGTTTTGGTGAAACGTGAAGAAAATTGATGGTAAGCAAGCTATTAAGTGAATGTCACACTTTTTCGCAAGGAATCTTTCGGCTATTTGTTGTTTCTTCAGCCATTTTAAAAAAAAATTAAGTCAAGTTACCAAAAAAAAAAACCAAAGAAATATCGTAAGTGGTCATGCAGAGCTGGCTTTCATCTGCTTTTGTTCATTATTCAGCCTGAGAGAGACGGGGGTGACAACAACCTAACTATTTTCACACAGTAGTAGAGAGCAGGATTCTCACAGCTTGTAAACATATCAATCTACGAGACCACTGAGAGGAGAATATAGCTTTCTGATATCTCAGACCACCTGTCCAAAAACCAGACCGACAGAGGAAAACGCTCAAGGCTGCAGTGCTTTATTACAAGCAACGATACAAATAAGTATTGGACAAACACCACACCGATCATTTTACCAACTGATTTGAATCCCCCCCCCCCCCCCCCCCCCCCCAGAGGGAGATTTGAAAGCTACAATATAGAGCCAATTCAATTGAGTAAGAGTGTATTCCCTTGGTAACAATTTGCAAGGCAAATTATCTGTCAGATTATATTTGGAAGGTAATCTAGTTTTGCATCGCGTTCCACTAACGACTCTTCTCCCACACTTTGGAGTTCTGTGAATATTGTTAGCAGATCTAATAGGGGAATGAGTTAGTTTTGCTTGGGGGGTGGTGGGGGGAGGTGGTAGAGGGTGCTCACCAAACAAAACAAGGGTAATGTGAGGTTCTTTTTGGTTAGCAGCAGGATATACAGTTTCATCTTTCTCCACCAATCAAATCTAACACAAGACAAAAACTCCTCTTTACAGTTTCAAAACATGCACTAAAGGTGGGTGGGGGGCTGGTGGTTGGGCAGAGCTGGGGATTACTGGTGGAGACGTATCCAGACGCACCGATTGCCAAAGGCTCAATCAGACCAGTGCTGCGCAGGTGGAGGCTGCTCAGCACACAGGAAAGGAGTTGCTAGCAGAGGAGAAGCAGCCACTGGAGCCTGTAGACCAGTGGAGCGTCACACACTCAAACTAAAATACAGACCTAAGCTGACACAGTTTTAATCAGCCATAGAAATGTTACCAAAAAGGTAAAAAAAAACAAAATAAACAAAAACCCAGACACTAGAGAAACACTAACTAGAAATAGGAATTGCAATACACTGCTAAAAACATGATTTGCATAGTAGATAACATGAACACATCACTTGAATCAGATGGTGAGACCAAGACTTACACAAGAAATAAATGAAAGCATTCATTTTGAAAACAAGGCTCTTAACATGAGAATAAGTTTTCCTCTGTTAATAAGAAGCATATTCATAAAGTTATTTATGAAACCACAACATCTGTTGAGGGACGTTACAAAGAGACCTGATAAACACAAGTAAAGTACAGCAGGAGAGATGGATGAATGGACGTAGGAGAGAAGGATGGAATGAGGCAGGAAATGAAAGGCTTTCTCCAGTTTCACTCCCTGTGACCTCATCAGTGTGATCATGGGTTTTATGAGCTTTCCCTCTCGACGCCCACACACCACCTTACACGTGCCAGGACACACACACACACTCCAGGCCGTATATTTCATTCACAGGCTGAGAGACAAACACACAGGACCTGTGTTTTTGTCTCTGTCTGTTCCTTTTCTCACACTCTCTCTGTCAACCTTTCACATACTTCATCACACGCCGCGACATCCAACAAAGGCGACACTCACTTAGAGCCACCGAAACATAAATACTGACAGAGAGGAAAAGCTGTCTTTATTACTGATTGCAGTACATTTTCTAGGAATATTTTGGTGGCACTGTTTAACAAATTAAAACCTTTTAAACAGAGCAGGGATGAAGTGTTTTGTGGGAGACGTTGCATTTATGTATTCCACAGCTTAAACATGACAAAATTTTGCAGGTGAGGGAAGATAATTTGATACTAACACTGCGTCACCAATGAACGCTTGACGTGAAAGATAATTGGCAGTGAAAGAGGAAGGATCTCATTAGTAGTAAGCACGTAGGTACTTTTCCTTGTGGGGAGGTCAAGCTCTCGTCTTTAAAGACATTTCCAGTGTTTCCTAGTGTTTTCTCTCCTTGCCTCTTGTTTTTCTTTCCTCCAGGTCACCGTTATTTCTTAACCATCGAAACTTTTTAATGCTTCAGTAGATTTCTCCACTAAGAGGGCGATGCATTTTTATTTTTGATCCGTACACTAGAAGTCACTGCAGATCAGCTGTTTCAGTTGAAAAGTGCAGCTGTAGAGTAATGGAGTACACGGCGTGTGGGAATGCTAAGAATACTAAACTCTTTTTTTTTTTTTCCTCCTTTCTTGAAGTTGGAGTTTCAGCTGCAAAAAGAGTCCACACCATATTGAGCATTGCTAGCTGTTTGGTCATGTATGGCTTAAAGCTAATATTATGTTGAATGAATGATGCCAGATGAAAAATGTCAACCTCTTAACTCCCGCCACCATCAGTGTCTGAGATGCACAACTCTAAACACACATACAGAGTAGCACACACTCCAGAGTAGCGCGCTAACATCCGTTCAGGGACAACAAGGCCTCTTCCTGTTCCCAGGTCACGACCGTATAGTTGGTGGCTTAGAGTGATTGACAGCTGATTGTTTGGGTTAGGCTGCCACCTCTGGGGATTTACTATAGGAGAAGCCTTTATACACAACTAATATAGAACACTGGCAAGATCTCTCTCTCTCTCTTACACACGCACGCTGACATATGTTGTGGTATAGCATGAACATTTATACAAAAACATACAGATAGTGTCAAAGCACCACCCCCCAACTCTCTCTCACACACACACACACACACACACACACACACACACACATGTTCAGAGAATATAGGAATCTATCTCATAGACATATCTCATTCATCCCATGGGGAACCAAATCTGAGACCATGGCAACATTGTGTCGGGGGGGGGGGGGGGGGGGTAGGAAGGATGTGGAAGTTTAGGATGTTGACTTCATCACACTTTAAACCCATTTATTGTGCCTCTGAATATGTTGCAGCTAGAGGCCGTCATCAGTGCTTCCAGCTACCGTAGCTGTTTACCTGTGGGTGCACCAGGCACCCTATCCTGGTAAAGTTGTATCAGAGTGTGTGAGTCATGCACTGTGCCAGTTTTCAGTAAAACACTCATCCTGGAAAAGGTAAAATGGCCATTAAATATCTTTGAAGTCATGAATAACATTTCCCCCCTGCATGATTTCTTGGTGATTCCAGAATATGCTAACCTCATACTTGTCGAAGGAAACTACCGTAGTTCAGTTGAAATCTTGCCGCCCCGCTTGTTCACCGGCTTGAATTTCTCTCCTGCTTTCCCCCCCAGTGAGCAGCATACCCTTTGAGAAGCTTCAGCGTCAGTGACTGCGGGTGCATGGTGCTTTCTTTGACCTCGTGTGTTTAGTTGCTTTTGTGCCAGCTTGATCAAAGGTTGTCGATCTATTTGGATTTGAGGATCAACAAACTAGCAAAGTATGGGCCGGTAGATTAGTCTACTGAGGATGCGGTTGACTGCAATCCTACTGGATTTGACTGCCCCACAATGCATTGCGCACAATGGCAGACTTTGAGGAATATACATCTCTTCCCGGTTGACATTTAGTTTCTCTTCAACCCTGACAAATGTGTCTGAGTGATGAAGAGCAACAGAGCCAACATTTCCTTGTTGGCATCAGTTAAATGCCATTTTGTGAGTTTACGTCATAGGCAGGAAATCATCAATGACATACAGACACCTCCGTGAAACAACAACTCAGGTTTGGTGACAATTCATAACCATTAGCACTTAAACAGCAGGAGTTAGCACAGCTGCCACTGTATGAACCATCAAGTAAGCTCTGTAGTCAATATAGACGTCTCAGGGTAAAGACGCGGTTAGCTAGCTGTGGCAGTTGTTTGTTTAGCTGTGTGTTTCAGCAAGCTATTAATACCGAGGCCTAATAGTGCTGTCAGTAGCATTAACACACATGGGAGCAATTTCCTTGACACATATTACACATGGATTCAGGCTACCAAAGTAGAGCTTCCTGAACATGCATTTAACCTGGACTTAAAATCTTAGGGTGTGTTTTGTCGATAATAATCCAAGAAAAAGTGATTCGGCAAATTCCTAAGTAGCTACATTTGAAAAATGGATCTGAGAAGAGCCAAAAATATTAGGTCAAGGACTGTTCCTGTCACATTTCCCACTTTGTCTACTTTTTCTGCGTGACCTGATGCAGTAACAGAAATGCATCACACTATGAGTCGACACAGGGATGTGAAATTAGTAGGAAAAAAGGTGAGTTTCAATACAAATTGTTGCTCATGTTGGCATTTATTAAAAATTAAAATATGTAACCCCAAAACAGACTTTGGGGATTCATGTCAGCCTGCTATCCATCTTAGCATGCAGAATGCTACCTCCTCGTCACTACCGTTCCTTTGCCGAGGCTGATTTGTTCTCAGAAACACATTTATTCTCACGGAGTGGCTCAGAAAGTACGTATTTCATTTCACGAGAGCCCATTATATAACTATTAATATAGTACATCTGTGGTACAAGTGGTGTAAAAGTGCGCCTCCTCTTGTAGTAGCCCACCGCTGTTTGGGGCTGTGCAGCCCACTGTGTTGAATTCTGCTTTTCTAGACAGATCTGTGGGAGTGTACCAAACCCAGCTGCTGCGGGCATGCCAAATATCACTCAGCAGATAACAATACATATCTGCACTGTCAGTGTCTAAAAGGCTTACAGCCCTCATAGAGAGAGACTGTCAGATTATGGAGGCGGTGATTTCAGGTGTCAAACTTTAGATGGATGGCTAAAGCTACATTCCGTGGTGCCAGGTAAAAAGGAATTCATTAATGATGAATCGTCAAATCTCATTACGAATCATTTTCAGAGCTGCACCTTTATTTATCTTTTTCTTTTTCTTTTTTTTTTTCAAACTCCACGCCTTCTACACTTGTTTGTGCTTGATTAAGAGGTGAGATGAAGCTTCTGTTATCTGTTTATACAGTGCTTGGACAACGTGAGAATGATTTTCTAAAGTTCATTTATTCGGGTATTTGTGAAGGAGCTGGATGAAATATCATACAACAGTGGAGTGAGTGAGAAAGACAACTAATAGTTTGTGACGTCACAGATGTTACTCAACCTGGGCGATGCGGTTGAACAGATGATGGAAAGACATAACATAGATGCTACTCACAACAGGTGAGGATGCACTGATGACATTTCCCCGTCCCAACACGCGTCACCACACGCAAGGGAAAAACACACACACACACACCTCAATGCCTTTGCACGGCACTTAGGACTAAAAATTAGAACAACAAAAACTAAATTGAGGACCATCAACAATCCAGGACCAGTCTTAGTTGATGGAGTGAATCTTGCCAGGAGAGAAGAACTCATTTACCTTGGAAGTGTCCTCAGGCAGAACGGAGGCGCCAGCAGTTGACATCCAGAGCAGATTTAACGAAGCCAGGAATGCTTTCAGATCAGTCAACAGTGTCTGCAAATCGTCTACATACAAAGCCCGAACCAAGTTAAGATTTTATAAGGGCTGTGTGCTGTCAGCTTTCCTATATGCATCAGAATGTTGGAGGGTGACTGAGGGAGACCTCAACAAACTGCGCGACTCAAATGAATACTTTGTATATTCTGGCCACGGAAAATATTAAACAGAGAAGGATCGGGCACATCATCAGGCGAGAAAGCAGCTCCATCACCAAAACTGCCCTCGCTGGACCGCAGAAGGAAAGAGAAAGAGAGTTGTTTTTTTTGTGCGACGTACATAGAATTACAATGATGAGTTTTTCTAAAGGATGCAGCTCTTCTACTTTTTTTGGGGGGCGGGGGGAAGCATCACTGAAAAGAGTACTCCACTGTTCCTTCAGTTGTTCACCCTGGAGACTCTTTCCATTTGCTTGTGTTTATATTCTCCTGCGTTTTGGTTTCGTTTTAATGGTGAAGAAATATTAAACAATTTATTTTCCCTCTGAGGAAAAAAAAAAAAAAAAAAAACCTGCATCGCTGAATGATCCCAGAGAGAGGCACTGTGCAGATGGATTTTCTTTCAAGTCTCTTTTTGTACGAAGCGAATATTGAAATGTACACTATATAGTTCAGCAGAGGCACAACGTGGGACTGGTTTCAGAAGCTGTCTCAGATTGCTCTTGTTAATTAAAATCACCAGCTGGCCATCTTCCTGAGCAGTTCTTACACCTCCCATAGTGTATCCCAACCATGCGTACACAGGAACATGATACAGTTGAACGCAACTGGCTTTTGTAGTACACTGTACACCAAAACACTACTGTCAGTCTGGTCATCTGAAAGTCAGCACTCTCGTATGAAATTCTCTTAAAGGTGCTATGTGTTACCTTCATTGTAATACCGCTTTTTACCTCAAGAGGGGATGGCGAGTATTGTTGGTCCTCCTCTAAATTTAAGCCACCTCATGAAGCTCATTTCCTCCCCTTGTGTAATTATTCATCACCTCCCAAAGCCTGTGATTGTAGAATCCACTCGAATATTAAGATCTTTAGCAAACAATACCTCCGCTAACTAGCTGCCAAGCGCTATGCGGGCACAATGAGAGAGCGCAACCCTAAATTAATTTTAAAAAGCACGTTTGTCAGCTAAAATATCTCGTGGAGGCTTCGATACTGCATATAAAACATATGGAGTAAAGAATCTGACAAAATGTGACTCTTAAAAGGGGAAAAACAAAGACAGACTTGTCCGTCATTGGGAAATGTAATAATTTGCCTATTTTTAGCAGGTCTACTTGCATAAAAAAACAACTCCGAAAGTGGTATTTTGGACCTATACTTTGCTCTTCATGCCCAGACTTTAGCGCAATTTTCTTCTTTTGTTACCATAATTGCATATTTAACTAGGAGTTTTTTTTGTTTTGTTTTGTTTTTTGAACAATTGCCACAATTTGAATACATTTTTCTTGCACTATTTGGAAGACAATTGAAGAAGTTCTACTTGAAATCTTCGGGTATTTTCTGCATGTTGTTTTTGAACAGAAATTGCTGAACCTAAAGCAAAGTACAGCATGAATAGCTCAGTGAGGCCAGGCCCGTCTTCATTTACCCATATTTTCACATTACATTATACACAGAACAAGTACTGTCTGTAGACAGCATGTTGTTTCCAACACAACCACGCCAGCAGTTTTACCCACTGAAAATGGTACCACCTTTTACAAAAACGCAGAGAACACAACATTGACAGGTGAGTGAAACTAAACTGTAATATGTAGATAAATAGCTCCCCTAGGTAGGCTGGCTTCACATTTGAATAAAGGCAACAGCTTATGTTGGCTACTGCACAGCTGCGTGGATATTTTCCTTTCTCATACATATTTTATGTCAGATTTTTCTTCATTGAAACCCCGTGTTCAACATTACCCACCGTGCCTGATGTTTTCTATGGTCAGCCATTAACAACATGAATCGTGTCTCAGCAAAGCAGACTTACATTCTGATCTCTATCTCGAGGTCCAATATAAATCTAGCCATGGAAAAGTGTGTCAATTCTGCTTTTTGTCTTCTGTTAATTTATTGTACAGCTTTGGCAGATAAAAAAAAAAAAATGGCTTCGGCGTCAGGAAAGGAAAAGAATGCCCTCCACCTTATTCACATGTGGATTCATTCCAGTGAAACCTGAGAAGGTAATTAAACATAATGAAGATCTATGCAGAACCAAATAGCCTGCGAGGGCTGGAGAGTGAGCCAGAAAGAGCCAGTGTGGTCAGAGAGTGAGTGTGTGTGTGTGTGTGTGTGTGGGGGGGGGGGGGGGGGTAGCTTCAGGAATAGTCTTGTTAGAGTGTGTGTGTGTGTGTGTGTGTGTGTATACACCCTCACCTGCCTGTGGAAAAATCCAAGGGTTCGGTGAGGTTCCTGGGAATATACTTCCTCTTTGTCCCATCTGTTTCGCCACACGTCACCCAATCAATCGCTAACCTGATACTCATGTCGTTTTTGCCAGCCAGCCAATGGTAGGCGCAATCTGTGGTCATGTGATACTCCAGAGACAGTTGGCAGCCCATTTGTAATGTACAGCTAACCGTATAATGGTATTTCTATTCCACTGGAACCCCCTAGAGTTGCCGTGTGTGTGTGTGTGTGTGTGTGTGTGTGTAATAATGTGGGGACTTGCAGTCTTCCAAGTAGCTCTGATCACATTGCATTTCTGTCTTCATGCTCTGAGTTTTCACGTCCATAAAACCCGTTAGTCTTAAATTTGAAACATTTGATGCAAACTTTTGATCTCATGTCATGGATCCATCTTTCAATTTATTTCCGTTAAAATTAATTGGTCTCTTCTACATCAAAATCCACATTGATGACCTCTGTGTAACTTGGGAATTACAATTAAACGTATACCTACCTTTTGACTTCATACTGTCTAACGCCTGTAGGCAAAATGTAGATGTAGCCGAACCCACTCAACAATCATATCTCTATACAATGCTGCATATACCTTATTTGTCCAAAAATGTCTTATTTTGTTAAATCATCTTGAACATGTCCTAAAACTTCTCATATTTAAGCGTCCGATGCCTGTGGATACCCAAATAGCGTAGATGCACAGTTTTTCCAAAGAATTCACTTGAGCTGTCGTGTGTCTTTGTCAAAACAAATTATGTGAAATAATGCACGTTCTCATTGGTCGGCTGACTTGATCAGCAATGCAAACCTCAGTGATGGCATTCATCACTCGCTCTACCTTGTTGCTTTTTTGACCCTTATTCATCGCAGTGATTTGAGTTGTTTGCTTTCTGCTTGACCTCTGACACTGCATGGAAGGATCCACTTGAAGCAGAGTTGGGGGGGGTGTCGGTGACGTTTGTTACCTCTTTGCGTATTTCACAGTAGTCTATTGACTGTGGGACAGTTTAAACCCAAGTCAGAAGATCTGCCCCAACATCAATTAAGCTGATATTTTTTCTTCTCGCAATTTATTTCCCACTCTGCTGATGGCCTTGCCGCCCGCTCGCTGGGCAGACCCATCTGGTACGAGCCAGAGCTACCAGGTGGCCGGTCTGAGCCTACATCTGAGTGACATAAATCAGCACTTGGACTGTTGTTGATGGACAAGTTGTCTTAAGCAGACTAAAACAAAACTGTTCTCTATCCTTGAGGCCACAAAGCTCTCTTTCTTTTTCCTTTTCGTTTGTCTCCCCCCCCCCCCCCCCCCACTCTTGCTCCCCTACTGTCTTTCTTTCCCACATGCATGTGCTGTTGGTTCCGCAGCTATTTGCATAAACAGCGTATCCATCTCACACCGGAGTCATTTTAATCAAACCACATTGCTCTGTTGTAACTGACTGTTGTGTCACCCACCATTTCCAAAGCAAACAGACTATGATTACAGCGGAGAAGTCTGATCCCTTGTAAATGGTTTTCTAGCCGTCTCCGTGACAGTTCTCAGGCTTCCACTACGAACAGCTGTGATGGGGCTTTTTTTTTCTTTAAGAGCGCAACCACATGACGTGGCCGGTGTGGAGGTGAAGAAATAAAATGTTGAGTATTTTCGTCATACTTGTTTTATGGACTCATTGAGTACATAAACGGGTCTATTCTATTGAAAATAAATGACGAAAAAAACAAACAAAGGCAGTGGCGGTGGTGAGGTTATGTAACTGGAGCGTCACCGTGAAATACATTTTAGCAAGCATGATCCGCTGAAATGCATAGACACAGAACAGGACATGTCATTAACAAGGATGTGCAGTTTATATGCAATGCATGCAATATAACCACTTCTGCATGATTCCAATTTTCTAACCCTTTGAATGGTAATTACAATATTGTACGATTTTTTTCCTCAAATGCTTCAGTCTGAACATACAATTACGATTTTACCCGCTAGGATCGAGCATCAAACATTTCTTCTTTCTCAGAAGATTAAATTTTGTTATCACTTTCCCCTTTAATAATTCAGCATATGTACAATCAAGCAAGGCACTCTTTATATAGGTGAACGTATGTCGAAATAATCCAATAAGAAATCAGGGGTTTGAGCCTTAAGAGCTCTTGAAGTAAATGTATTTAGATCGCGGTCAGACGGGACAGCTCCGCATTTTTGGGGGTTTTCTGTGTTGAAAACCCTTTTTTTTCAAAAAAAAAGAGAGAGAGAAGATTGCTGGCAGATGAATTGAGTCACTCTTCTTCAAACCTGCCAGATCAACACCTCTTTGTGTACATATTCAATATTGGCACTTCAGCTGAGGCGCTGCTAGTTTGCAGGGCATCTTGAGTACATTTCAGCTGAGTATCAAACCATTCTCCCCAAACATAAAAAATGATTGTTTAGACAGACATTGAAATGACTCCATTTACAGCGCATGTATGAGGACATAGGGGAAATAGATTTTCCCGCACCAGTGGTGGTTATGATGAGCAAGTTAAGAGGCGGGAAAGAGAGAGAGAGGGTTGAAAAGAGAGTGATGAATGAGAAGCAGTTTTAGTCATCACGCTCTATCTCCTGAGTCTCTTTGTGTGTTGCGGTTGGTTCATCCAGAGCCAAGTGGGGATGAGGAGGTGGGGTGTGTGCGTGCGTGCGTGCGTGCGTGTGTGTGTGTTGGTCTTTGCAAGTGCTCCTGGTAATGGGCTGCTTTGTTTGTGTGTGTATGTGTCTGCATGTGATTGTGTAGTATCGCTGACAGAGAGCAGTTTAGAGAGGGCAGGCCAGACGTGCAAAGGCTGCCAGAGTCCTGCACACATAATCTAAGAGGAATTATTAATGCTTTAGTGACGTGGGGCCAATTTAGACCCACCAGCACACATTAATCTATCCCAGAAGTCTCTGCTCCTGTCTGGCCAGCTGGCAGGTAGCGTCAGAGGCGTTGGAGTGAGGAGAGAAGTCTGTCCAGTTACTTCTTCCCATCCTGCATTTGTGCTAGACTGAAGAGAAAGTTCCCGTTTTCTCTCTTCTCAAAAGTTGACATTCTTGCAGTATCATGCAATTACTCAGGAGAGCGTCAGTGTCTGACTCAAGAACAGAAAACGCAGGTGTTGTAGCCCAGACTTGCACCTCTATTCACTGGGATGTGCTGTTACACACATGTTCTGCTTGAATGTATTAATCAGTTGTTTGAAAGAATGGATTATGCCATGATAATAATAACTCAAACAAGCATACTTTTAGATATTTCATGTAAAAAAGATGAAGACGGTTGCTAAAAATTAAATATAGCGTAAGATTAGCAACACATTTACAGACCTGTATTTTACTGACAGCATTGTAAATGTGACAGAGAAGAGGCGTGTTGTATCGTCACTTGTGTGTGTCATCAGACGACGCTTTGCCAGCACGGGAGCCAGAGTCTGGCTCAACCTGTTTTCATTCTGCTGTAGAAGAAGAGAAATGCCCCTACATGTTAGTATTCCTGAAAAACAGTCATAGTCATTGTGGGCAGTGCAAAGGCCAGGGGGTAGAAGAGGAAACGAGTGTCCACGGGCATGCTTAGTCCATGCAACTTCTTCCATTCCGGTGGATAATACTTAGCTCATCCGCGTTACTGCATGATCCAAAGTCAGCATGTAGGTCTTTGTTAGCTCGCTAGCTCAGAGGATGTGGCTCTTTCACGTCGCGAGATGGACTTTGAAAGTGGAAGCACACAGAAAGTGTAATATAAGCGGAGGAGAGCGTGGAGAGAAATGGACTGTCAGTGCTGTGTTTAGTGGCAGTGAAGTTGATGATAATGAAACATTCAGTAAGACAAACGGAGAGAGAGAGAGAGATAAAACTGCAGCAAACGATGAGGCGAGTATCAGCATTGGACGGTGGTAACTGATAAATAAGCTAAATAAATCCAAAAAGTATTAGAGGAGGTGAATAGGGAATTGATCCGTTAAGAATCTTAATTTGTTGATGCAGTTTTACATTTAGCGGATGCAGTTGCGACAGACATTACCTAGTGGTTAAAAAGAGGCAATGCTGATTTTAAAGAGCCTTGTCAGAATCCTGCGCTTAGAAGCGGAAAGTATGAATACTGAAGATAGATTCAGTTTGGGCTACGATCACTCATTTAGAATGGATATGATATGATATTGTTGCAGTACGATTTTAAATGTGACTCAATCACTTTTGCTATCTTACTAAACTGTCATCACCTTTTGGTGTCAGTTACCAGCAGGCACATCGGGAGTAAGAGCTGTCATACTGCATGTTCATAAACCGTGTCCAGCCACGTTAGTCAAGTCAGCTGGTAAAAACGGTCTCAGTCACTTTAGAATATGTCACACTTCATATACGGGCAGTTTGAGCTACATACTCACTCAGAACCTGCTGAGACGGAGAATTATGATTTATTACAATAGTTAACAACTCTGTTAAGCTTCTGCTGTGTGTGTGCGCGCGGCTGCCTCACTGATGTAGTGCAGGAACTCTGTATCCTGAAATGAGGCAATATGTTTCTCTACATTACAACTTGCCAGTAGAAAACACACACACACACACACACACACACACACACTTTGGCCTCTATATTTTGCCGACTAATTGTGACGGTAGTGGAATAAATCTTGGCCTGTGTGAGTGATGATTGATAGTGAGCTCAGTATTCTGGAGAAGAGTTCATAATATTTACCCAGATACCACAGGAAATGAAGCGCTTGACGAACGGCCGTTTTAATTTACACATTTTTTTTTTTGACCTCATTATTTGGCACTTCCAGTTGAATGGGCGGGAACATAATCTCTGCTCTCCCTTTTGTTTTATTTTCCTCAATACTCATTCTGTGCGTTCCTCTGGCATCTTTTCTTTCCAAGACTCACTGAATGGCTTGAAGAACACTCTCACGTTCACCCTCACCTCCACCTACCCTGCTACCAGGCGCAACCTCAAATCCCACGTACATATGACAGCAATACAGTGAATACACTCTCAGAGGAAGCTCTTTGGGCATTTTTGCATTTTGCACCCAGAGTAAAGTATCCAGAGAATTTGCATGTGGGTTTTCACACCTGAAAATCCAGAGCGAGGCCGATATTTTTGTTACATATGCTCTTGATCTGGTTAGTTTGTGTTCTCTGTGAAATTTTGTAAGCAGACTAAATGTGTCTGGCACGTTTTCAGATTGACAGATCTTTTTTCCCCCTGTGTTTCAATGGGGACAAAATGAATTGAATAGACTAGTTTCATTCAATAAAATCCTGCGTTTCCTTCTCATGTGTTCCTTCAGCTCATTTTGACTTTTTGTCCCGTTTCTCCATCTGTCGTTTGATTGCTGGTTGTGGCACGTGCAAACTGGTTGTGGCACGTGCAAACTCAAGAAAAATTCAGGATTTTTAACATTAAACGTGCGTTTTGGGGACGTGCAAATATTCTTGTTTTCACTTCTCTGCACTTGTTGTTCTATCAACAGAAGCAGGGACACAGAAGAAACACGGTTTTAGGGGCACGCTGACAGATAACCAACGCTTGACCTGGCTCACACGCTGACATGATAGTCGCACATCACAAATTACTACACTGTTTTGTTTGCAATAAAGTTTTAATTGTGAATGGAGATGATTTAATGGCAAGTGGGGGTCATTGGTGGTGGTGGGGTTAGAGTGGAGTTTGACTGGGCTTAAGTCTCCTGAGGCTGTGAGATTTTACTCTTCCTTTCTCTGCTTGGCTTTTTCACCTGAGAAAGGAAGCTTCTCTGTAATAGACACCCCATTACCTCAGGCTCTACTCACACACACACACACACACACACACACACACAAATTTTATTATTCCATTGCATTCTGTTGTGTCATTTAGTGCTACAGCATGTGTCACTCTGCTCATTATTTTTTATTTTTTTTATTTTTTATACCATGCAAAACTATACATCACTTTGTGTGTCTGCGTGTCAGAGTTGTGCTTTTGTTCAAGTTAATCTAGATTTGCAAGTTTTTGCGTGTCTGTGTGAAACTTTCCAGGAACTTTGTGTATACATGTGGCAGAGTGAGCCCTTAAGGTGCATTAAGACAGAGCGAGAGACAGAGGAGGCGAAGGCACTAAATGAATGAGAGCGCTGAGATGGAAACATGAGATGTCCAGACCTCACCTGGAGGTGGAGCTGGCTGCCTCAGGGCCATGGGCTGTCACTCAGCACAGGAGAAAGCATGTCGTTCCCAGGACCTTTAGCTGGAGTCAGATTAAAAGAAAAAAGAAAAAGACAAGTGCGAGAGAAAACTAGTTATGCTTTCTCACACGTAATGCACCAATTCTGTGTCTCACACCATGTTTACATTAATATCCCATTTTCTCATCCTTCCTTAGTTAGCTGTCTATATTTTCTCACGTTTGTATTTGAATTAATCGGTGACGTTACTGTTTTATTGGGCCCGATTTGGAACAATAACTTAAACTGATAAGATGATGTCATGGGTCAGTGGCTACAAGAATTTTTGGAGGAGGTTGTGCGACTGTGCACGCTCATCTGTTGAGTTATCTACAACGGAGTACCGCAGGGATGATTTGTTTCTGTTGGAAAATATAGAAGTTAGCATCGCCTAAACCAAAAGCTAATGGGATTTTTACATTTTTTGTTTTCATTAGTGACAAAAAATAAGCTCTGGCTTGTGTGGCTTACAAAAGTTTAGTTTTGTTCATAATATAATCTTCACAAATTAACACCTCTTACATGTTTTTTTTTTTTTTTAACAGCAAGTGGAACTTGTAGAAGGACAAAGCTATCGTTACGCTATGCAAACGCTGTGCCATGGATTTATGACTTAAAGGTCACCATAATCAGACCTGCATTGACCTTGTAGACTTGTTTAGCTGCTTGTTAGCAACTGCTGTTTTTAAGGCACATAAATGCTTTGAAATTCACAAGGTTTTAGATCCGCTGATGTATTTTATTCAGTATAAAACAATAAAATGTATTAAGCCAGTGACCTGACCTTTATTTGAACTTTTAACCAAAATCCCCCTGAAAACCTAATGACTTTGAGCTGTGGGAACTGGACGTTCAGCATTGCTAACTTACCTCTGGGTTTTACTTTGACATCATGGTGTGAGTCAGCATTCGGCTGGCTGCAAGCAGCGGTGTGAAAGCGCTTGTGGTATTTTCTTTAAAATAACTTCTCAGTTGTCTAAAAGCTTGTGCACGCTGGTTCAACATCTTGTCAGTCATACAGTTGAATGCAGGTTTGCGTGTACTTATGTATGTAATGTTTATGTTTGGGTGTGCATGGGGATTCCCAGATCTGTGTTGACAGTCTCATTTTTCGCACTCGTGGGTGGTGATCCCGAGGGTGGGTTCTGATCGAGTTACCCTGACCTGTGGTGTGTCTGTAAGCATTTGCACGTACTGTTCATACATGTCTTTTAGTTCTCCGGATGTTTTTGCACATATGTGCGCTCATTGTTTACTTACATTAGTAATGTGTTATCCTCTGTGTACTGGAAATTACTGCTGGCAAAGTTTTGAACTGAATCGTGTGTGTGTGTGTGTGTGTGTGTGTGTGTGTGTGTGTGATTTCTTTGACCGTCCCTTCACGGTATTTAATTCAGTGTCTGATTACGATGACCCTCGGCCTCATGCTCACTCTCGTCACAGCAGCGAAACCCGATTCCAACGCGCCGGGTATTTGTTTCACATGTTTATTTTCACAGTTGCATCCTTCTGTCTCTCATTGTCTGCGGCACTGTTCTGCAGGCATGAGTGGTGTGGTGGGTTTGGTATCAAGAACATGTGTGTGTGTGTGTGTGTGTGTGTGTGTGTGTGTGTGCATTTATGTACATGTGTGGACATATGGAACTTCAGTAGAGGAACACACTTTAACTCTTGTGGAGGAACTTATTAAGGCAAATGACATGAATTTTAATAGTGACTCTAAAAGTCCTGTGATACATTTTGAAATGTGTTCAGTATTTTGTGAGGCCCCCCCCCCCCAACACACATACACACACACCCACACACACACCTGACTGTCTTTCATCGTCTGCAACTGCTGTCCAGTGAGAGATTGTGCAGTGACCTCTTACTCTAGATCACTGGTCTCTAGAGTTGGATGTGTGATCCGTCACGGTTCTGAGGGCCAGTTAGGATTCATGACCAGGCGAGTTGAAACCTGCCAGTTTTCACCGCTGCAACTAGAAGAGACTTTTTTTTTTTTCCATAGCGACAACTCTGTAGTCCTGTTGCTGATTGGCTGTTACAACAGTTGAAGTACATTTTGTTCTAAAAGCAGCCGCTGGTGTGTTGAGCTCAGTCTCTGACAAAACCCGAGCTGACCTGCTACGACCGATGTCAGTCTTTGCTCTGAGCTGGTCGTGATATGAGCCCATTAAATAATTCATCCTCACAATCCCGCGTTGATTTCCGTCAGTCTTAGGCCTCTGAAAAACATTCAGTTGAAACAATTTGACAAATATAGAAAATAAACTCACTTCCCGATGAAAAGCCTCACACCTTTAAGTTATTTGCAAACTTCGGCTATGGGTCGTAAGTGGATGCTGCTTCATCTAAAGACGTACGTCAGGTGTCTCAGTCTCAGATATCTCCTCATCCTACTCACAGGCTAACTGAGGATAAATGTGCATTTATTTATATTTTCAGTGGAAACAGTTTGGCCTGTGGGAGTGAATTCAGGACTGTATCTGGATTTACATATTGATTCACTGTATGAAGGACTAACTTGATAGCAGTGCATGCACAGATGACAGCTAGCTGCTGGGTATAATGAATGAAGTGCTGAATGTAGTTCTTTCTAGGGTCTGCCTAATGAGGGGATTTTGGTGAAATGTAGTACATACACAGACACACACTCTCCCCAATGTGTGCGCAAATAGAACACACTTGTACCCACATCCCCTCTTACAGTATATAGACCCTGTCTCCCCTCTTCTCCCCACCACACATTCCTTTTGTCCCCAGCGAGGGAATCATTAGTCGGGCTGTTCAGTCTACTCACTCCCCAGGCTCTTGCTTGGCCCCTGCTCACTTAGCACCTTCCTGCTCCAGGCCCTTCTCTTCGAGCAACCATATGGCTTGGTTCTGGGAGGCCCAGAAATTGGACTCTTTTACCCCCAAACAGAAAGGCTTTGATGGGGATGGGCCAGGGGAATTAAGGCCTGACCAGAGTAACAAACCCAGCCCTTCTCAGTTTTCATGGGGGGGGGACTTCCAGAAATCTCCAAGATGCAAAAAGTGAGTTCAACTTTTGTCCAAATTTGTGCCAATCTACCAACTTTTTTGAATAATACTTATACACAGATGAAAGAGATGCTGGTAGCAGGAAGGAACATTTGATGGGATTTCAGACAGACTTTTTAAAAAATTTCTTATCTCACTGCAAATCTCATCTACTTTCCTGCTCCAATTCTCCATTCACTGAAGCCTAGAAATCTTTTATTTGAAGAATACAGAGGGCATTGTTTGCTTTGCAGAAGTGTGTGTGTGTGTGTGTGTGTGTGTGTGTGTGTGTGTGTGTGTGTGTGTGTGTGTCTCAGCCTTCCTGTGAAGTTGTTGAGACATGACAGTCCTGGCAAGATCCTCCTGTTCTTGTTGGATGAACTCTCTGTGACATGGCTGAGTATGTCACTACTCAAGTAGCACACACACACACACACACACACACACATGCACGCACAAACACAAATGCACACACGCCGCCTCACCTGGATGGAAACAGGTAACAACCAGGAAATACATGCTGTGCGATAACAGACAACCACAAAACTGAAAAAGTGAGACAGTGTGTCTACTGTGTGTGTGTGTGTGTGTGTGTGTGTGTGTGTGTGTGTGTGTGTGTGTGTGTTGTGTGTCAAAGAGCGTCTGTCTATTGCACAACCATATTTTCACACACTGGGTATCTGTGTTTTGTGTCTGAGTGTGACAAGGGGCAAAGTATAGTAAGCTACTGAAATTGGAAGGTACGGCCGCACCTGTTTGTCTAAAATGACAGTATGTGGAGTGTTCCACACTAATCCCCATCAGCATCCACAGTTTAGACACACAGTACGCCCACTGTTGTCACCTGATTAGTATTTACAAGTGTGTATGCACCCCAGGGTGTCAGGTTAAAAAAAAGTTGATATACTGTTCTAATTTGACAAAAACTGGACTTATAAAAATACAAAATAAAAACACACTTCAGGACATACCAGGAGACAGATTTTCATGCTAAGCGTAGAAGTAAAATATCCTAATACGAATGAAGTCTGCTCTCCAACGGGGCTGTTGCATGGTAGCATGTTTGGTTATGTGATTCAAAGATAAACCAAAAGAAACCCTGACTGCAGCTAGTTGTAAGGAGGGGTAGCGCCACCTATCCTTCTGGAGGTTGACATGCTTTCATCAATGAATTGATTCTCACCCGGTTCTTAAGGTATAGCCCAGTCAAACTATAACTCAGCTGAATGTGTTTCTGCTGTATTTAACTTAACTAAACATGGCTCACAGACACAGCCTTTTTGGGCTGTTAAACTAAAGAAACATTGTGAAATCTCGGGGCCTCAATTCAAGGGATCTCATCTTAAAAATCCAAACTCAGAGGATTCAGAGCTCTGTGACCAAAACAGCTGGATTCTCATGTCCGAGATGTTGGATCAAATCAGCCGGATAGGAATGCAACCGAGGAGCGAGCACAATGCTGCGGCTCAAACCACATTTACCTGAAACTCATATTGACCTCCTGAGTTGAAACCTGTTTTTACCGTATCCTAATTCTGTTTTTGATGCATAGATGTTCCAATTTGGCCAAAACCTGCACATACGCAGAACATGAGCACCTTTTATATTTTATGTTTATACTGTATCCCTTATGATTGGCCCAGACATTTATCGTATCATATCATGAACCTCAGAAATGATACACCACGGATCAGAACGACGACCTCTCGGCGAGCCCGCTGTTAGACGAGTCAACAACTTGTTAGATTGTTGTTATCGCGCCATCTATACATGCTGAAGTGCATAGTTGAGCTTGTGGCTCTGCATGTGCGTGTTCAATGTATCGCCTTTCCCATTTTGCTACCGCATCCTCAGCTGTTCACACATCTAATCTCCTCTGGCTTAAAACTCTTCATCATGCTAAGTCTACCACTTTAACACACACACAAACGCACGCACGCACGCACGCACGCACGCACGCACGCACGCACGCACACACACACACACGAATACACACACATACCCATGTCTGCATTACTTCATGGGACATGACTTGCAATTATTCCTCTGAGATTTAACTATAACAACTACTCGCCTTACCCTTACCTTAAACAAGAGGTCTTAAACTTCCGGCCCGGGGACCAGAAATAGGCCGCCCCACAATTTCACAAGGCCCACAGCATGATATCGAATTATAGAGGAATCCAGCCTGCCCTTCCTTTTATTATTATTAGTTTAAACACTCCTCTGTCAATTTCACATTTGAGTAATGATAAACACAAGTTGAAAAATAAAACCTAACTTTTGGTGTTCATTCTTGGTTCTACTGTCTCTTTCAAAAGCCAATATAATTAAATACTTGAAGTGAACTCTTTTTGTCGGAATACAGTGACCCCCCCCCCCCCCCCCCCCCCAGGTATTTTGAGTGAGACACCCCTTCCTCAAACCAAGCCGTCATGCTGGCATTTAATGGCTTTAGGTTAATAGAGAAATAGAAAAAGGGAGTCTGCACACCAGTGTTAAATGTTCCCGAGGACATTTCTAACATTGACACCTCGTTTTGAGCATTCTTCTGACTTCGGTCGTCCAAAAGGGACATTTTGAACTCAAAATGTTACCTGACACAGAGCTTAACATTAGGGACACCACAAGGTTGTCATTAAATAAATGTTCTTGGAAGCATTTATCGCAACTCTGTGGATTTTTCTCTGATGGATTACTTTTATTTTTTGTCCAGGACCTTGTAATTTTTCCCAAGGATGTGCATACTTTTTATACTACTTTTCCCCAGAAGTGAATCCTTCCACTGTGTATATCAAATCAACTTTTTATTTTTTTTTTAACACCAAAGTACCACAAATGAATTTAGTTTAAAGAGGCTCAACATTTCCCCCATGAGCAAGCACTTAGAGAGGGTGATGGATTTATGTCCCCGCAACACGAGTAACACCCGGAGCCACACTCACACATTTTCTCAGAAACGGAAAGACTGACCTGCCCTACAGTGTACGAGAGCAGCTTATTATGAAAGAGCATTTTCAGCATTCCTGACTTGTCACCCTAAACCTGCTGTTTACCATTTAGTGCTGTGAGAGCTGTCTATCTGTGTGTGTGTGTGTGTGTGTGTGTGTGTGTGTGTGTGTTAACTGTCTATAGGCCTATTTAATCTTGCTCTTAAAGCTCTGAGTGAACATGTCAAGGCCTTACTCAGCTGTGTGTGTGTGTGTGTGTGTGTGTGTGTGTGTGTGTGTGTGTGTGTGTTTTAGCAAGCTTAGACCCACAGTGACAGGTTGTCGTGTTCTCCAGGTGCTTCTGCTGAGCTGAGTGTTGACATTATCAGCAGGAGATAACATGGTAGGCGCTGACGAAGAGCCAAAGTTAAAATAAGAAAAACTCACGCGACATTGAAGTGTTTCCTAATGTGTCCGCTCATCTTTTAACTGTTAAATATTTCAGTGTTTATCTGCTGATCTTCAAATGTAACAAATATATTTTGCTTGCTATTTTTGATTTCTAATTTTTTCATGCAGCTCTGAAAACATTTACTTCCGAAATACAACATTTTTTTCCCCCCTTGGTTAAGATCTGAATCTGATGCACATCTGATACGGATTCTGACACCAGAGCTCTTTTGTTATTTCTTGAATATTACCTTTATTATAGTTCTTGTCATCTACATTACATCTAAGGTTACATCATCAGGTTGTGCTAAACCATATCACCACAAAGAATTAAAACAAAAATATACACACACAAATGCATTCGTGTGTAGTACGCTACTCCAAGGTGAGCCAGAATGTAGCACAACAGAAAAAGAATTAACTACTTAACCATCAGGTTTATTCAGACTGGAGAACTTGTTTGCAAGGAGGAAAGGTGACGGTTGGATTAGCTTTAAGTTGGAAGTGATCGACTTAAAAAACTACAGGTGAGCAGAATGTGTGAGGAAGTATCAGGTTCTGGGAGGGAATCACATATTTGTGACAATGCAAATTAGATGCTGGCCTTAAGGAAGTAAATCACATTTATTCCAGAGTAGACAAGTGTGTGTGTGTGTGTGTGTGTGTGGGGGGGGGGTTGGATAAGAGAAGGTCCTGTCTCAGCCCGCCATCTGTATGGAGGCATGAATATATTTTAGTCCTCAGAAGTGGAACATATTCTCCCGTATGATCCAATGATGATTGGATTCATCAACAGTCATGTAAAAGTCATTTGAGAATCTGCAAGATTGTCAAGTTTACAGACCTTATAGATGTCCGTTTTTTTTTTTTTTTTTTTTAACAACTGAAATTTATTTTTTGTTCGTACAGAGACAGTAAAAATATCAAAAAGTAAGTACCCCTTGGTGCCAGGACTGAAGCTGGACAAGAATAAATGCCTGACTGGACCAGTTTGGTTATAAAGTGTAGAAATGATGTTCCAGTTTGGGGTTGGACAGAAAGGTCTCCACATGGCACAAAATGACAAGATGTATCAAGGCAAAGAAAAGTGTCGGTTGCTCAGTTTATTCCTGGAAAATTCCAACTTTCTCTTCTGTGAATGCGTTTCCATGATTGGCAAGAATGTGCATTGCCACTCTGATGACCTGCGGCGGGCAGAGTGTGGTTTCAGAGCGTGGTGCTGTCTGTTTATAATCGTACGTACCATTTCATATTTTAGGTGCACATCGGGTCAACGTCACATCTAAAACCTGCACGAGATGGCACATGGGCCCCGTTTTGTGACCTAGAATACTGCTCCTTTGCGAGGTTTCAGTATCCTGACCTTTTTACCTCAAACGCTCTCACCTCCGTTCTCCTCGTGTTCACCTGCAGTCCCAGCCTCATACCAATGTCTGCCTGCTGGCTTGTGTTTAACCCAGTATTTGGGGAAACACTCCCACACCAGACAAAAAAGAAAGGCGGGGGTTGATACATAACAAAAGGCATCTGTCCGCAGTTTTGTGTCATGTTGCAGAGCCGCTAATCTCGTCACACTTTTATGTGCTGACTGTAATGCTGTCACGTTTGTTATTACGCATATATTAGTAATGTGATTTATTGAGGTCAAAAGGTCACATGCAGGTGTGTGGGAACGGAAGCTGCTCAGTTCTTTGTTTATGATTTGTGCCTAACCTCACATTGGTGCGGGGAAGTTTACTCTCTTTGGTTTGGTTTGCTCCGAATAATGGAAAATAATTTCTGTTTTATTTGATGGTGTTTTGCCTTTTTTTGGGTGTTCAGAATCAAACTAATGACTCAGGAAATGCGTGAAGTGTAAAAAAGGTCTGCTGTTCCCTGGATCAACATTTCCGTGTGTTTATTCATGAAGAATATGTTTATTGTTCTGATACATTATACTGTGGATTTTGTGCTTTTTTTATGAGCAATTAATTTTCACACCCTTGTGTTTGTGTCTTTTCTGGAGCGGGCAAATCTGAACAGGTGTGAAAAGGTCATGATGTTGAGCCAAGAGGTGATAGAGAGGTGAAAGACGGGAAAAGGGTGAGAAACTGAGGCCGACGGTGGAAGATGATGTTCCTGTGCCCTGGGGCTTGGTGTGTGTGTGTGTGTGTGTGTGTGTGTGTGTGTGTGTGTGTGTGTGTGTGTGTGTGTGTGTGTGTGTGTGTGTGTGTGTGTGTGTGTTGAGGGCAGAGTATTAGTAACAGGATATGGCTGCAGTAGAAAGCTGGAAACGTGTACCTCCTTATCTAGAGGGCAAGTGAGTCTCCGTGTGTCATTTTTCTCAAACATACCTGATCACGAAGATAAGATCCAACGTGTGTGTGTGTGTGTGTGTGTCTCAGTTTTCTGTAAAGTCCCCTGAATTAGCTTATAGCTCATAGGCAGGGTGAGACAAACATCTTATTTAGGGGTTTAAAGGGGTTAATTTGAGTATCATCATCACTCAGAAGTAAATGTTGATTGCTGATTAAAAAGATAAAACTCAGGATGAGCAAACACAATAATTGTGTGGTAAAAATGTGGTATGATAATGAAATGTGTGTAATAAAGGAGCCCTTTTAGCAAGTGTTTGCTCAAATCACGGTGGACTTGCTGTTATTTTGCTCCTGAAGTTGTTCTTTGACGTCAGTTAGCTGCAAGCTAAATGTACGTGGCTGGCTCTTCCTGCATTCTGGAGTCACAAAGATGTTATGCAGAACTGGAAAAGGTCTTTGTGAGCTCAAGATGCCTTTTGTGTGTACTTAAAGGTAAGAAAAAGCCTTTTTGGGTCAAGTGCTACTTTTCATAACATTTGAACCTTGAGGATTGTTTTCGGGGGGGATGTCTATTTGAAAGTAATGTCATAGACAGAAAGAAAATATGGAGAATTTATGTTCTCCTGACATGGATGAAATGAAGTTGCTACGGTAAACACCTCTGACTACCAGTCAATAGACATAAAAAAAACCCTTCCAGTTACATTTCGGTGTCCTCCAATGCAGTGAGTCACTGACAGAGATCATTAAGTCTTTTAAGGAGTCGTCATGTACAAACAGGTCATTTCTATTCCTACCTGGAGTGATTGATAGGAACATTGTAATCTGAGAAGTCATTAACGGTGTTAAGTATCAGCTATTATAATTAATGCTATGAATCATGCTGCTGTCATTGTACAACACGAGGGTGTGTGCGTTTGTGTGCATCAGTGTGAAAGTGAATGCTTATCTAATTATTAACTCTTCTCCCTGCATACACGCGTTTCTCAGGCTTTTACATATTCAGTTTAGTTTTTGTGATCAATATCAAAGTCCACATTTCCTCCTCCAAACTCCCCTTCTCCTCTCTCCCGCCCATCTCACCCCTCCTTGCCACCATCGCATCCCCCTTTTCTCCCCAGTGTTTTGGGGGAGTTTTAGGTTCTGCCTGTGTGTTTTTTCTGTCCTCCTGAAAAGGTAAGATGATCCATCCTGTTTTGTTTTTTTTTTTAACCCCCAGAACAATACTGGAGAACGATTGGAGCTGGCGCAGGACCACTGAAGGGAGGACACAGTGTAGTGACATAGAGTCGGCCAGGGAGAGGAATATTTGATGAAATGTTGAAGATAATTATACTGCGACATGCCATAGCTCAGACCAGACCACCTAGATGATTGCAGATTTACTGTGTGAGCTTTACCCTGATTTACCCAAGTCCTCATTAACTTTCCCCAACTTGATTTATGCTGCCTTGCCTCATTTTTTTGGGCTCCCTTCCTCTCTGTGCTTGTTTAAGCCTGTGTATTTCTCATTTATTCCATCATTATAACCTTTTTCCTGCAGTCTGTTCTCATGCTCACGGTGCGACCCAGCTCCTGGGCTGCAACACAGAGCATAGACTGACACCAGAGTTTACAAAAGAAGTTTTTATTTTCATAAATAATTACCATAAAGTCCCTGGGATAAAGTAAAATAATAATATGCTTCCATGAGAGCACGGTGAGCTCCTGCAAGGCTTTTCGGCTGAGCCCGTGCACCACCCACACACTGTTGCACTGACACTGAAGGCCAATAGGGATGCAGCAGCCTCTTCATTTTAATCTGCATTTATTCAATCACTGCAATCCATTCACATTAATTTCATTCCATTTCTTTCTATTGTTATTCCCCTACTGGTTTCCTTCTTTCCAAAACACAGTGATGAGCATTGCCATGTTTGGAATATTAAAACTTTATTTCCAGCTCACCTGAGACACCTCCTGCCAGAGCTGGGCTGTGAAAAGTCAGGTCAGTTTAATTTGGATGGCGCTAAAGCACCACAGAGCCTCTGATGACACAAGTAGAGCAGGTCACAAACAGCACTCTTGAAATTGATCAGAGACTTCTGAAGGTGTATCGGAACATTTTCTAAGAACGTCAGTAAACCACACATATATGGAGTGTTGCCTCCACTATATCATAATATAGGGAATTATTGTTTCTTGTTTGCTGCTACACTCATGTTTGATATCATACAGTGTGCAACAAGCCATGAAGAAATTAAGGAAACAAACAATCCTTTTGGGAAATTCACTTAGGTTCTTGTCTAGTTCTGGCAAGGAGGGTAAATAAGTGTGTTTTGCCCTAAAAAAAAGTTGGTGTGTTCCTTCAAACTCGTTCAGCTCATGTTTCAATCGAGCCTTTTTTTTTACATTCGTGACTATCTTCACAACAGACATAAGATATTTGGCATTTGTGAATTACAGAATTGTGATATCAGGTTGGTGTGTATGTCTCTCAGTTGTGTATCAATTGTAGCCAGATGCAAAGGATCCCCCCCCCCCCCCCCGCTACCTGATATGGGGGTCGGGTCATTGATGGTTGTCTGACACAGTCATGAGTCATGCTTCTATTCCGAAAGGCTTGCCTTATAAAACCGCTGCCATATTGGGTTACTGACCAAACAAACTTGGGCCCAGCAGAAAATCCATTAGCGCTATTGATAAACACAGACATTAATGCATGCACGAGCACACAATGAAATGCAGACATGTTCTCACACACACACACACACACACACACACACACAATGTGCATGAAGCAAGCATGTAGAAAAATAGGGATCAACGTTTAAAGAATAAAACTAGCGAGCGCAGACATGATTCCATTCGTTCTGTCAATAAATGAAATAAAGTCTCTCTTGAATACCAACAGAGCAGCAACATCCTTCAACACACAAACACCCAACAATGAATGAAGTAGGCACGGTGGTGGTTGACAATTATGAGAGTGGAAGAGAAAAATCTCAGTGGTTTGGAGAGCCAGAGAACATGAGGACAGAGGGTGTGGTTGTGATGATGTGTTTGCATTTGCAGCTGAATATGAGAACTTTTACATAAATTCCACTCTTTAATTTACACGTCGGTCTGCACGCTGGCTGACCATGCACAAACACATAAATGCAAATGCACACAGACGTAGTGTATACACACACGTTTCCATGCGGTTAACACACTGGTGGCAGTTTGCTATGAACATTTTTTCCTCAATTACCAGCAGTGTAAGGAGCCTTTCAGAGCGTGTTAACAAATCAGTGAGGTTAGAGAGAGCGGATACGTTCCCAGCACACGCCGTTCGATCATCATACGGCTGTGAAGCATCCAAACACGAGAGCAGAGTCAACAACAACAAACACACCGTCCGAACTGATTTAAATAGAAGTGAAGCTTACAAGAAAAGACAAACACACACAGATACAAAAGGTTCAAAAAGACAATTGCTAGATATGTGGGATCGTGTGAAAAGTTCAGGTAAAATCCACAGAGATTCACAGAACGTGGCCAGTTGTGTCCTCATTTGACTGTTGTATCGTTAAAAAAAAACCAAGATGGTTCTTTTGGGTTTTAGATTATAAATGATGGTGAAAGTTCTAACAGAGAGTGACAAGCTTTCCACAATTTAGAGCCAGCGACTCCTGATCATCGCTTGATGCTAACTGGGAATGTAGAATGAAAAACAATAATCTTTTTGTACAGTAATCTAGGACAGGACTCATGTGGTCTCTCTCTCTCTCTCTCTCTCTCACTCTCTCTCTCTCCCACCCCTTGGTCATGGTGAGGATTGACTGATTCCTCTGTTGAGAGAAGTAATGGGAAATTTCTTTTACAGACCAGAATTATTTGCTTTTGCTCATCATATTGATCAGATCGGAAAAGATATTTCATTTTCAAGTAAATGCTAAAGGTCCGAGGGCGTCATCTACAGGGTCCTTGATTAATTTTGGATCAAACATGATTCATTTTATTCTGGTTTGTCGGAGAGAGTCTTTTTAGCCTGCAGGATTGTCACAAGTTCATTGCAGTTCAGCACTTAATCTGCAATCTACAAAAAGAAAAGTAAAAAAGTATTGGGAAGTAGGTCAGCGCACAGGTGTGAATTTTCAATGTATACTGTTAATTTTACACAATATGTTACAAATAATCTAATGTTGTCCTTCAACATTAGCAATCAGTGTGCCTTCCTAAATCCCTGCAGTGAGAACCTGCTGCTTTCTTCTGAGCTGAAAATGCAATATTCTAAGATAATTATGACAATGTTGTGGTTCAAATCAGGTTAGGATGAGGAACACAACCACTTGGTTCATGGCCTTCTCTCTCTCTCTCTCTCTCTCTCTCTCTCTCTCTCTCTCTCTCTCCACCATCAGTTGCAATCACTTCGAGTTAGCACCTCATCAGAGGCATTCTTCAGGACATATTAGCACAGGCCTCTCTGACTGATCCAGTTTCAAACCGTACACACATGCAAACGCACACGGCAGCAACCCAATATGATCCCACTCCCACCCTAACACAATTCTTTCAGACAGCCTCTCAACAACAAGTACTTGGTATAAAAATATCTTGCATGAAAGGACATGAACACTGATTGGTATAGGGCAGGGACATGTGACAGGTATCAGCCAATGGGGGAGGGACAGGGATTAAGTTACCTGCATCGTTGCTGCCGCGTGTGTGTGTGTTTGTGTGTGTGGTATTTATATCAGCAGTGAAAGTGTCAGAGCAAGAAGGTCAGGACTTTGGGTAAACACTTGTGCCTCACTGAGGCGCCTTGTTAAACGCGTGGTCAGTAGATCACTGGTGTGAATCGACGTGCACGCACACACAGTTACTCTTCAAACGCCTCGTTTGGGATGAACATTTATTGTAGTTAACTGACCCCCACATCGCTCACTCGCGCTCTCTCTCTGTCCCTCTGCCTGGAGCAGAAATCAAGACTACCATATTGCATGATTTATGTCAATTCAAATGGAGCAGAAGGGGAAATCACAGACCTGAGTGGGCGATAAAGTGCATATTTGCCCGGTGCTGTAATACGGTCTGTTGCATTGTGAAACACTCGCTAAGTGATGTGAAGTCATGCAGACTATCCAGAGGAGTCTGCTGTACTCACCGGATGGGTTCACAGTGGCAAAAAAAAAAAAAAAAAAAATGTACATCATTTATTTTGTTCATCTTTCCTCCAACACCTCTGAACTCCTCAGCGAAAATAGCAGACCTGCTTCCTCCAAAGCACATTTTTCCTGAGGTTGGTGCATCTTTGAATTGAAGCACCGCATTTTTAGGCTTCACCATGGCAGGAAGGGGCAGAAGGTCTATTTTATGCCAAATTGGGAACCTTTGCTTTTTATTCTGGCCAACGTGATTTGAAAAATAGAAAACTTTGAGTCTAACACCATGCACAACAATCAGAAACTGAGCTGCACACCAAAGAAGCTCCTGTTTCATCTATTAATAGGTGGTGATGTTTCCAGCTCTTCCTCAGACGTTTTGCTTTTGGCTCAAAATGTCACCACCCATTCAAAGATGAAACAGGAGCTCTCTGGTGTGCAGCTCAGTTTCTGATTGTTGACCACACATGGCTTTTATGCCTATATGAGATTTTTTTTAAGGATGTGTGTGGTTTATTTAAAATGCTATCCTTGTAACACGTCACCTGGCCATCCAATCACAGCGGAGGAGAGTCGGGACAAATAGCAGCGAACACCTCCAACATGAACAACTGAAAACAACAAAGGAGAAACAACGATTGCACTCGCTGATGTTTTCTGGCGGGTTCATTCTTTATTCAATTCGGAGCAAAGATGCGAGGAAGTGGTCTATCTTGTGCTGACATTTTATTTTTTCTGCCCTGGAATCACTCTAAAATGCCGCCAGCTTTCAGAAGAGCACCTGGTATTTCCAACTGGGAAAAAATGCGCTCACAGGCCTAATGAGCGCACTTGCAAATCAGTCAAAACAGCAGCGCCGCTTCCCAGATCGGCGTCCGAATCGCCAGCAGGTTCACAACTATTCTGACCCGGTAAAATTAGTGATGATTTGCTAGTTACGAGAGCAGATTGACACACAACATCAGCGGTTACTATTTAGAGCTGTTCAGCGCAGCTCTGAATCACTCACATGATTACACAGCAGCCCTTCCCGCTCCCCCTGAGCCAGTCAGACCTCAGTCGCACAGACAATCGAAGAGCCACATGTTCAGGATTGTGGCTGATCTGAGAAATGGTCAAAAGTGCGCAGTGACGTGATGTCAAAATCTGGAGTTCCATTTATATAGAAGACATGTGAGGCCTGAGCAGCCACTAAAGAGTTTGCATTTACTTTTTTTTGGCAGCTAGGTTTTTTTTAATTTGGTCTTATTTCTGGTTTACGTCAAAATTAGTCATCATCATTTAAAGTCTGAGCATTTGAGTCTGATCTTTGTCAAAGACTTTTCGTCCATTTTAGCCAATTAAAACTGTTGAAAATCCACCACAGTTTCTCTGAGGTCTCGGTGTGTCACCTCGAAGGTTTTCTGAGCAGCTGATTAATCTTTTGACCAAAAAGCAAATTGCTTTTTGTGTCAGTTTTGTCAGTTTGTGTATTGCTGCTATTCTTATCGTCTCAGAAATCTGGAAAAGGTATGAATACAATTTAAGTATAGCTTTCTTACCCAAATGAACACTAAAAAACTAAAAGGAAACGTTCATTTGGAAATAGTTTTCATTTTGATAGAATAATATACCTGTTGTCATGGAAATCTGTAGGACAAAACATCCTTATGACTCAAGCTTGAAATTAAAAATCTGCATAAATTTCATCTGCAGGACTCTGATCTGTGCTCAGATGGAAAATGCATCCCGAGTCAAATTCTTATCAGAATCACTCGCCCTCATGAAGAGAAGCAACTTATTTTATTGAAGCATTTGTCTTACAAATAGCTGAAAACATGAGACAGTCTCATATCTGTTGTGGTGAAAAATGTATTCTTACACCAGAGAAACTGAGGCCACTGACAGAGACAGTCTTGGAAAAGTGCTAACAGACAGAACGGGTGGGAGGATTTAACTTGGGGAGATGGAATCAGACAAGCAGACTGAGAGACAAAGAGTGGGTGGATGATGGGCTCCCTTAGGAGAATCTCCATCCAGAACTCAGAGACAGCTTCTTAACTCAGCATAACCATACACAAACTCTCAGACCGTCCCCGAGGACACGTGCGCACACAAAGCCGCTGACCCCCGGGCAACAGGTTCAGAGGTTTGTCTTCTGGTTTCCCCGCTGTGTGCTTTTAAATCCGCAGATGACAATTACAATGAATTTGATTAACAGAGCGATCAGCATGGCTATCAGGGGCTTTTTCTGAAGAATGGTGGGCCGGTGTATCACATTTCACTAGCTGTCATTTAAACTACCTCGGAAAAGATGGGGGAGTCCCTTTAGTGGCCTAAAGCAGACTTCAAACACAATGCCCAGTGGAGAGAGAGGGAGAGAGACACACACACAAAGAAGGAAAAGTGGAAAGAAAAGAGTTGCGCAAATGAATGAGCAGGCAGACAATTTAACAAGAGATGTGGGAACATTCTCCCAGTCATATAGAGTTGGGTTTCGTTTTGGCAGCTCGCGGTGAATGGCCATTACTTTTCCAAGGCCATCACATTGTACAATTGCTACTATGTCAGGAAGATAAAACCTCAATCCGCCTGTTCCTGCGTATGGATACTGTCATGAAATCACCGCGACCATGAAACAGCCAGACAAATAGTCTGGAAATCAGACTCAAATTTTTTTGGACCGAGGATAGAAGAATGTGTAGCTCTGGGTTGAAGCACTGAACGGAGAAACAGTTCGCTGAATTTCCCAGTCCAAGATTAAAAAAAAAAAAATTGTGTGAAAGCACATGCAGACTTGTGTCTATTTGTAATAAGAGAACAAAAATCTCACAGCAGCACAGACAGATCGTTCCCGTTCATCCTCCTGGTGGCTTTGAATGGGTCGTCTTGCTTTTATGAGAGCTCAGAGAAAATCCAACTGCTCCACTGCAACCTCTCTGTCTTTTTCTTTATATCTCTGACCCGCCGTGCATAAACAGCTCTTTTCATTAGATGTCTTGTTCCCCTAATAGAAGTCAAATAAAGAATGACTTGATGTCACAGCCAGCTGGTTAACATTCAGACAAGAGGCCTTGTATGGCTTCTGAGAAAGAAAGTAAGCAAGCAAGCACCACAGAAAGAAAGTTACTTTCCAGTCACATCAGCGCTTGAGAGGCCGGCGGCCCGTGAGTGTTATCAACCTAAACAAATCACCAAACTGCGGCCCTAATGCAGTCGCACGGAACGTTGGATTTATTTTTCTTTCAGGGATACAAATGGTTTCATAATAAAATTTCAGCTCAGGCTTTTGGGCTTAATGGCTACCTCTTGACAAGTGTAAATGAATGGCCGGCGAGGAGCGAGAGATGGAGAGAAAGAGAGCGAGAAGCTGTAGTAGCAGTGAGAAACAAGCTTTGAGATGAAACATCCTGTTCTCGCCTCTAATACACACGCAGTCTGCAAGTGATTTCACAGTGCAAGCTATTCTTTTCCTTGTTCAGCACAACATTTTCATTAATGTGCACAACTATTCACTCAGCTCTATGTGTGTGTGTGTGTGTGTGTTTTGAAACAGGCCGTTGTTGTGGTCTGGCAGGGATGCTCGGTGGAAATATGCTAAGTCAGAGCCATGAGGAAGTGCAGCTGTTCAAAAAAAATGGGCTTCCTTTCTTTCTTTCTTTCATAGCTTTAACCTTCCCAGCTCTCCATGGAAATAATTCATCTCTTCACTTTACTGCTCAGTTTTGCCTGATCCTCCGCCCAGCTGCACAAGTATCATTGTTGGGGTCCAACCCACCCACGTTGTTTAAATATGGGCTGACAGAATCAGCGGTGATCAGGTGCATCATTGCTGCGTTCTTCTCTTCATGCAGCATAAAGTGTTTGCAGCGCCGACTGACAAAGTCCAGGTTGAAAATCTGTTTGTTTTGTTCAGACAACATGCGTGAACCCTCCTTGTTCCACGCGGGTCCTGCTGCAACATCAAGATGTAATTAATGATTGCGTTCACGACTTCTGCTTTATGTCCCATCTTTAGTGATTCCTGCTGCTGCACTAGATTCGTGCAGGTCTGGGTTCCCTCTGTCTACAGCTTTGTTCGACTGTTTGATAACACGATAAACAAATACTCATACTAGGAGGTCATGTGATCACTGGCTTCGGGTTGTCTGTTAGCAGGATAAATCAACACATTGTGGGTGGATGAGATCTGGTAGGGGGATGCAACTTAAGTTGATGAACAATCAGTTAGTTTGGATTGATCAGAATCTGCTGCCTACGCGTCGCCCTGGCTGGGGGAAGTGCTCTCTGACGCCCTCTACCTGTTTCAGATCTAAGAGTGCAACTGAAAACTGAAGTCACGAGCATGACTTGACTGGAGACACACTCTTTGGGAAGCAAAGTTAGCAAGAAAAATTAAGACTATTCGTTTCTTCAACTTGCTGAATCTGTTGTGTGAGTAGGAACGCACCACGCTGACTGGAAGATGGTGGTTATTGATTAAATCCACGCTAAACCCCAAACACACCTTTGACTGATTTAGTTATTATTACCCATCTGCACATTGCACCTGATTTTTGCGCCCTGGGTTGTACATCGCTTCACTAACTGGATTGGATGACGCCCCAAATCCACTTGGCCCGCGTGCACTCCGGTCGATAGTTGAAATACGGCCCCTCTGTCTTTAATTGTGTGAGTGGTTGTGTGCAGAGGTTCACTACAGCTAAGAGTATCTGTCCCTGGTGAATATGATGGAAATCAAACCATTTCTGTCAGCCCGTGTTTATGTGACCTCGGTTCAAATGAACTACTTCAAAATCCAAATCCAATTACTTCTTGGTGACTGACAAATCCTGCTTGGCTGTATCAGAGAAAACGTGCAGTCCCAATAAAACGTCTTAACCTGCAGAAGAGAACAGGCTTATAAACTGTAGAAATAGCTCACTATGATGTCAGTTTTAGCTGATGTGTGAATCTGAGAGCATAATCTTACATGCATATATATCAATTAAACTATGCTTATTTGGCAGTTACGTTTTTGGTGCAGCTCCTCTGTCTCTTAGCCAGCAAGATTATGTAAAGATGATGAGGTCAGCCATCATAAGTGGTTGAGGGGTGCAGCATGGACCCAGCATGGACTCATTACATTTGGGGACGGGACTGTGTAACATTTTTCCGTTGGGCCTCAATGGAGGTCTGCACTCTCAGTTCCTGTGGAGTGTCAGTTATGTTCTTGGTGAGTAAGTCAAACTCAACATTGAGGAAGTTGTTGAGACTGCACAAAGTTTTCTTAGATTCAGTGTAGAATCTGGCAGGGACGACTGTTGGCCGTCACTGGTTCCACAACAGATGAGAGATAATCCATTCATTCAGACATGGATGCCAGCGCCTACCTCCTTGGTGTTTGCCCACTCATAAAAGCCGACAAATGCAATGGCAGGATTAATATCAACCAGTCGTTTAGCACGTTCTCAACATCTGGTCTCTACAATAGGCTTGCATCTGAAGGCTACAGTTTCACCAGTTAGTCCTAAATATCACAACAAGCACATCATATAGTCGCACGTGATGAAGTCTGCATGCTCCCTCCTCATCTCATCCCTCCCCCCTCCCTTCTGTTCTCTCTTTAACTCACATCTTAGCCTGTGGAGAATTCTATGACTTCTGTGACATTCACAAGCTAAGCTGCTCTTATAAACACCCAAAGGTCACAACCATTTCACTCTCAACTCTCAGGAGTTTGCAGACGGACGATAACTTTTCACTCGCTTTGAAATTTCATTTCATCTGCTGCTTTTAAAAATACGCACGCTCCAACCTAGGAAAATAAATTAGCCGAGGCAAAAAAAAAAAAAAAAAAAAAAAAATCCACTGCCGCACCTCAATAATTTCTAATCAGAGAGATTTGTACATATGGCGGCAGACAAACACACACTTATACATACAAAAACATATACACACATCAGCTGCAGCAAAGTGAGCGTAGCCGACGGTTGTGGAGAAACACAAATATACACGTATCTAAATGGCTAAAGTCAATGTCAGAGTGAAGTGTAAAGCAAAATCTGTCAGTAACGTTCACACACATAAACACACACACACACACACACACAGGAAAAATAGACTCATGGCTGTCGTATCGTTTAATGTGCAGCCAAGAGACACACAGCCAGAACCTGAGGCTGACGTTTCCAGTATGTTTTGACGAGAAAAAGCAAAATAAACATAATAAATAGGTGGATTGACATCACATTTCTGCTGTGTAGCGCCAATGTGAAAAAATAATAATCTAGAAGACATCATGTCAAAGAGGGCAAGTGTTTATTTTGATGCAAGACTTTCTAATTGAAACATTGCACTATCGATCCCACGCCGACGCTCGTCAGTGTAGGATTTTTTGTTGTTGTTGTTTCTAGTTGAGCCTCATTCAGGAAATGCTGTCAAGAGTCGCGTCAAGCTGTCTAAGGTTGCTCACCACTTATCACTACCTCCAACACCAGATGTGCACTCCAAGATCTGAACCAGACAAACAGCTGTCCTCATATCGGATATTATATGATGAAGTGTGTGCGTACACAAGAGGGCCTGACGCTGGAAAATACATATTATTTATTTCAGGCCTCGACATCTTAATTGATCCTCCATTTTGATTTCATTTCCCTCATCACTCGTATTTTTTATCTTCATGCAGATGTCATAGAAACCTTGCAAGCACCATTTGCATCACAGTTTTGTGTGTGAGGCAGACAAAACAAGAGGAATAAAGTGAGAGAGAGCAAGAGATGAAGGTGCAGAGACAGAGGGAAAAGCGAGCAAAGCGATGAAAGATTCATAACAGCTAACCGAAGCCCCGAATGTTTATTTTCCCTAATTATGCATATTAGTGGCAACATGATACTGTGTGCTGTGGGAATGCCACAAAACTAATTATGGTGTAACTCCAATCCTAATTAGCCCATAAACACACACACTCTCACAGATACACATGCAGTAAAAGCCCTGACTCTATCACTAAGTGCTAAAAAGCTATTAGTATGGTTCAAACACACACTTACACACACACACATACACACACACACACACACACGAGTTCACAGGTTTAACGCCGGCTGTGGTATTTGGTGTGGTTGTTAATGTTCGACTGTAAAGCTCACGGCTGCCGTTTAGGTACCTTGAGAAGACGGCGAGCTCCTATAAGTCACGTTATGTGGACACCTGATACATACGTGTCTAGACCATCTTGTAGGCTTGGGTTTTTTTTGAGGGTCCTCAATTAATGACCCGTCCTGTACAGTAGAGGAAGCACAAGAATAGAAATCGAAAACAAAAATACACAAGTTATTTTCAAATTACATTGTAATTCATATTCTTGACTGCAATTAAATACAAATTTGCCTTTTTTAGTTATGATTATTGGTTACATTCTTCAACCATGACTGACTTTTCCTGAAACAAGGTCATTAGTTGAATGTTTTAATCTACGGGATGATATACGTCAGTAAACACTGTATTTAGGAGTTTCAAAGGACTGCTATATATTCTAAAAAAAGTGGTTACTAACAAGTATCTAAGGGAAATTGCCAATATCATAAAAGCAGAGGAAGGAGCGAAGCCTGTGACGCTGAAGTCATGCGCCTGTAGTTCACGCACAGCATCATCATGAACTGCTGGTGATTGTAAGAACCCTGCAGAAACGATAAAAGAGGTCTGATCAGTGAAGAGCTTTATGGGTTTTGTCCCCGTCCCAATGACGGCTGGGACAGGCTCCACGTTGGCCGATGAATGTATGTCATCCCTGCAGCATTCGACAACATAAGCAGATTTTTGTTATTTTTAAAGAAATCCAATTGTTTATATTTTGATATCAAAATACAGTGACTTCTCTCTTTCTCTAAAACAAAATATGGCACACAAGCATGCACCAACCAATCACAGCCATGAAATGACATCATCTGATCAATCTGTCTTTAACTTGTAGTACTCGAGGTCTACATGCTAAGATACTTTAGTTAGCATGCGAGCATAAATGCTAGTACGTCAGTGTGTCTTTGGCTGTTTGCCACCTCAAATCCTGTTTTCCTCCCACAAAACACTGTGGTTTCTGACCCGCTGGCTCACATTTATTCATGTTGAGGAAAGCGGGATGTGTGACAGCTCTAGATTATCATCAAGGCGTTCTACTGAGGACTGCTTCAGCAACTACACAGAGCAAAAAGCGTGTTTAGTCTTTCTACCAGACGGATGCCGCTGTCCTGTCAGTGCAGAGCGTCAGGGCCTCTGACACCTCATGGATACACCACCTTCAGTGCTGTTTCACACCTCAAAGGCCGTTTCAGCTGGACTATAAAAGGATGCAGTTTAATTCACAACATCAACCGGCAGTAAATCTTTAAAATCTGATTTATATATTTGCCCTGCTGCTTGAATCTCCCTGTGCATTTTTATATATATATCATAAATGGTGAATTTCAGTCTAGCCACAACTCCTTCTTTGACAAATTTCTTTCATTTTTTTCTTTTGAAATTTCAAAACCCAACTATCAGATCTGTGTCAAACTCAAGTCTTTCGTTTCTCTGATTTCTGTACGGCCTCTGTGTGAGACGTGCTCCTCTGGAGAGTTCTAGACTCTGGCATGTCACAATATCCTCACCTATCCTGTTCCAGACATCGTCCCAGTGTAAACCAGGCGTGACAGACACTCTACACTGGGGTGTCGGGTTGCTGACATGGCCGGAGTTACACTCAAATCACTGATGAAGCATACAAAGAGCAGCATATATGCCTTGATTTCCTTCTTCACGGAGAAACTGAAGGTGTTTGGAGTGTGGCTGCTCTAAGTTACGTGACAGTAGGTCTTATGTTTGACCGTTTGGGGTTTTTAGGTAATTAAATTTTAAAACACGAACCACCTGAAAGCTCTGTCCGACAGATTGATTTACCGTTGAATTATACTTATTTATTCACAAAAAGGAACATAATGTGGTATAATTGCCTCGTTTGCAGTTGCTTATCCGAGCAAATTTCCTGTGTGAAAAGTGTGCACATTTGTTTACGCCTTTAAATCAAGGTAGACTCAAATTTCAGGATGTCATCCACTGTAAATTTTAATTAAATGTTTACAAGAGGCGCTGTATTCACTCCAGCTAAAAGCTTTTATTTATTCATTTGAAAAAAAAACAACAACAAATCTAATTCATTTGAGTGGATTATTTTCATCAGTTGTTATCCCATCTTAAGACTCCATGCATGTAAAGAAATATAGCACCATAAGGTTTGGAGAAAGACAGATTGGGTTAGATTAGAGGCAAGTCATTCAGAAAGGGGCACAAGGTGTGTAATTCTATCCATCGCCAGCTCTCAGCTTCAATTTAACTGAAAACGCTGCAAGCGAAGGACCCCTCGTGTGCACAACCCAAACTCTGTAAGGGAGCAACTCAAGCGAAACACCTTAAGCCTCTTTCAAACAAATTTGCCTGAATCAAAGTGGCACTTATGAATAATTACTCTGGGTGTTTTTACATTGGAATAATAAGGAAAACAACAATTAACTGTGAAAGTTTTCTCTTTCTTTCACCCCTCAACCTTCCGTCTTGCAGGCAGTTTTGTTGGCGTGTGTGCCCTGATAGCTTGGGGAAGTATCTGTTTACTTAGTGATTAGGACAATTTGACTGTCGCGGGCTAGTAAATTCAAACCATTCACTCTGGCAGATTGGCCCAGACAACATCATCAAGCCACAATGTGAAATACAGACACACGTACACGGACAAGTACACACATTCACACGGGCTAAAACCATTCCGCTGCATATATAAGACCCCTCATCTGGATTTCTGTCCGTCTGTCTTTTTTCCTCCACGTTGCCCTCAAACTTAAATAAACCTTCACATATAATTACAGCCAATTCTGTATATTTTCATGTTCATTTCCTTGAAACACTCAAAAACGATAGGCCTCTTAGAGCCCAGCAAGTGCGCGTGTCTTGATGAGCGAACACATGCTTCTCAACTCAGGAAAAGTGAAAGAGTGTCTTTTATTGATTTAGAGGTAAAAAGGTAAAAGGAACATAAGTGGTTCTGTCCTTCACTCATGTAGGAGCTGCTGTGTATTTGGTCTGTGCAGAATGCTGTTCATCTGATCTGGCGTTGCCACGTAGTGATGAAAACATTATCAGAGTCAATATTATGAGTGAGAAAAAGGTCCTCTTACGCAGAATGTGGTATTGTGGTCACGTCTCTATGTCTCTCTTGTAGTCAGTGCCAGAACTGGTAAAATAGAGACAGTGCAAATGCAAGTTAAACACTAAATCTAGAATCAAGCTTGGCGCCATCTGTGACCCTCTCACCCAAAACATGCTCTCCGACACACACACACACACACACACACACACACACACACACACACACACACACACACACACTAAATCACTTTGCTGCCTGTGATCATTCTGCTGAATTGAAGATTTCATTCTCAGCTGATTGGCTGGGCAGTGCTGGGATATCTGTCTCATCAAACCTAACATGATAGGGAAGATTTTATGGATGTTTCACTTGCCTATATTTTCGTTTCTGTTGCTTGTTCCATCAGCAGGATTGTGCAACACTTCCAGGATGATTCTCATGAAACATGACGGAGGGGCTGAGCAACAAATCCGTTAAACACCAGAGCAAATCCACATTTATTCCAATGTATTTAACACTGCAATATATATACGTATGTAGGTATATGTGTAGGTATATGTGTATGTATATACTGTATGTGTATATATATGTATGTATATATTTACGTATATATGTATGTAAATATGTAGATGTGTATGTATGTATATATTTACGTATATATATATTCATGTGTTCAGCTCCTGATAAAATGTCAGCTGCCCTGTTGGGCAAAACTTTTTCCCCCCTCCGATTCATCGTATCAGTGCAGCTAAGCGACTGCCTGCACACAAGCACAAGCATATTTCTGATGCGTTTGAACACATATGATGTCCTCAGCGGTACGCGAGTGGGCTGTTGGCCTTGGCGAGAGTCTCGTAGCTGAGTAAACAGCGAGGTTTTAACCGTGGCTCAGCAGTAGATGACGGATCGTGACTCAATAGCAGTAGCATAATTCCCAGCTGACTTGTGCGTCAGTGGTGATTCTCTAGCAGCAGAAGGTCGTCGTTCTCAGTTAGAAGTCAAATGTCAATGCAGTTTCGACCTCTCATTTCCCAGGATGTTGAAAATAGATGCAGGTATATGTGTTGTAGATAAAGTTTGCAACCTTCTTGTGCGACTTTAAAGAAAAACCCTGTGCACAACCTGCAAGCAATTATGGATGAGTAATACTTGCTAATCTAGTGCAGACACTGGCTTGCTGTCATGATTTAAATGTGATGAAATTCTATTTCCATCCGGATACGTATTTTGAATTTTATTTTATTCTGCATTATTGCAAAAACTCTGTGCATGTCATGGGCTCACATATAATCAGTACTGAGAAAACATGGAGCCGTTGAAGCAGCACAACTTTCTTTTTACTCGTGTATTGTTTTCTGTTTACTTGCTGTTGGTTAGGATGGAATCAGAGCTGGCTAAGATGTGAGAGCTCAAATATCCAGCGGTGAAGGTGGAGGAACTGCTGTCCTGCTGCTAACATCTTTGACACGACTGTTAAAGGTATGTTTGGTTCGTTTAGTGGAGCAGAATAGAGACACATGCACACACGCTGACAGTTTCCCGGTAACACGCTCATTTGAAAGTGATATCATAAAGACATGAATTGTTATTTTTTCCTAAAAAAAAACAAAAAACATGCAGCAACGGTTTACATTTAGTTCTCGGTGGTCTTGCAACCAACCAGTAGAGGGCAATGAGAATAATTTGTGCTGACCTTTGGCCCTGTGTGGATGACAGGCAGTGGCAGAGCTGTGCAAGCTGGAGTGTTACTTTTACTACACATTTCTACTGACAAATAGGTTTGCCTTCTCAGTCTCCTCTCATACTGGCTACTGTCTGATTGTTGATTGGCAGAGGGACACGCTGACACCCACTGCGTGTTTGAATGTTGAGTGTATGACTGGGTTTTATAATGGTGTACACATGTATGTGCTTATAAATGTGTATGTGTGTGTGTGGTGCTGGAGCGGGTGAGATCTGGATAGTGTCCCTATCGCCAGAAAGGGATGTAAGTAATTACCAATCCTCCAAACACTACTTTGCCCCGTTTAAACATATTACATGCCTCTCACAGCCACTGCAGACCACTCCCGTTGCACTACAACAGCACACACAAACACGTACACACACTTGCAAGCTGCCTGCAATTAGCCAATCATCATGACCATGGTCATCATAATCATACAAGTCAGCGCTGCGTACACACACGCGCATACACACACACACACACACACACACACACACAGCACATGGTGCGTGCCGTAGATAATCACCGAGGTAATTTACACCAGTGTTGTTGTTGTTTAAAGTTCTTGTCATAATCTGTTTTGTTGCTCAGTAAACAGCCAGCGAACTTCGCAGCCCTGACCTGAATATCGATCCAGTAGAGAGCCCAGTGCCACATTTCTTATCATTGCCACAGCATGTTCTTATGAGTAGTTTTAAGTATTACAGTGGAGACTCGCATGAAGTATTTAGGATATCTTTTACTTGTGAATTTTGTGTTTTATGTGTGTAAGACAAGTAACGTTGCTCAAGGGCATTAAAGTGAATGTGTTGATCATGATCCTCTGAGGGCAGGAAAAGTTTGACTCTCTGGTTACTGATGGGGAGGCCATCAAAAAGCCTTGAGGGAGGAGTTTAGTTCTCTTTTTAACTGTTTAAGAGACTAAACTCTTGTTCAGTCTCAAGATGATCAGTAAAGACAAATTTAGAGCCAAGTTACCGCAGATTCCGAGATCTCGCATTTGGATTGTACAACCTAAGTGAATCAGCGAAGAGATCAAATCTCCTGTGGGTAGAAACTTTGTTTGTCCTGTTCAGGAGATGAATAATGAATCATTTATTGTTATGGGATACAAATGTAGTCTCAAACTCTTTTTTGTTGTTGAAATATTTATATAACCGAGAAAAGGGCTGACTCGCACCTTTTATTTATAAAAAAAAAAAAAAGACACAAGGATATAACATGCAAGGTTCTGCCAAACAACAACAACTGCTGAACAAACTTTACCATCTTGACGTGGCCTCGGAGGGAAGGTACCACTTTTGAAACAAGGGGATTTTTGCATTGAAGACAGTTTTAACATTGGTGTGTAATTTAGTTCCTTTCTGTTTTTGGTGTCTGCTGTTTTGTCTCATGATTCATATAATACCAATACCACCACTGAGTAGATACAAGCTTTGTGAGAACCATGATTTGAAAGCAGTGGGTGGGGGGTGAGGTGGGGGTGTGGGGCACTGAAACCGCTCTGGGCCCAGAATTTATGTGCTACGCCCCTGTGTACCAAAGTTTCTGGTAGAAACGGATACAAATGCGGAATTTCAAATATGTCAGAGATGCCCTGCAGGACCCTGCACAGGAAGCTGCTTCAGGAAGGTAACAGAGGTTTGGTGGATGGACACTGTCCATGGTGTGTGTGTGTGTGTGTGTGTGTGTGTGTGTGTGTGTGTGTGTGTGTGTATGTGTGTGTGTGGCATACAGTATCTTGCTCAGACATTATTTTCTGTGGATTATTCCGTATTGCAACAGCTTTGTCAGTTTGTCCACTATGTTTGATTTTTGGGTAAATAACAGGATCCATCAGGATAAATGGAAACGACCCTGTTGAAGGCCACAAGCTGAAACACATCGGTCTGATAAAGTTGTTCGATAGTCTCACATGCACTAAAACTAAATTTATTTCCATAACGTGAACAATATGGTTTTAATAGGTCAGTTTTTAAATATTTGTTGATAATTAGGAATTTTATCTGTACGGAATCTGCCCCTATTATAGTTGATAAATGCCTGAAAGTCAAATCATTGCATTTCCATGTAATTTTCTGAATTTGTTTTCATCTTTATTTGATTCGCTGTGACTTTTTTTTTTTTATAAAAATCATCATCAGACATTTAAGAAGTAACATTACTTCAAACTGATATATAACGTTTGTATTAAATACCATCGGCAGAACGACAAGAAACGACAGCTGGAGCTTGGAATGGGAGAGTTGACTGGTTGATTGATAGACGGGCTGCATGCTAACGTGTGAGGCAGGAACGGCCGGGAATGTGTGTCACACAAGGTGAAGGCCAAAAGGCGGACGCCATGCTTGACTGCAGCGTCTAGACCACGCCCCTGACAACCGATCTATTCGTGTATAGAAGGGGAGAGAGAGAGAGGGAGAGGGAAAGAGAGAGAGAGATTCGTGTAAGAGGGCCTGAGGGCTTCATTACAATATCCCAAATATCACAATAATTACCACACACGCATCCTCCCTTTTGGCCTCGCTTCAAGCCTGAAATAAAAAAAACGAATGAATTAAATATTGGAAAAACTAAAACACACACCTGACTGAAGTGTGGGAAAATGAAAAGCTGCATTATCATTGTTGTTCTTCCTGAAAACTCACTCATAACTATAAATCTTATACAACACACACTGCGCAACAGCTTCATGATTGTGGATTGTTGTTATTCATAATAGCTGCTTTACATTAACAGCATTTACACTTGGACTCACTGAAGAAACTGAAAAAAATCCATTTTCATGTTTGAGTGAAGAAATTTATATTCAAAAAAAAAAAAACAGAAAGTGAACTACAAACCAAACTTTTCTTGTCAGCATTGAAGTAATTCAAGAATAGTAGTTTTAGCTGGTAAAATTCAAATAAAATGTACTGCATGAAATATATTGCATGTGGATAAGTGTTCGGCCCCCTGGTCTGTGGTGAGCTCCTGCTCAGACAAAGAGCTGGTGTTGGGTTGCAGTGCAGTGGCCTTTGCTCAATACTCACCAAGCACACACACACACACACACACACACACACACACACACACACTCACACACACACGCATATTGCGGTAACCTTTTGCTCAGTCCCCAAGCAAAGGTTACGTCCCGCACGCCACTTAACTCTCATTTACGAGAGCCGGGCCAGAAGAGCTTATTCATAAATGTGTGTTGCCAATCCAAACCTCGGTGTACAATGCGTTATCATTTATCTACAACTTAAACTTTTAATATCAACGTTTTCTTTTGCTTGTTTATTTATATTTGTATATGAAATAAAAAAAATATCTTTCCTTATTAAAATCTACACTTACAAAACAGAATTGATACAAATATATTAATACGTTTTTGTTTTTTTGTTTTTTAATTTTTTTTAAGGCTTTTCTAAGAAAACTCCGACCCTCCTCGGAACATGTGGGAGCAGACAAACTGTAAAAAAGAAACAAAAGTGCTGCCTTTTATAGCTCCTCCAAGTTGAGTAATAACACATAATCACCAGAATTGAAGGCATATGGAGTATTTTTGTACCAACTAGCAATGTACGACTAATTATCCACCTGACTAACAGCAGCCCAAATGTATTAAAGGTTGCTAACACACTCATTACTCGTCAACAATGTCCAGAGCTCTTGTCAACCTCATGATTAATGACTCTCGCTTCGCTAATATTGTTTTAACATGATTTCTAATAGAGCAGCTCGAACCGCCAACAACGCACAGAACAAACTGGATCGTAAATTTTTTTTTTTTTTTTTTTTTTTTTTTGGGACAAAACGCAGAACGTTGACACAACACTCGCTAAATTGCAGTGGACACAGTACAGACAAGCCGGCTTAGTGTGTGCCCAATTATTGGCTTATACCGTTGGAACACCACGTGACTCACATTTTTGGTGTTTTTCATTAACTGCAAGCAATTAAGTGTGTTTATTCTGCTGTCTGTAAGGAGGTCTTCTATTTCTTAAAGGGTATTTTCTGTACATACAAATACAGTTGGCCTCTATCTAAACCCTGGAATGCAAGGATTTCTTAAATTATCTTATATACAGCTTAAAATTATACGTGGAGGATTTTCCTGCCTTTCAAAGCGAAGTCAGTGCAAGCTTTTCAGTCCCGCACCCAAATGTAATTTCTTTGTCAACTAAAGTCCGCTCAAAGTCTCTCTCTGGCTTTATGAGCACTGTAAGGGTATCAGGGTCCGTTTCATCTGCTGTGAATTAACAAGTTTTAAGGCTGCACCCTCCTCACTCTGCACAAACACTCTGCAGATATGAGCAGCTTCTGCATAAATGATTGTGTGCTCTGCTTCTAAACCGATGTTGGTGAAAATTATTTCAACGTCGACGTTGATGCATCTTAAAATCGTTAAAAAAAATATCCATGAATACATGAGTAGGGTGTGTGTGTGTGTGTGTGTGTGTGTGTGTGTGTGTGTGTGTGTGTGTTCCAGAGCAGCGTAGGGTGTTAAAGGCGTTGGTTAAGGGGCTCAGCGGGGACAGCAGTATGGAGCCTTAATTCAATTTAAGGCTCTGTGTTTTGACAGGAGTTAAGAGTTAGCCGGGGTGGCATGAATTCTCAGTAGCGTGTAGATCAGAAACACACATGTAGATGCACGGATAATAAGAGTATTCACGTATCTGCTGAAATATAGTTTCCAATAAATCTTGAAGCGATGAGATCGTTTTTCAGTTGGATTTGATGAAGTCCCAATTTTTTTCCAACAATGGCTGCATAATTTGACCCAGAGGAAAAGATTCAAATAAACAGCAAACAGTCATTCAGCTCATAGGTGGCTGCAGCACTGTCCACCATAATAGGCTTTCTATAAACTGTGATGAAAATACTGCAAATTAAGAAACACCTGTGTGTGTGTGTGTGTGTGTGTGTGTGTGTGTGTGTGTGTGTGTGCGTGCGTGCGTGCGTGCGTGCTTTCACCACTATGCATATGTGCGCCCCCCCACCCTGGAGACAGAAAGCAATATGTTTGTTATTTGCATAGAGCTGGGAGAGGAATATATTCTAATTCTGTATATTATGAGTTATTCTCTCATGAGAGATAGTATGCATTCAGCCTGAAGGGAGAGAGACTGTGTGTGTGTGTGTGTGTGTGTGTGTGTGTGTGTGTGTGTGTGTGTGTTGGCTTATCACAGTTGTCCGAAGCTGGGTGCTGCTGCATGTTTGCGGTCAAATGCGTGTTTGTATGTGTGGAGTCTGGATTGAATTACAACCGGTGTGTGTTTGTGAGAGAGAGAAGTGATTGCAGTATCCTGGTAGGCAGGCAGGCAGGCAGGCAGGCAGGCAGGCAGCGGGGGCCTCTCTATTTCATGTCTTCCCTTCCCATCGTCTGGTTTCCTGCCATTGATCAGAACAACCCACCACCTCCCCTTCCCCTTCTTCTTCTTCTACTACTTCTATCCACTGATGGACAGAGAGAAACCTGATCGTCAAGTGAGGAGTGGAGATGTGGCAGGATGGAGGGGTGGGGATGGGGGGGCACGGTGAGGGAGGAAGGAGAAGAGAAGGGTAAAGGCATCAGTACCGTCTGCAGCCCCCTCTGTCAACCACGTAGAGAACCCTGCAAAGAGCCACATCATAAATGGAGTATCTTATTCTGCCCTAATCTAATTTCTCCTCTCCTCTTGGCTTTACTGTAAAATGAAAAGATCATCTAACTCTATGTGTGTGTGTGTGTGTGTGTGTGTGTGTGTGTGTAAAAGAGAGGGTGATGACAGAGACTGATCCAGTGAGGTGGTTAGTAGAGAAGTGAAGAAGAGTGTATGTTTTTTGTGGAACAGATGTTGGAGGATTGTCAGTCATTCCTATCATGAGGGTCCTGTTTACGGTGGCACCCTGAGAGCCATAACACAACCCCCCATCGCTCATAAGACACACAATTCTACACTTGCACACGTCCACACATGGACTTTTTTTTTTTTTTTTTTTGAGTGGCAGTTGGGCCGCTGCTCTCTCGCCTGCCAGGGGGGGTCATCACCCCGTCCATCTGTTCCTGATCGGCCCCCCGACGATGAAAAGCAGTCGCCTCACAAAATCTTGTCCCTTTTTAATGAGAAAAAAAATAAGAACAATAAAGTGGAAATAAGTATTTGTCTTCACAAACAGTTTAGAAGTATCCGAATTTACATGTAAACGTGAAACATCAGAACGGAGAAACTTCACGATGAATCGGGGTCAGATGAACTGCACAGCACTGGATGGGGGGGGGGGGATGGGGGGTGTGGGGTATAGAAAAGCACGTCTAAAATCTGGCTCGACGGGTCTTTGCATCACTAAAAAATGTTAGTCTACAGTCGAGGCTCAGGTGTCCGCAAACATTGGCGAGCAGAGATAAACTCTAACGCAGGTGGTTAGGCTTCCCAACGGTGCGTGTTTTTAGAATTTGTCTAAACAAGTCACAGGAAATTCAGATAAAACTAAATTATGAAAATTAAAAAAAACTCTCACAAATGAATCAGATTTATTATACATCATTCAAATCAGGAGATGGTTTGAAAGTGTCAAATTGTTTCAAGAGTTAAAAGATTCACATGAGTTATTGAGCTTATAATTCATTCAAAACTAATATTATAAATGTAAGCTGAACATTTGATTAATTATCCGAGACTTTGATTTTTTTCCCCAAGTCCTTGTGCATTTACAGCTATATCTTAATTCATTGGATTTTTTTTTTTTTTAAACAATAATGACCTTCTGACCTGAACTCTTCTTTGTGGTTCTTCAGCTGGAGGTTCCAGTAACTCTGCTGAATGTTCACTATTCTGCAGCTTCCCTTAATGACGAGGAAATGTTTTACAAAACAAAGAGCTCTTTCTCATATTTTAGAGGAATTTATGATGACCTAATCACAGCACACACACACATGCACATATATAAGTATAATATAAATATGAATATATAAACCCAGAAGTGCAATCTGAGAATTGTTGGGTATTTATTTCTGCTTTGGCCACAAAGAGTCATGACCGTAAAGTGCTGCTGGAGTTCGAGAGGCTCGAGTTACTCTGCTGCTTTTAAAATAAAGCTGCTTCACTGCAAATGCTCTGTTTCTCTGTCACACTAAAGTATATCGTTTAATTTCTAAAACCGGGCATCTCTCGTGATTTAGTGCCCTATTTTATTCGCGTACCCCTCGGGAAACGCAATAGAAAAATATTCCGATAGTCAGATTAAATTAACATCTAAAAAAGACGGTTAAATATTCAATCCCCTCTGTCGTTTTTACACCCGTTATTTCATGGATTTTCTTCTCATTTGGAGTTCTCATACACCTCAGCACAGACCTGGGGTCAGCAGTGTAACCGGATCGGTCCACACAGCCTGGTCCCTAAACCCCTGTATGCTTCCACCACCACTGTCACTGCCTCCCCAGTACGACTCACCCACACACTCCAACGCTGACGGAGAGAAAGAAGAAGGAGCGTTGATGCTGATGAGGTTAAATTGCACGTGGAATGACTCCGTTCTCGTGTTGGCCCTTTTTGAGATAAGGAGCTCATTGTGCTCTCCGTCTTAATGAATGTGCGGTTGATTTTAGAAGCTGGATGACAAGACTGCTGGTGAGAGTGAAGCGTCGAGTTTGTTTACCTGAAGCTGTGATAATTCCACATCAGTCTTATGACATGAAACCCAAACGTTTCAGGTCTGATTCCACTCTCTTAAATATACACATTTTTATTTTTTGAAGTCATTTATGACAACAACAAAAAAGGAAGAATCTTTTGGGTTTTTGGACTTTTGGATGGACAAAATAGACAACATTTTGAACAAAACACTTGAAGGAAATTGTGATAAGAATTATTCAGATTTTCTTCACATTTTATTAACAGAGCGATTCATGACTCAATCGCGAATATAATCAGCAAATTAACGAAAATAATGGTTAGATGAGGTCAAAGTCAGTGCCTGTTGAAATTGTTTCTAAATTATGTCAAGGAAACATAAGAGAAGGTTACTTGCAACCTCAGACATTTATTTGAGCTCTACACAAATTTTGCGTCATCACCATCCATAAACAAATATTTTCTCACGAGATGTGACGGTCCAGGAAAGCAAACTTATAAAGCTGTAAGTGTTATTTTAATCCGAGGAGGAAATCTCTCACGGTTGTGTTCCACATTCATCCAAGTGCCGACTGCCTGAGCCGCCATTGCGTTTCTTTTGGTTGGGAAGTGCAGAGGCAGAGAGGCTTTCGGGGGGATTATTGTGGGTTTTAAGGAGAACCAGGCTGGTTGAAGCACAGAGCTGCGTGAAGTGATGGGAGGATGCAGAGCAGAGATCTGATATAAAGGAGTGTCTGTGTCCTCATGATAAATGATGGCTGAGGGCCACACTGTTAGCAAGGCCGTCCTAACGTACGACCGTTAGACAAGGCCGAGGAAGACGAACGCGCATTTTCATCTCACTTTTATATTTTCCTTTAAATTCGCATGTTTAGGCAAACCTGTAGTCATCAGCTCTGCTTTTAATATTATTCGGTGTCTGGTTTCTCTTCAGAGCCAAAGCTCAGGTAACTGATAGCGATCAATCTGAAGAGAATGTCCCTTGTTTATGAGCCACTCTATAAACACGCACACACACACACACACACGCGCGCGCGCGCACACACGCACGCACACACCCAGCCCAAACACATATGCCTGAGGCTTTTTTGTGGTTCCTCCTCGCTAGTTTATTTCCACTCTGGTGAGCTAATAGAGTTTGATAATGAATTTACTCGCAGTCACCAAAGCAGTTTTTAATAAAAGATGAATTCCCGGTCTTCAAGTGTTATTACCAGCAGTGTCCTTAGCACCTCGGAGACCAACAATTACACCCTAATGGCATTACTCTGGCTCTCTAACACTTACTGGCATTAAAACTCTGCATACAATATATGCAAAGCAGTTATTTGCAAATTGTAAAATAAATGAATGAATCATTTATGTAATAGGTTTACATATATAGATATATATATATATATATATATATATATATATATATATATATATAATGTCTGTATACACATTTATTATACATATATGTATGTGTGTGTAATGTAATCTAATTAGCTTTAAATTAAACCCTTAACCCCTTCCCCATATATTAACTGAGTGTATAAATGGATTACAGTGTGTTAAAGCACCAACGCTGTGTTGGTCACTGGTGGAAAAGGAGGCGTTTTACTGTGTAAATAAATGATTTAATGCATTGAAACCTTTCCCTTAATTCACCCTGAGAAACTTCACAAAAACCCCAAGTTTATGCGAAGGAAATTAAATGATTTCATTTTCCGTGCTTTGAGGAAAAAAAAAACAACAAAAAAAAACCCAGCAAAAAAACCCAAAACAAAACAAAAAAAAAAACCCGGCAGCTGTCGTATTTGTAGGAGTTAATAAATGTCATGGCCAGAAATTGAAGTTTATGCCTGAGACCGGCGTACACACCCAGAGTGAGGCCAGAGAATATACTGTACCTACTGTATTCTTTGGCAACACACACCGACAGCTCACACACTTAAAAAAACTAACCCAAAAACAAAACAACCTAGCTGGCTGTAAAGCAAGCTGCTTCCTAATTATTATTTTGCCACCTGGTGTCATTTATTTTGTCTTTCGGTTAATAAGTGGGGTTTCAACGTCTGTATCATAACAATATAAATATACTTTTGTTGTAGCTACTGTTTGTTTCCTTTTCTGTATTTTCTTTTGCTGAAAGATTGAAATGCCGTGGTGAAGACATGACTTTTTTTAAAGCGCTAGTAAAGTTATATTCTGCGAGTTTTCCTTCAAACATTAAAAGATACATTTTTCGTCGCTCAGCAGCGGTATTTTTCTTTCTGCTCTCATTAATCTGGTCAATGATACATTTTATGGATTTCGCAGACTTTCTCTGGTGAAACAGCGCTGCGCCGCCTGCAAGGAAACAATCCAATAACTAATCCGAACCTGCGATAAATCACTAATAATTTACAGAAGATCCCTTTAACAGCTTTGGACGGTGCATCACTCAGACCCCCGGGTCCTCGTTCTCCATCCCCTCTGTGCTAATGCAGTACTAATGCAGTGAATGGGGGGCTTGTTTTTATTAGCTAGTGTCCCACTGTTTGGATAATCTCTCGATTTACCAAAGCCCCTCGCTGACAGCCCTCCTCATCGAGTCGAGCTCCTACAGGTGTCCAAACACCAGCTAATGGAGCCAGCGCCGCCTGTACGCCAGAGACGGGCACGGAGCGATAAACCGACTTTATTTTGTTATTGCAAGATTTTCTTTTACAATTTTTTTTTTTTTTTTTTAGCATGTGAAGCAAACATCATGAATATGTTGCTCTCTTTCTTTGCTGCTCAGGGCCAGAAAGACATTATATTTAAGCAAATATGAAAACCAAAATAATGTGCTAAATAGGCCACTCGGATGCTTTGGGCAAGTTCCTCTTCCACACTGGCTGTCTAGCAATCAACGTACGTCAAACACAATAGGCATCAAACATAGTCTGTGAATGAGGACCATGTGATCAGGTCTCGCTGCCAAACCATAAAGAAAGAGCATCACTTCTGTGTTAACTTTGATAATAACACTGCAAATACACTGCAGAAAGTACTGATGACAGCCAGTGAGATCTTCACATTCATGCGTGTGTGTGAGCTTTATATCATTTCTGTAGCGTTAGATGAAGAAAATTTAGCTCCAATAGTAGCAAAATGTGCTGCTTTAGTGTAAAATTTAGAAAAAAAAAGCACTAAGAACTCCTAAACAACGGCAAAAAATCTTTGCAAGTTCACTTAAAATGTGTCCCAGTGGCTTTGTACAAATGTGACATTTCTTGTTTGAGAGCGCGTTTCGGTGATTGCTCTTCTTCATTCGATATGGTGAAATCTTTTTAGGATTTGTGCGTCTTTCTAGTTGACCTTTCGTAGATGCGAATATATAAACAACAGTAAATGAACGTGTTTGTGAAGAAATGGAGAAAGAACTCAAAAGTAACCACAGCACACCTTTTCTGCATCTATTTCCCTCCTCTGGTGTGTGTGTGTGTGTGTGTGTGTGTGTGTGTGTGTGTGTGTGTGTGTGTGTGTGTGTGTGTGTGAGTGTGAGTGAGAGAGAGAGAGAGAGAGAGAGAGAGAGAGAACGTGCGGTCAGAGTGATGTGATGGTTTGCTGTGTCAGCCCATTGGAATGGTTGATGAGTTCACACCAAGCAGGCCTGGGTGATGATGGGATAGCTCTTAATGTAGACAGCCATAAACACTGCAGACCATCTCTAATCCTGAGAGGCTTCTCTGTGTACCTCATGCTGCACAAAGTTGATGAATCTGCCGACCTCTGACCCTCTGATGACGGATGACGCTCGGAGGGGAAATGTAACCAGAAGGCAGCAGATTGCCTGGCCATCCTGTTTGGGAAATAAAATGGACTCTTGCTTCATCGTCCCAGTTTTTTTTTTTTTTCCCCTTTGATATTTTTTGTCTGGATCTCATGTAGCACATAGTATTTTTGGAGGAAAAAAAATCAGTCAAATATCGATGAATTCAATTCCTGTTACTACATAATTTTTAAAAAATTTCATATTCTTTGATTCTACACACCAAATCTGTCACTTCTTTGAATGAAAATATCACCTCTGCTGTAATTGAAATCAACTGAAGTCTGATACTGAGCGGTTAAACATCTGTGTCCCAGGCACAATCACATGTCATGAAATCCAAACTACATTTCTCCCACATCATACAAACACTCGCACAGAATTACGCTGAGCATCAATCAAGTCATTATAGTTCATCCACATAGTTATAATTGGCGTTATGTTCATATTAGTCTGTCATGCAATTAATTCGACGATGTAGGGCGTAATTCTTCGAATCAAAAATTTTGCTTTTTGCATTTTTACAAAAAAAAAAGAAGGAAACGCGGCTCAAACAGGGAGCACACACTGACTCACACACATACATATGCATGCACACTACCAGCGCAAAGATCCACAAACACACACACACACACACACACACTCAGGTCACGTCTCCTTGCACAGGGCCTGTTTGTAAGAGCAGCGCGTTTGTGAATCTGACAGTGGAAAATGTGAGCCGCTCCTTCAGCCTCCGTTTGGTCTTGGCGTTTTGATTTGTTTGACAGGGGAGAAAATTATAACAGCAGGGGGAAAGAAATATGAAAATATGACTGGTAGTACTTTCAAAACACAGATATTTTCCTTGCTGTCTTTGCAGAATTCATAGTGGGAGTCTGTGTGTGTGTATGTGTGTGTGTAGTCATGTTTGTATGTGTGTTTACATATAGCGAGCATGTGCGCAGACGTATGCAACACTGCAGCGAAGAATCATCTTTACTGATGAAATGGTACGTTAATCGTTTGTCTATATATTGCAGGTTTGTTTCCATATCTCAAGGGTTTCTTGCGGTCTCCTCGCCGTTTCTCCGACTTGATTCCATGATCTTCATTTCATTGACTTATTTATTTATCCACTCTTGCTTTATTGCTTTGATTCTCTGATTCCGGGGTTATTTTGTTTTGAAGAACGCCTCATAGTTCTCCTTTGTGAGAGGCCGTAACCCAACTTTTCAGAGTAAACTCTCTCATTGGAGATGATGGTTCAGTTGAGGGGAGCAAACACAAACTGATCTCTTGATTATTCATAAATTGGCACGTTGACTGAGTTCATCAACAGAAAAAGAGGAACATCTTAAATTTTGTCAACGTCTTTGTTTCCTGATTTTAATCCAGATTTCTTTCATGTTCATAGTAGTTGGAACCTGGAAGTTGCAGGCAAAATCAATGGATTTTGGGAAAAAGGGGAAGCAAAATGCTTCATATCTAAAAGTACTAGGTCGGAAGGAAAATGCTGAATGCGGGTTTTGTGTTTGCTATGGGACTAGCAGAGAGTCTGATTGCAACCAGCTGTAAATAAATGTATTCTTCCTCGGTTTTTGTGTACTCGAACACCAACAGTAGTCTTATTTATGGCGTTTTGCAGTCAAACATTCAGTCTGTTTTAATCAAACCCTGGTGAGATTCCACCACTGGTGCAGTTTGATGGAGCTCTCAAAAAAAAAATCAGTTATCATGTTCTGCTGCAGACCAAAACAACCGGTCTGAGACCACGCATCGGTCCATTTCCAAGCAAACGCTCGCATAGTGTGATGGTACTGAGAGCACAATACGCCCCTGATCGCCCCAAACGAAGCGAACCAAAAAGAAGAGTATTATGGGATGGCTGCAGTTTTTGGTCATGTTATCAGATGCAACATGATGGGACAAGACTGACTTGGATTTTTCTAGAGATCTGAATAGAAAAATATTAATTTTCTGTAACATCTGTTAGCACATTTCTGCCCCTTTGAAGGCTCGCACGCTTGAATTTTTGCACGGCGAAATCAGAACTAAAGAGCCACGTATGTAAATCTGTATATGCATGCCCGTCCCCCAGCAATAAACTCCACAGCCACATCGTATCAGGTTGAACCAGGAGCTACAATTTAGCGCACCACAATCATCACCATTGATAAGATGCAAAACTGAATATTGTTGTTAGGGTAAAAGGAGAAGTGCTCTGGTTAAGCCGTGTTTGTGTTTGGACCTCGACTAATCACTCATCAGCTCCCGTTTATGCGCTGCAGCTACCGAGCACATCACAACTCACCTCCCCGAAGTGTCAAGATACAGCCGGCTTCAAAAAGCCGCCGAGGCTGTTTAATTTGCTCCCAGTAATAACACAGCAGATACTCTGACTCTGCCCGGCCAAGAGCTGAGTCAAAATGCAACTGTGTTATTTGCTGTGGTAGAACTCAAGCTGTACTTACAAAGCAAAAATTGTTTTGATACAGAAACCATTGAATTATTTTGTTTGTTTTTTTTTCAATAGGGGAAACGTGTGTTCTTTATTAATAAATAAACCTCAGCCTTGTCAAAGAAAGCATGCCAGAAAGCGGTGTTCCTGCCACTAAAGTACGTTGCTCTGTGGATGTAGTCTTTATTGGATGAGGCAGCGCTAGCTAATATATCAGACAAGCCTGTGGTGCAGCTAGTCACAGAGATTAAATGACTGTTCAGTGTTTGGGTTGAGAGGGCTGAGTGTTGGCCATCGCTCCGGTGCCAGAAATGAACCTAAATCACACAGAAGCAAAAAACAGACACAGAAAACACTGATGCTTTTGTGCAGTGTGTGCAAACTCAGAGAGGCTGCGGCAAAGTGGAGAGAGGAGGCAAGGAAAGAGGAGAATGACTGATTAAAGATCACAAAGGAGTGAAAAAGAGAAAAAGAGGTGGGGGGAAAAGGGGGTAATTGAATTAAACAAAAGAGGTGCAAAAGAAATGGCAGAAAGGCATAGAAGGACGCGAAGGATAAAAGGAGAAACGGGAAGAAAGTGAACGGATGTGAAAGAGTTTTTAGGAGAATCAATCCAGCGTCTCTCCACGGGGACCGAGCTAACAACGCAACAGACCGGGGATCTCAGGTGTCCAGTCGATGGCTGATGCATTAGGCCGCTGATACCCGCCGCTTTGGGTTCAAACACACATTTTCTTAATACAACATGAGCCCATTTCCCCCCCTCATTAATCATGTAACCTGATTAGGGCTGTAGAGGCCTGGTCTGAGTAGAACCCCACGCTCCTCTTGATGCCTTTCATTTTGTCAGGCTTCTCATCACACAAACACGCAAAAAATTCCCATGTTCACACATGAAGAAACATATACCCGTTGTTGTGTATACATAGCAGTGTACATACAACTGAGGCAAAACTGCATACACACACATTTCTTGTAAGAGCCTGAACTGCCTAGGTGATGCGTCTTGAGAACTTTTATTTGACCTGTAAATAAACCGTCAGTATTAAGCATCAATCTCACTCCAGAGTGACGTTTGATTGGTCCAAATTGTTCCAAATGTTTTGGTTTGTAACCTTATGGGACATGGCTGCTGATGTCTGTGTAATTTTTCATTTCCTTGACATCCACAGTCTTCAAGACCAAAACCAGTAATGCATTTGTTTGTGTCTTCCTTTCGAGAAGAAAAATTAATAACTAATTTCTATACAGTGCTTCTCCAGTCAAAAATGTGTCTGGCAGCTGGATGTGTGCCCCGTAATGAGACTCAGACCAATGCTTGGGAACCGTTTTGGATGCTGAGCGTGAGGTGGTGATTGTGTAATAATGCATCAAAGTCAGACTATTAATTACACCCGATATTAGATTTGAATTACTGATCATAGTTGTTAACCATATCTGCTGTGCGCTTTAATATCGTGTGCACAGATCGTACTCGAAAAATGGCAACAGCTGCCACACATACACACACACACATACACACACACACACACACACACACTCAACTAGTCACCTCACCTGCATACTGCACTTCCATGTGACAGCTGTCACTCACTCGTCACACCCCATATCTTCATGTCGGTCCTTACAATAGTACAGGCCAGTTCTATTTGATGACCAAAGGGAGAATTTCCTGCAGATGGGGCTGCACTTTGTTTTAGAAATCTGATGACGTTTCCTCCTCCACGTCCTCTCTGTATGGATCCTACACACTTTTATGTCACAGTTTCATTCTGGTTTTGGATGAAACGCTCCTGTCAGGCTTTCTGAGCTCTTGTGATTCTACTCTACCAATTTCTGTTATTTTCTCACACGTTCGCCCTCAGCCTTTCTTTTCTTCCCTTCTAGTAGCAAGCATTGTCTCAGCAAAACATGTTTCACGATTCTCTTTTTGCCCCTTCTGTCGGCACTGTAACTCAAGAGCTGTTTTGCCGAATCGTATGAAACTTTACACATGTGTTCAAGCTGCATCCCGTGTGTTTTAATGGATTTTACACAGCAATGTGCATCTGTGGCTCAGAGGAACACGCTGTGGTCACAGCTGGATAGCTTGTCCTGTCCAATTAATAGAAACCAAGGTGGAGACATGTCCATGTTATGATTTTGACTAATTTCAGCTGCTGATCAGGACGCAGAGTGTGAAAGACAGTCTGACAGACAGGTTAAACAAAATCCCACTGAACTGAATACCATTCTGCTGTTCAATGACCAATGACGGGTCCAATCACTGTTCAGGCTGTTGTCATGAGGTCTAAGTGAGTGGCTGCATAGTTTCTTTTCTCTGGTTTTTACTTATACTTCTGTAACAGGTGCTTATGAACACAAAGAAAATGCAACGCATGCATGCTTTATTCTCTCGATGGGTGTTGCCTCTTGAACTCAGCCCCATGTCAACACACAGACAGGAACTTTTTTTTTTTGACAATGAGGAGTATCTAGAATCTTGTCTTTATGATGACAAACTATCATTTCTATGGGGGTGTACATAAACACTGAATTTGACGTTCCATGATTTCTCAGAACAGACACAGATGTGTCAGATGTTCCAATATGATTTAACATTTCTGCTGTTGCCTCAGCGGTTGGAAATACTGCACGTGAACTCCATCTGACGCCGTGCTTGTTTATAAAAATGCACAATTGAACAAACACATCTGCTGCTTTTTGCATGTGGTCACTGCTGTAAATATGTAAACACATCGATTTGGTTTGAAATCCTCCCGTGATTGCATGTATCTCCTGCCTGCAGCGCCCACTTAAATCGACACACAACACGTCATGAAGTAATTTATTTGAAATATTAGGGGATATTGCTCATTTGAGCTCTTTATTGTCTGTAAGTAACCTCCTGTCTTCAAAATTCTGCTCAATTGTGTGGCATTTCTGTTGCATTCACTGAAACAGGCACACCATAACAATTTTGTTATATGGGTGCTGTTTATAGATATTAAATATTACACTTGGGCACTATACAACAATAAACATAGCAGTTCCACCTATTTTCTGTGTGTGTGTGTGTGTGTGTGTGTGTGTGTGTGTGTGTGTGTGTGTGTGTGTGTGTTTCCAATGTAGGTCTGTTTAACTTCCTGGTGTGATCTTACAGTCTTAGTTCAGTTTACAGATTAAATTCCTGATATAACGTAATGACTGGAGGTGAAATGTAAGACTTACACACTTGTAAATATTCCTGTTAGAAACATGCTACAGTTCTAAGTTCACTTCTCACAGTCTTGTGACATCAATCCAATAAGCAAAGACCTCATAAGATGCATGGTGGAAGAAAGCCTGATGTCACGGGAACTCTTTTAGACCTCGAGTTCAGCATTTTGGTCATCGCCAATTTGACCTTTGCAGCTGGAGCTAGAGAGAAGCAAAGAGACACGTCCTACCTCGGTGGCGGAGAGTCAATCACAAGATAGCCACGCTTGATAGCATACCGTGAAGTTTTGTCTGTTTTGCTCTTGATTTATAATGGCGCCTCAAATGTTAGGCATGTGCCGCTGCACACCGTACGGCGAAGTCTGACAGGCACTTCCCCTCAATGTTGCAGCTGTAACTGGCCCGCCTCATTTCCAGAAGTTCATTTGTATTTCACTACATTAAACTGTTAATCTCGAAGTCCTTGAACCAGTTTCTCCATCCCAGCTGCCATTGATGAAAGCGCACAAAGAAACTCAGCACAGTGGCACAGAGGCCCCACCGCTAAATAACATGCCAGCAATGTAATTGCAGTGCGGAGGTCTAAATACTTGCCTATGGTCATGTGATTCCGCTACAACTCAGACTCAACATACAACTATACATCAAGCTTAAATGGGACTGTAATTCACCAAATGCACATCTTGCTGTGTGAACAAAACGTGAAACTATTGATTCAGAACTTAAATCAAGTGACAAGTCGGGTATTGTGCTTGAAGATTTCTGTATAATCGGATTTTAGTTTGCAACTACTGAGATTGCCCCCTGATGGCCAGGTAGATAATGCAGATTAAAAATATTCTCTGTTAATCAAAGCTGCCCAGCTCTTTATTGTCTGTGCCAAAGGTGAACGTCGTGTCCGAGCAGGAGCTCGGTTACGCACCCGTCAACCAGTCGTCACTTTTACCGTACTCCACGGTACTGTAAATCCATTTGAGTCCTTCAGTAGAATACTGGTGTGAGGAAAACCATGCAGCAAATTACTTTTAATGTTAAAACCACCATCATCATTCTCAGCACCATCATCATCATCATCATCAACGGCAGCAGCATCCCCTTAGAAGAGCAGCAAGCCCTCCAGTCAAACAGCCTCAACCATTGTGAAGAAACATGGAAACAAGAGCTGTGTGTGTGTGTGTGTGTGTGTGTGTGTGTGTGCGTGTGCGTGTGCGTGGGAGAGAGAGTGAGTGAGAGAGAGAGAGCTGACTCTGAGGGACCAGGAGGGCCAGAGTCGACCAGGTCAAGCTGGGTTTACATGCCTGACACACTGTCACAGATACCCCCGCTGCGTCCGTCACTCAACACAGGCCCAGACAGTGACATACAAACACACACTTGCATACATACAGTACATACACACATACATAAACTGTGGACTTAAATCTAAAACACCTCTGCTCTCCGATCAGTATCGGTCAGTAAAAACACACAACATTAATCAGAAGCATGTTTTGGCCTGTTGGTAGTTTTTGTTCTTGAATGAATCAAAGTAATCACAGTGTTTTGTTTGGGGTCGTTGCTCTTCATGATGAGGTTTATTTCAGCTCAAGCATGTAAATGATGTAATTTCATTGTTCTGGTAAAACAATTCTTTCCTATTGCCAAAGTTTTCATTGCATAGTCAAAGAAAATATGCATTGTGAGTTTTAGTTCTTGAATGTTTTCCAAAGAGGAAATTAGAAGTTCTAAAGTGGGAGTGCTTTGTCTTAGTAGAGGAAGATACTAACGAGCTGAGTGCCAGTATTTCCATGGAATTGCACAATGATGCACCTCTGCTGTGAATTTCTCTCACTTAATAACACACTCAGGAAGATGTGTCTGCTTGACATGTTCTTCAGCCATCACATGGCTCTGACACAAGACCCAAACACTTCTGTTCAGTTTGAGAAACTGAGCCTTTAATTAAGTGAGCGTGAATTCCTCAGAACGTCTTTCCAAGGGAACGTTCGCTTTGTCATTGAAAGTCCCCAAAAAATATCAAATGAATGGAAACCGATGAACTAACTAGTCTTACGGCCTGCCTAAACTGAACTAATACGGGTCTCAGACAGAGGAGGGAGGTGTGAAAGCTTGTGTGTGCTACACACACGCCACACTTACCTGTACATTAATGAGTCCCCATTGTCTCTGGATCAATAAAGGGCCAATACTTCCAAGTCAGTCTGTCAAGTAATCAGTCCACAAGCTGGACAGCAGCACTCCAGTTACAAGCTGGATTTGCTTTGCTTTGTCTGTTTGGGGACAGTTATTATACGTGCAGTATACTGTATTTACCTGCACAATTATTAAACCGGAGTTTGGTTTTACAAGTGGCCGTTAGGGTGTTTAATAGTGAGTGATGGTCTTGGTGACTGAAAACATAAATGACTGGTTGTTGTGTGTTTCTACATACAACAAAAGATGGACTGTAAATGGACTGAACGTAGCACATGTCTCACCGGCAGGGAGACAACCTGCCCATCAGGAGCGGTTCACCTATCGCTAAGATCCGCCTCCTCAGCGGTCTGTTGGTCACTCAGACGGATAATAAGCACACTTACCCGGGAACAGTAGAAGCTGTTGATAACCAAAGAGGCTCTACACGTTTGGAGACAGTTGAGTTGATCATGTGTCCATCAGAGACATTGGGCTCTGTTGAGGTGGGGTTTGGCAAAGTGGCTAAAATCCAGAGCTGGGTTTATCCCTTATACATCATTTTAACCTTTTTTTCTGAACTCAGGATGCCTGAGTGGATTGGGCAGCAGCTACTAACTGGATTTGCTGTTTTGCGTACAAGGGCGGGTCTTAGGGGTGAGTTGGGTGTTCAGGGTCAAACTCAAGCTCTGGGGATTGAACCAACATCCCTCTGATGACACGACTGTCACCTCTGATTCACACCACCTCTTAAGGCCTATTAAACGATGGAGCATCTGACGGTCTGAGTCATCAGCACACAGACACTGATTATGCCTGCATTCCATTAATTGTTCCTATAAGCCATATTTGTCAGTGAGCGTGCACAATAGTAGAGCCCTGCATCTGCCTCACCCAAACTGAAAGCAGCCATCATTAATGCTGCAGTGAAAAGGGTCCATTCAGTGTCTGAACTCACTCAGCTGGGAGTCTGTATGCACCTTTGTAGCTGACTGCTTGCAGAGCCCACTGCTCCACCTGTGATACCAGCGTGCCGAGCTTGGTAAAACAGAGAAATATCCATCGGAACACGCTCGGATGAACTGTGATAGAGATCCATACGATCGGCCTGGGACGTCTCAAGAGAAAACAAAAGAAGACGAAAGCATGTAAAATTGCCCTAACCCCATCTATTGACTGACTCAGACCTCCCTCCCTCCCTCCCTCCTCCTGTCCCACGTTCACCACAACCAACTCCATCCTTCCACAGTCACATTTAGCCTCGGTTCGTCTCCCACCCACAGCCCAGGCGCGCGCGTGCACACACACACACACACACACACACACACACACACACACACACACACACACACAGTTTAACTTTGAGGGCAAGCTAGCGAATTCCTGAGGGCTATCAAGTTTCTGGTTGCCTTGGCGACTGAGCACGGAGGCAGATCCATTAATCATTGAGAGACGTTCACTCCAGAGTGGAGGTCAGACTGATTGCTGTGGATAGGGTATCATCTGAAAACACACACACACACATTGTACAACTACCATTGTGAGGACATTAATTAACATAGTACATTCTTGAGCCCCTTACCCTGACCTAAATAAACTAAACCAATTTTAAGCATTACCTTAAATCCAAGTCTGAACCCTCACACTGCCCTTGAAGGTGTCTCTGAGAGTAAAAACTGCAGTGCTAAACATGTCCTCATAAAGAAGCTGTACAAGTACACTCACTGACCAAGACTGGAAAAAACGAAGTCATAAAATATTTCTGCATCCGCTTTTCTAACTTCAGTTCCTCTGCTACAACATGTACAGTATTTAAATACACAGGTACAGTATCTGAATGGGATCCATACATCTAGAATGTGTAACAGTCTGCATTCAGTTTCTAACATTGGTTCCTCTTAAAGAAATATACATATTTAGAATCATGTACACACACACACATACATATATTTTACGTTAGACAAACCTGCAGAACTTTAAGGTGTAATGTGTAACATCGGTACGTTGCAATCTAGAAACAAATTCAGTTACATTATATATTTTGTTGACATGTGTACTTATATTACCATAAATAATATATAAATTCCTCAAAAAACAGTTATTTCTTATTTCATTCAAGATGCTATTTATTGAGTCACCTGTCAGAGTCTTGTTGCCAGAAGTGTCAAGATCAGTAATATGCATTTTTCAACTTTTTTCCTTTAATCCCATGAAATTTTATAACAAATTTATTTGACAATTTATTGATATATTTGAATGCAATCAAGCTAATGCACCTCATATCATATGTTAACATGATCATACTTTTAATGTTTTTAGGAATTCATTTTCAGTATGATATATGACAACAAATCCAAAAATATTAGTGAACACGTATAAATAGGCACTGATAAACTCACGCAAATGCAATCCAAATGATAACTGTATAACCAGAAACTTTACCAAAACTTTTAAAAATTGAATAATAGCAGTTCTAGGAGTTACTGATGCTGGCTAAAAATCTCTGCTATTCATTGGCTGAATGTGGACTGGAGCTTTTTCCAGAGTCACTATACTTCATATTGCATTTCCCAGATTGCAGAAATTACCCTTTTGTTTGTTCCACAGTGTCTCTTTTATTTTGTTACTTCCTCTTTCATTGTCCTTCCCTCTGCCCTGAAGACACACACACACACACACACACACACGCACACAAAACAATCTCTTCCTACAATGTTGTCTGGGCATCGGGACGGCTGTGACGGTGTCATGTGACGTGGCTGTGTGGAGCCGACTGGATTAAGAGATTGGAGCTGCGCATTTATTTTTCAGGGACTTGGCTGAAACACTAAACCTGCACAGGTGTCTCCGAAAACTGAGAGAGCAAAGGAGCAAGGAGAGGTGGAGGGGGTGGTAAAAAGAAGAATCGGAGACAAAAAAGAGAGTTTTCTAAAAATGGATGTATCTTTCCTATTGTGCATTTACACAGATCCCAATTTGGCAAAGAGATGCCGTCAAATAGGAGGGAAACAGTGCCAACCATGCTTGAGAGAGGCATGGTGTACTAGGATAGTCGATCCCGTGCTACTTGTCCACATCAGGAATCACTAAACCTCAATATAGCGCCACAGACGATAACAAACAAAGATGCTGCGGCCAGAGGACTCCGAGGAGCTTAGATGGCTAAATTTATGGATGATGAGGCTGGACCGGGCTACACTATGCAGCAGGTGGTTCAGATGAACCTGGGGGCTCGAGGTTACTGAGTTTGGGTGAAAGGGGAGGGGAATTACTACATCACATCACAAGCTTCAAGTGTAAGTCAACCACAACAACTGTATGTCCTTGCTGACCAAATGCTGAGCGGACGCTACATGTCCTAAGGATGTTAACTGAGTTTTATGCAAATTAAAATAATTTAGAAAAATGTTACAACAGCTTTATCTTTGTATAGCTTACCCCGCCATGACATGTCAAAGTGGCTTATTGACACAGGAGCTGAACTGAACTCAAAGCTCATTTTTATCAGCGGTGACGAGTCTTGTGTCTGATCCTGCCAAGATGGTAGTAGTGACGGGTTTACAGACCTACTCTCAGTGCCATCGAGTGATGGAAATCTCTATTTATAACCAAAACTAACAACAGCCAGTGAGAGTGAGCTGAAGCATCCCCTCCTGCATGCTTGCATGAGCCAGTAGCAGTAGCTCAAATTAGCCTCATTGAGACTAGCAATGCGTCTTGTACCTTGTAGCAGTTCAGATTCCGGCTTACTGTATGTTAGCGTAACACAAAGAAAATGCAGCTGGCTGGTGACAACTGTCTGCCTCCATGCGCATCTGTAACATCTCATGCTATTGGAATTGCCTCTCTGAAATTGTTCGGTATAGAGGTTTGATGTTTGCTTTTATGATAAGGGTATCAAAAAATCATTTATATCTGTTGTTACATGGGTTGGGTTTTCAAAAACCACTGTGGCACCTCCCCCGTGATATGTCGACCATGTTGTTTGTTTAGCAATAATATTAAATAGCTGGACTTGAAACCTGGAACGCTACTCTGGACCGTTGAGAAACTTAAAGACTCAGAATTACTGGGTGCATAGTAGGACAGAGGGTTTCAGTGGCTCCTGTGTGACTCGACCATGTGGAGTTTCAGGGGGAGTTCAGAGAGAGGATCAAGTCACCGGTCTAAAATGGGTTAGTGGGGAGGAGAGGGGGGGCCCAAATTCACTAAGCTCACCTCAAGAAGGAGTGGTGACAAACATGACAGGTTACGTCTTCCTTCAGTTAAAACTGTACATGAACAAACCAAAAAAAGATTATTGCTGTCTGCAACGGAAAACCGCTGTAACACAGTTTAGCCTCTCGTTTAAATCCTGCAAAACAAGTGAACAACCTGCTTAGTGATCTTTATTCAGCTCAACATGCCCAGGTGACCAACCCGGGACAATGATGCTGGATTTTTTGCAGAAACTAGAAACTAGGGTCTTTTTTTTCTTCTTTTTTTTAACAGGAGATTGTTAAAAAAGTGCGCCTGTGATTTTCAGGGGCTCGATTCATACCAGCTGGGACATATAGGAATAAAAAGAAATTATAAAAATGTGTTGCACACAATCTCGTAATCTGTTGGCTTCACGCACGTACACACACACACACACACACACACACACACACACACACACACAGAAACACGAGCATGCACATCTATCACTAATGCAGTTTGTCCAGAAAGATTTACTGCATCCTGGGAAACCTGATGTCGACGGCCACAAATCAGCGTGACTATGAAATGGGGAGCCACATGAACATTCACACACACACACACACACATACACACATGCATACACCAAATCTACGCACATGTAACACACAGAAATAGAGGCACAGCCATGATTCATGTGATCCTGCATATACATACAAACACACACTCATACTCACACCGTCACGTGCACGTACATGCATGAAATATAGCTACAGCCACTGCACCACTGAACTGGCTCCCAAAGGTGCCCACTAAATTTACTGGCTCCTCCAGCCACTTCAAAAGCTCTCCATAACTTAGAGGCTAGACGATTTTATTGTTTCATGGAAGAAAGGACGGTGAAAAAAAAAAGAAGCAAAGGAGAGAGTGAAGGAGTGAAAGATAGATGTACACGGGAAAAATTAAATCCTCCTTTGTCTCCGACATTTAAAATTCCTCTGGTTGTGAGGAACGTGCACACACATTCACACAAATCACGCGAGTCCTTGTGCATACACACCAGTGAACAGACTGACACACTGAAGTCTTCACTCCATCTTTTCTCCCTTGCATAAAAGATCTTGTTTGCAACTTAATACTTCAGTTTTTTCCAGGAAAGTTGAAGGGATGTTTTTGGTTTTTTTTTTGAGCCACAGACACTAAAGCAGAACTCGTATTTGAAATGTTCTTGCTTTTTTTTTCACCTGTGTGTGTGTGTGTGTGTGTGTGTGTGTGTGTGTGTGTGTGTGTGTGTGTGTGTGTGTGTGTGTGTGTGTGTGTGTGTGTGTGTGTGTGTGTGTGTGTGTGTGTGTGTGTGTGTGTGTGTGTGTGTGTGTGTACACACGTGTGTGTACGCGCGCGCGCGCATCATTTTCACTGAACACACTCCTCCAGGTTACAAGGCTTTGAGCTGGTAAAGGAACTTGTTAATGTCCACACCGATAACAACACTTCTGCTAATGTCATGTTTTAGCGTTAGCTGGTTCAGTCAGACAGCATTGGGTCTTAACTTGTCTTTTGAAAAATTTAATTCTTCTTCTTATAAATCTTAAGGTACTTGGTTTTAAGATTAGGTTTTGATTGAGTTTAGGATTAGACAAGTGGTTAGGCTTCAGATAAGTCCCCAGGAAACAAATTTAAATCTGTGTGTGTGTGTGTGTGTGTGTCCCTGTCAAAGTTACCGTACTGGTCCAACTTCAACAATACAAGTATTCAAGATTTTAGATGGCTCCTCTAAATTGGTTACAGATTTCAAGTTTCTTCATTTTTTTCCTTGTTAAAAGGGTGTTTTTTTTTCTTTTTGTAGTAGTTTTTTTTCCCCCCTCTGCCTCCCTGGAATCTATGTATTGTTATGAAATATGCATATATTTTGCTAAAAGTTCTCATATAAAAATAGAAAAATGAGTTAGATATCATCATAAACTTTTTAATTTATCTTGCAACATAGTGCACCATGTGCAAAATTCTGGACATTCTTTTTTTCTCATATAAAATATGATAATTTATTATGGTTGGGATTAAACTGTGGTTGAGTTTTTGTCAGCTTCAGCCACAAAATAGTTGGTTGGTGTTGTGAACTATTGTGCTTTGGTTGAAATCGAAAGAAATAGACAAAAGTGCTCCAGATGTCCTGATATCTTCTAATAAACCTGATTTTGTTTGCAAATTTAAAACATCCTGATGTCTCAGTCCTGGCTTATGATTGTGTTGGTCAAATATTAATAATATTGCATTATTTTTTTGCAGCAATAAGGATGACGAATTTTGAGAAAGGCCTGCTTGAACTGAGGGACTAAGGGTGTTTAGTGCAGATAATAAATTGTGACTTTGCTCTATATGGAATACTCTATTTGATCGGACTTTTTGTAAGATTAGGGTATCATGAGGATTTACTGAACTGTGTTTCATTTTGATCAAAGTATTTGTTCGGTGTCTGGTTTTTGTTGTGCGTCCGTATGATCTACTTCTACGGGTAAAACCTCACGGCTTGCATGTTTGGTACTCCTTCATGTGGTTCTTGTACCATAACCTTATCAGTAATCAAATACTTTTGCACCCCAGTCATTCAGGTGCACCCCCCAAAACATGCACAAGTGTACACACACACACACACACACACACGCGCGCGCATACACTGACACACACAGTGATGGGTTAGATGAGACTTTGTACTGAGCAAACTGAGCTTCCTGGCAGGTGGTCCACCAAATGATATCTTAATGACCTCTGTCCTGTTCACATGCGCGCACACACACGCACACACACACACACACAAATATACTCACACACATACCGGTCAATTGAGGGAGTGAGCATGGGGATCATGAATTGGCCTCTGATGGTAGGATGAGGATTTACTGATTAAATCTAAAGAATAGCAAAGACACAATGAAGACAAATAAGCACAAGGTCATGCCTGATATAAATATGACGTTATGATTCCACTCTCTTTCTCTGCATGCAATATTTTTAGAACAAGAAGGTTCTTAAAAGTTCTATGTGTGTGTTTGTGAATGTTTTTGTCACAGCTACAACGGCTACCCACGTCTAAAATACGAGTTGCACCATCTGCTCTCTGCTGAGACCTATTATAGCCTTCCCAGTGTACAGTTGGTGGTCTCTCCTTCAGCAGCCTCACACACTGTCAGCCCATGTTTGCATATATTTGCGTGCGTGTTCATGCGTGTGTGCATGCGTGTGTGTGTGCTTTAGCTCCGTCAGAAAGGTTGTTGTGTGCACTCTGCAGCCCACCAACTCAGAAAACCCAGATGGGATGAGGGATCATATTCTTGATTAAAAATGACACAAGGAGTGCTGAATTCTTCTCTGTGGTGTGTGTGAGTGTGTGTGCTGTGTGCATATGCTTGTATGTGAATGCAAAGGCAACACACACTCCCACATGTTAGTTTTGTACCTGCTCACACACTGAGTTAGGTGAAGCTCAGCTCTCATTTCCTGAACAAGTTGATAAATTCCAGATATCCTATCCACCCTACACATGAAGCCAGCTCAGCCTGGATGGAAAGAGAAACGTGGACCAGTGGCAGGAGGGTGCATACTTATTTTATGCAATTAACCTTTAATTAAGAAGGCAGAAGCAGAGGTGAGGCAACGAGGAGCCACAGTGGAACAATAAGGTGTCTGTTCATTTATTCCAGTGTTCAGGCACTGGAGTCCCAACCTGAGAGAGAGAGATGAATCTGGATCTGAGAGAATTGCAGAAAGAGGGATTCATTCCTCTTTTTTGGCTATTCAAACATCCTTGACCTCAAAGCAAAGAACAGTTAGGTCTGTGCTATCAGTGGCAATTAGTTATTCCGACACCCACCATTCAAATGACGGTGATCCCAAGAGGATGAGTCTAACGGTCCGTGTCCATCAAAGTGCTGCAGCTGAAAGCGTAGAGCTCAGAGGTGCTGTGTTCCTTTCCTTTTTTTCTTTAGCTGACACACTTTTTCAACACAAGGTAGAGCAGTGTGTTGGTTCTTAATAAAGACTGAACCGCAGAGGGAGAAAAGATAGACCCGCCGGTTCGTGTTGGTTCATTTGGTGGGTGAGGTTGTTCAGCACGTCGACATGCAGGACGGGATGGTCGGTCTTCGTGGTATACGTCTCGCCGCTCTCCAGGTTGGACGGCGTTTTTCTTTTCAGCAAAACAAAGTTGTTACGGGGTTTTGTTGCTGACTAATGTTCTCCTCTATATTTTTTTCAGCCATAACTTTCTATACATGTATTTAATAGCACATGTCTGTAAGTTCTCACTGCCATGGTGATAAAAAGCAGTCATCAAAAAAATGCTCAAGTGAATTCATTACATTCTAGAAAATTTAACTCTGCCCCTTCCTGAGACTTTTACCATCAGAGGATCTAATAGTCTGAAAAGGCACAGTTAAACAGCATGGCCTCTGCAGTCCCTCTGGCAAAGCGTCTCATTCTTTTGAACTGGAAGACTTGATGTTCCCACCTTCCTCTGGCAGGTGGATTTGTGAGGTCATGCATTTTCTCCAAATTGAAAAAATAAGATCAGACCTGTTGGGAGAGGCCATGAAGTTTTATGGAGTGTGGTAGAGTTTTATTTATTATGGTGAATGTTTCACCATGCCTCTTATCTCTTAGGTCTTATCATTTCAGTATGTCCGGCTGCTGCGTGTCAATACTGCGTGATATGGAAATATCAAGAAGTCATTAACAAAACAGACGTTCAATATTTTATTGGTTTGCCCATAAAAAAAATTACAGATATCGTTCCTTAATGGAGGAAATGTATTCAATAAGGGACTGAATGCTGTTACAGAATATTTTAAGAAAGTATTGAAGAAAAATTATTGCATGTTTTCATTTTCTCACCACCGAATTGCTAAAATTCCCCTTTTGTTCTGATTGAGCTGTCTTCCCAGCCTCGAAAGTGGGACGCTGTAAGTTCAATCGAACCAAAAACATTGTAAGCCGCTTCACAAATTCAAGAAGAATTACGATACCTTTTTACTCTGAAGTGACTTGATTTATCTCACGGTGTAAATGCTCTAACCATGTGCAATCCATTTTTGAGACAGTGCTGGCAAATCAGATTAAGTGTACCGTGGACACTTCACATACTTTCCCTCTATTTATTTCTTTATTTTTCAAAAATCAACTTGTCTCTGATCTGAAGGTTTAAGTGCTGAAATGCGATTTTTTTTTTACAGCAGGTAGCTTGGAGAGATTTGCTCTCTTCCTGTCAGATATATCTTTGCCCTGCGCTGCCCCGCAGATCACTGCACACACTCCTTTGACTATTTATGGCTGCAGTTAACTCCCAGTGCTCTGGTAAAGAGCTTCAGCAGCAGGTGAAGTCAAATATGTAGTGGAGAACCATATCCCAGACCTAATACAACATTAAAGCCCATAAACTAACAGGAATGAAAAATAGCGTGGGCCAGACTCACCAGGGTTAAAGATTTAGCGTGTGTTTCTACACGCGCATGCGTGTGTGTGTGTGTGTGTGTGTATGTTTGTGTGTGTATGTGTGTGTGTGTATGTGTGTTTTAGGGATTGTAGTGTGATACCAGATTGATTCCAGACCGGTGTTTCTGTGAATTTGTGAAAGAGAATACACCTTGCCCTCATTTGGCCATAGTGCTGCTGTTGCATAGACTTTATCCGTTTAACTGATGGATGTTTCCCAAGAGAGTCGCAAACATACTGTAACCTGCAGGAGATGAGAGGACAAAAGAAGAGAAAAGACAGGAAAAGAGGACAAAGGAAGAAGAGAGAAGGAGAGAAAAAAGAGCTCAACTTAACAGAGCACAGGGTTGGTATTGTACAGCCCGCCATTTCTCTGCCACTCGATTCTACTTGATTCTATTCTTGCTGTGACACACAGCTTAGTGTCCGTTTTCGCCTCCTCGTTCCAACAGTAGGCTCCATCCCTGCGGCCGCAGACTTGTTTCAAAACAGACTTCATTGTAGCACGCTGATTCATTGCCTAAGAAGTTCTCACTTTACCCCGTCACATCGCAGCCAAGCGTAAACACGAGCGTCGACATATTTCATTATATTAGTGTTATTGTTGCTCATTAAAGTCTCAGGTAGCATCTCCGTGTCCCGCCATTGCGCCAGAAGAGATGTCTGGCTCAATCCTTTATCATTTTCATATAATAGGAAAAAATGCTTTTTACATTCGTATTGTATTTGTATTTCTGTTCACTAAGTGACGTTGTTGGGGTGGAGCAAAGACCTTGACCCCCAGGATGACGCCTCTACAAGCAGTCATGTGGGTTATCCACTTCTCTGAGTAAATTCATATCCTCAGCCATTAAGAAAGTTGTTTCCAAATTGCATATATAGTATCTCTCTCTCATTGTACATTAGATGTACCATGATGACCTTTGAATGAATAGCAAATAGTAATCAAAAACTTGCTCAGTTGAATTTGTTTTTTTTAATTGTTTGAAGCAAGACCTTTCTCTTTAGGATGAAACCAACACTCAGTAACAGGAACAAGTTCCTGCCTCACATGTTTGGTCTGCACCTAAAGGTGCCTGATCTTTGTCTTGTTTTACTCTCTGAGAAATTCAAACATGTGAGGCAGGAACTTGTTTCTGTTACTGCGTGTTGGTTTCATCCTAAAGAGAAAGGTTTGCTTCAAAAATTAAAAAAAAAAAAATTAAATGAGAAGTTTTTGTATTATATTTTATATTAAAGGTATATGGTACTTATTGAACAATGAGAGAGAGAACTATATATCCAATCTGGAAAAACTTTCTTAATGGCTGAGGATATGAATTTACTAGGGAGTGGTAACCCACTGACTGCTTCGTAGGGGTCATCTGGGGGTCAAGGTCTCTGCTCCCACCCCAACATCGTCACTTCAGTGTTTCAGAAGACAAAAGCCTGAAATTCAAACTTGGGCAATGTCGACATCTCTGCAGTGCTGTCACTGAGAGCGCAGGGCTCAGAGGGTGCAGCGAGAGAGGATATATCCTGTATCATTTCCTGTTCTACCCAGTGATGTCTCTCTCTGACCTTGTTGGTGATATGCCTCCATGCTTCTCAGTATCCTCCTCACTGGCGCTTTTCTACATGGTTCTGTCTCTCTGTCTGCCTGTCTTTCTCCCTGATGCTCTACTTACCCATCTTCCTGTCTTCCCCTCTTGGTTCGACTTGTTTCCCTCCATCCTCCTTGTCCAACTATACACCCACGGCCTACAGTTGGCAGTAGAGGGGGCACGTTGCTGGCTGGAGCAGGTATGTTTGCCCCCCCCCCCCTTCCCCGGGCGAAGCGCCAGATGCCGCCTCGAACTCTACACCCATTTTTTGACCACACGGTCAAGAGGGAGTGTTTTCTGTTGCTCTTGGACTGCACTTTCAAAAAGCTTTTCCTTTGCCCTGTCTGTCTGCGCTGCGTGTCTGACGAAAACTCAGACCCCTTTTTTCCAGCCAGAAGTGCTAGTTCTGGCATCACAACCAGCCCTCTGGCCCCCACCCCCTTCACATACACCAACCACACCCCAACCACCTCACTCAAACACCAGATATTTAGTTTTTTTGATGCAAGCGCGAGGAGGCAAGAGATGAGGGACAAAAAGAGATGCAGTATATTTATGAAAGCCGATTCCTTTGACAAGTGCAGTTAAGACTGCGGCTGTATGCGGACACGAAAGGTGAGAGTCAGGTGAATGTAAAGGTTGATTACATTACCATCGACGGCCGGGCCTCTGATGTAGGTTTCCTGGTGTCTTAAAAGCTCTCCTCTGACCGAAGTCTTGCTTCTTCTAATTCCACGCAGAGCTCTGGGAATTTATTCAATTACCTGAAATGATCATATAAGGAAAAAAAAAAGGGAGGTCTTCAGAATCTGCTGAGGTGCACAGGATAAGCTTTCAGAGCGATGCACAGAATTCACCAGAAGCGTTTTAACACATCAAAGTGCCTCGAAGAAGCTTTTTTTGCTGACTCCACGAGAATCCCGCATATTCCTCTTGACAAACAGGAAATTTATTTTAAGCACTTTGCACTTTTCATCTCTCTTATTTATGTTTGTTACTATCACATTTCTTCTCTGTTGTGCTGGCGACACAGTAGAATAAACGACATTTTGCCTTTGACAGTGAAGCCAAATTATACACATTCAGTCGTTTATTAGATCACAAATAATTTCAGTGAGACAACAGTTTAACTTTTTTCAGGCTGGAGTTCTGCTGATCAGTGCTAAAAATGTACATAAATTTGTGGTACACGTACACACTTTTTTTTTCACTTGTATTGGTATTTGCAAAAATTTCCACACTGCGGTTTAATATTAATGGTTTGTTATACTGCAATAACAATATGACTAAATCTACCATTATTTAATCATCAGATATAATATGTAAAATATCGAAATTAAAATCTAATATTTCATTAATTGCATGCCTCTTTGAAAAGTTAGTAATTCAGTAAAAACATAATTGTGTAAACAAGTTTGTGCATATAACAATGTTAAAAGTTTACAATACTGCTCAACAGGTTCATAAAGTTTTGATTTAGTAAGTTTGTAGTTCCTGCTTGGCTACACCATGACTGAATGAGCTATTTGCTACATTAGCAGTTGGGGCGGCAGACTCATCTGACAGTGAATCAGCAAGTTAGCGTTACTTTTGCTTGCGTCACTTGCAGATCTATTGCTTGAGGATGAATGGCATGACGTGACTCAACACCGTCATCGTTTCACACGTCATTTTGTACGTCGGATTCATCGGTAAACATTGTTAAACAGTGAAGGCAATTCTCAAGGTGCGTCACATCGGTCAGTAAATAACGTAGCATACCAGAATACTCAATTTATATTGTAACAGTTTTAGCGACAGAAAAGAAAAAAAACATCTGTAAAATTTGAGACAGGGACTTGTGTCAATCAGCTGAACGGTTTACTGACTGTTGGGTTCAGTGTTACTTTGTTCAGTCATATTATCTGAGTGAGGGGAAGTGTTTTAACCTCTGCACAATTTCATCTGGCACCTTCTCACTAAGTTATATTTCCTGGTTCTATTTTCCCTTGTCACACAAGATTGTGATTATTTTCATGAAATGGTCTTTAAAACAGTTTTAACTGTATTTGTAGATGTTAAAAGCAGAATCAGCTGTGGGACATAACAGGATTAAACTCAGCCTGCCTAACACGCAGTTTTAAGGCTCAGTCTAAATTGAGGTTAAAGAGCATCTTTTCACCTTTAAAAAAAAAAGTGGTCTGAACATGGAAACACCTCCCAGACAGCCACACACACACACACACACACACATACACACACACACAAAAACACAGAGCGCCCTGTTAATGAGAGTGCACTCTCCTTCTGTTTCACTCTCTTTTCCGCCCCATCAGGGAATATAAAGTTTAACAGGCGTTTTGCTATCAGTGACCCTGAGGAGGACACACGTTCACCACCAAGGAAGAATGCTAATTACCCGTACGCTCCCTGGATCCCTGCGCTACTGTGTTTGACCGTGTGTCACTGTGTGTATGCAAAAAAGTGCATAGGAGACAGCATAACACTCATTGATGCAAAGTCCCAAACAGATTTTGAGGGGTAAGAGATCGTTTTGGAAGCGCGCGCGCGCGTGTGTGTGTGTGTGTGTGTGTGTGTGTGTGTGTGTGTGTGTGTGTGTGTGTGTGTGTGTGTGTGTGTGTGTGTGTGTGTGTGTGTGTGTGTGTGTGTGTGTGTGTGTGTGTGTGTGTGTGTGTGTGTGTGTGTGTGTTTAAGTTGAGTTTTCAGTAAGTAAGCAGATGAGGGCTGCAGGCGAATTTATGTCAGCACTACAGTGAGATTTATTGATGGTAAAGCAACACCGAGAGATCTGCGTCTTCAAAACGCTCCACAGCTCCCTTTGCTACACACACACACGTTTATGTCCTCCACCTCCACCTCCCCTCGTCTATTATACAACATGTCTGTCTTTCACACTGGACCTGACTGTACAGTAACTTCAGAGGCCGCCGAGCTGCTGCTGTGCTGACACGACGGACATATGGTCCTGAAAGAACCCATTAGGGGTTCTGAGACGGGGAGATTCCATCTTCCTCCCCTCCACACATATGCGCACATACTCGGCATCCCCAAAAAATGACACTCTAAAAATCGTCCTGTGGAGGAAAGTGAATTTACTAGCTGAGGGGGAACAATAATTTGCCAATAGGAGTATGAAGACCAGGAAGGAAATGTGCTGTAAATTTCAGAGCGATGTCTGTTTCTCTTCATCACAGCCACGTTTTTTTCTCTCCACGGTTTAGAGTTTAAATGGTTATTTATGTGCAGACTACAATTGGATGTATCATGTTACAGCTTTTGATTCCCATTAAGACACAGATGCTTTTATTTCAATTTATTTCAATCCTAAAAATAAATCAAGACTTCAAACCCGCCTTTAATCACCTCATTACAGCCCACCCTGGGATTTAGAATCAGGATTTAGTCATGTCCACGCCTGTTTTCACACACCCTTAACGCTTTTGCGGTGGTTCTTTCAATTCTTATTATATTATACACTTACTTTAACATCATTTTGACACTCGTGTAAGTATATATTTTTTATTATACCACATAAAGTCTGTCTGAGATTAAAATCTTAAATATGAATGCAACCAGGCTTCATAGACCACACTGAATACCATAAAAGACCTTAAAAACAGACCAACGCTCAATATCCAATCATTTATTAATGCAGCATCATAGACGGAAAACCGCGACCAATCACATCGACCGAGAATGCTAATTTATTATCTAAATAATAATACTAATCATGACATGATAATTGATTTGATATTTGTATTGATTGAATTAGTTCTTGCTGATGTCTACCTGGTGAAGAGACGAGGGTTTTATCTGTAATCTTTGTGTGTTTTGGTATGGTCGGACTCATGCAAAACCTTGTAGACTGTTGATATTTCTTTGTTTGCTTTGGCACATGCAGTCTAGTGACTCTCAGGGTGCCTTGGGTGGGAGATCAGCCACACAAAACACTTCAAAGTCTTGCTCCAGAATGTTCAGTATTTTTATATGCAGACTTCGTTTCTCTCGCAACCGTTGTTGTTTCAAAAGAGCTGAAGGCTTATAAAAGCCATGTAAGGGTTAATATGTACATCCTATCTGCCTCAGCCCTCGCTGACCCTTGAAGTGTTTGTGTGTGTGTGTGTGTGTGTGGTCATTAGGTAGAGTCACAGTGGAATTCGTTTACCCTCCATAATTTCGCTATTCGGTTTTTGTGAGCCTGAGAGGAGGAACGAACATCCTGAGTTTATTGGCCATTAGAGAGCTCTAGATGCGTGTGTGTGTGTGTGTTTTTGTGTGTGTGTAAGTTGGAGTGAGTGTGTGCAAATGTCACGAGAGCCAGTTTGTTTGGCTAAGTGAGGCAATTTTGGTCTTTAAGTATCTCATGTCACTTCCCCTCAAAAAGGGGCATGTGATACAACTACTCGGCAACACACACACACACACACACACACGCACACACACACAAACACACACTCATTATGTAATGTAAATTGTGACTGTAATATTTTATTTGCTCTGTGATCATTTTAAACACTGGCTGACTATTAAAACTGCTCTTTGGGGTTCATTTAAACAAAGTGAAGACAGTATGCGATGAATCAGAATGTGGTTTTGGTGTTTCAGAGTTGACCTTTTTTGTGTATGAGCCTCTAATTATTTGCTTTCTCATACTTTTGACCCACTTCAACTTGTTTTGCATGCTTACTCAGTCCCTTTAAAGCTCAAATCAAACAAAATCAAAATGATAATGACTGATGTAATTGAAATCAAAGTATTAAATTCCCCTGAACGGACTCGCTGACGTGCTTAGAGAAAACAGGAACTACAAACAAGTACAACACAACTGAAAACACACGTCTTCCAACCCCTACTTAGTGAAAGCAGCCCATTTCCGTTAAGCCATCTAAGATGTTACCTGATTGGTTCTTCACGGTGGTCTTTTGATTAACCTGACTAGCCAGAAACCCGATGACTTTGATGTATGATTGGTGAGGTCACCCGGTGAGGTCAGCCAACGTCTGCAGGGAAACTGAGTACGCCGGTGATGAAGTATTTGAGGAGCATAATTCTGAGATGAGATGTGACACCTGATTTAAAAAAAGGGTGTGTGTGTGTGTGGGGGGGGGGGGGGGTAACATGATTGCTGGCATGCGTGACAGTAAAACTCCTTATTGATTCATGTTGAATTCATCAGCTCACAACAGTGCAGGACCTACAAAACAAGCCTGAACAATCAGTGGTTTACTTGAAATATGAGAAAAGCCATTAGATTGGATGAAAGGCTAGGAAATGTAGCTGAAATTAACATTTTTCCTGATCTTGATATGCACAAAATCGTATAAATGATATTCAGTAAAGTGAGTTGTTTCTATATTCATCTGTAAACCTTGTGCAACTTCTGAATATTCACCAAACTATTGCCTCATATTACACTCCAAACCAAGAGGGGCAGCAAAGGTTGGGGTTTCTCATCCTGCTGTAAGAAACGAGAAGATGCTAACTTCCTCTGGCCAGAGGTTTAATCAGGAAAAATAAGTGAAAAGGATGGAGAACAGAACAAACATAAGGAGGAGAAAAACCTGTAAGACAGAAATCTCAAGTAAACACATTTGTTTGATCCAAACTAATACAACAGATGCCAGTGCTATGCCGAATCCTACTGATGCTGCTCCAGCTGTAGCAGAACTGAACCACCGGCGTAACTGCAGCTGTCCTTCTCTTTCCTGTTTAGTGTAAAAAAATGATCCAAGATGATGCAAAAAACATCTCAAGGCACCTTCTCTCATAGCAGTTTACAGAATGCAGCCCTCGTGGGAGGAGCTAATCAGTCCAGGCAAGAAGCGTGAGTGCTAAATTTTTTAAGTTTAATTCTGGTTCAATAGCAGCACACACAGACGCAGTCGTAAGGTGTTCCCTGAAACTGCAGGAATCTGCGCCGTGTGCGGTCGCATTTGACAGCAAGCAGACACCAGCAGAGATCATCAGATCACTTGGATCAGTTAAGGCCACTTTGCCAAGAGGTCACTAGTGGTAGAGGGTGGAAACGGTAGCAAGGGAAGTTTGCAGGACTAGGAGCTGAAGACTCCACCACACACACTTCCACTCCTGACCATCTTTCTTGTAAACACACAATCCCTTTCTAACAAGAACTGTTGCTTCCTGTAGAGAAAATAATGGGAAAAAATGACAATAATTGTTAGCTGCCGCCCTGATAATGATATAGAATTATTTTCCGACACGTTGCTTTATGTTGGATAAGCTCTCACTATCTCTTCATTCCCCTTTTCCTTCCTGCTGCCGCTCTCTCTCTCTCTCTCTCCCTCGCTCTCTCTCTCTTGCTCTCTCTCTCTCTCTCTCTCTTGCTCTCTCTCTCTCTCTCTCTCCCGCCCTGCTCCAACATCTCTCCCCCGTTGTCTCAGAGAAAGATGAACTCCGAACAGCTGCGGTGCTCCCTGCCTGTCGTGAGTTATGGCGAGCTGCTGTCCTCTTGGCTTTTATTGATAATATTACACTGGCTGATGTAAATATGACTCTGAGTGCAACAACCCTGACTGCACCCTCCATCAACCTGATGCAAAGCTGGAGCTTTCCTTTGAGTGCATCTGTAGGTGAATGAATTTAACGTGTTCCTGTGTATGTGAGACGAAGTCATGGAAAGATTCACTGTGTGTGTGTCTGTGTCCGTGCACGTGTGTGCGCGCAAGCCATATTCACTTCCTGACCCCAGGACACTCCTTCCCAAGGTAGAAGCACAATGTCAGGCCACATGCAGTTTGCAGGAAACAGTTAGCTGAGATCCAACATGATAAACAGCTCTAAACTTCAAGTTGGCTATAAGAAGATCCTGCACTCATGCATCTATATATTTTTTGTCTGTCTTTGCTCGCCTGTGATATCCTGCAGAGCTGTAAATAATCTGTCTTTTCAGGGGATGGTGTCTCCATGTGGTGCGTACAGAAACATGGCTGCACTTTACTGTCCCCGCTCATTTTATGGATTGTTCTTTGCCTGTTTCTGAAAAGTCTTTGGTATTCATTATCAAGGGAAAAGTGATGATCGGAGCAGTAAAGAGTTCTCTGAGGGATCAAACGAGTGTAAGACTGCACACACTCGTACCACCAGCTGCATTGTTATCACTCATTAGGTTTGGTGCCCTGACCTGAAGGTGTAAATTCTCCATTAATGCCCCGTCTATTAGCTTGACTCTGCTGCTTTCACTTCTGAAGATACAACACACACAGCTCAGCCTCCACACATGGACATTCAGTCCAAGGAGAAGCCTGCAGCTGCTGTCCACCCACACACTCCTACCATGTCATTCCTTCCCCTCACACACACACATACACACACACACACACACACATAGAGACTCTACCACATTAACTGCATTGTGCCATTCCTGTAACACAGACAGACAGGAAGCAAATGTGTCTGTTATTAGGTCCTGCTTCCAATCTATGCCGATGATGAATATCTGCGATCTCCCCCATGCTGCTCCTGAATATTCTGAGACAAAGACCTCTTATGAAATTAGACATCATTAGACTGACTGCTCTGATTCTGAGACTGGATTAGCCATCTGCTCAGCTCTTGGGCTGCAGGGGAATGATATGATCAGAAATAATTACTATTTATCTCTACATGAGAGCGCAGTTGAAGGGTTTAGTTTCAAAATGTAATATGCGGTATTCATTTTGAGTGTCTGTCTAAATTGTGTGATGGAATTCTTCGAGTCTTGGGCTACAAGCTACTGCCAGAGAGCTGTGGTGTCGGTAGAACAAAAAAATTGAGCTGGAAACTGATGGGTTTCATTATTGGTATCTAGTGCTGATAATCTGCTTGATCCATTTATCAGATATCAGACTGTTGTTACTGATCCGTGTATCAGATTAGTCTGATAATCTTCTTCAGTAGGCACATAACTTTCGCTCAGCTCTACCATGGCTTTGCCTCATGCCACATGGTACACGTTTAATCGCTCTGGAGCCTTAAGAAATCTTTGATTTGTCACTCAATTAATAGATCAAATTGATGCAGAGTCATCTGAAGTGATGCAGCTGCTAATCCTGAGAAACTGATGATACTCTCTGATAAGCAGGCTGAAGTCCATTCATGGTTCAGCCCTTTACGATGCAGGTGCTGCTGCCTCTGTGTTCATTTCCTTCCTCAAACATGAGTGACTGTGACCACCTTACTGTTGCCCTACTAGTATTTATATTGTGTACATTACTACAGAAATGCCATCATCTGAATAGTCTTTTTTTATGCCATTATCTTAAAGGAAGGAAATAAATGAACCCGTTATCTCAAGAAAATGACCTATGCAATCTCAAGATAATGGCATTACAAAGGGTTTCCTTTCTCATTCATTAGGAATTTCTTTCTCCCAACATTGAGAAATATCCAGCTCAGATCTCAGAAATGGATAGAAACTAGAAAAAAAAAATTCTTAAAAAAAAGAATGAGTTCAGAGATGAAGATCGTTTTCCTTGGTTGTTAGAAGCTATTGCTCTGAAAGTGAGTACACCATGCCAGTAAAAACAACATTTTGTTATCATTATTTTTCCAATAGTCAACAGATTCATGGATAAATCCCAACATATAAATATGACTAAAGAAATTAAGAGCAAAACAAAAGAAGTTACCCCCACACACACACACACACACACGTCCACACACACGCCTCACAGAAACAAATACAACCCCGTGAAACACCTCCGTATTACTGAGTTCCATATTTATTTCCTCTCCCAAAAGCCTGTTTTGTTTGCCACATCCCACTTGTGTGGACAGTGCTGGTGTCAGGAGTCGCCACTGTGGAATGGACATGTGCAGCAATTTATCACTTGTCTCTCAGCACAAGTGTGGGTGGCCCTGCAGCGGGTATTATTGCAATTTGGGAGCAATTGACAGTAATCCCCTCTCTCCGCTTGTGTGAACGCTCATCATCCCGCTGCATGCCAGCAGGCACACCTCCACTAGAGATGACCTCCACGACTGGTACAAAAAGCTTAGGTCTGTCAAAGCTCATGATGTATATCATTATCAGCTCGTCTTAAACATTTTTCTCACTGGTCTGGGTCGACCTCTCAGCCTAAATCTCCTCAACTCTCAGCGAAACTAAGCACAAAGGAATTCTTGCTGGCACAGTGAGGCCTATTCAGTGTAGCAGTACTCAACTTATATTGTGACAGTTGAAATTCTGCTGTGTGTGTATGTATGTATGTATGTATATATAACATATATGTGTGTGTGTGTGTGTGATGAATAAATGTGTTTATTTATGCTGATATGATACATATTGGGCCGTGATGGTAATGATAGAGCTGAGCTGCAGTGAGTAAACCTGACTGGTCGTCAGTTCTTCTACTGCCCCTCAGCTGTGCTCATCAGTTAAAATGAAGACATGGCAAGATTCTATGACAAGAACCTGGAGGACTTTTTTTCCCTACTTGGGGGGGGGGGGGGGGGGGGTGAGGCTCTGTTTTGACTAGTGAAGCAGAGTCAAACTGCTGAGCATAGCTGAGCAACAGTTAACTAATTAATTGCACTGATTCGCTTTGCTAACGATACTGTGGTAATTAGGACCTCAGTAGAAGGACCTGTTGACCTTTGACTTGCAGTGGATTGCAGCATCAAAGGATGAAGTGGGTCTTTCTGCTCAGACCTCCTGCTGACATCTGTCAGGGTGTAGTTTGCTCTTCAAAGAGGGACTTGTACAGCAGAGAGCAGTATTCATGTCCTATGTTGTTAGCATGCTAAAGCGTGGACTCTTCGGTGCTGTGTGACTTGTTTTACCTGACCTATAATGCAGCTTTGAAGCTTTACCATGACCTGGTTAACTGAGAATATTCACCAGGTTGACTCCTCCACCACTGCCAAGGAGGTTATCACCTGCATCTGTTGGTTTTATCCATATGTGAGTAGAATTTTACGCTAAAAACTAGCAAAAACAATCTCACCAATCCTGGTCAAGAGTTGGAGCGAGGATCCATGGAGGACCTGTTACATTTTGAGGCGGATCCCTTTAACATAGTGAAAATACACTGGCCTTGAAGGAGCTATGTGTTCCACAGAGTGCCCTTCTAGTTCTATATTTAACCACAATCTTTCCCTTTGCCCTTTGAATGTTTTACCCACAAATAAACACAAAAACATTCACCATTAGAAGCTGGGATATACAAAAAAAACACCATGTAAACATTTCTGATATTGTTGTGGTTCATCATTGTCATCTGACCTGAGAATAGATTCAGATCCTCCACGAGAAAGTGGATGGAGTGACAAAGAAATGACGATGGCATTGTTACAGTGAATTTACTTCCATAATACGGCTATAAAAGAACACAAATATAGTACAGATTGAGATTCAAGGCCCCAGTGAATTGTCTGACCCTTCTATCAAAAAGCTGTGGTTGCCATATGCTCCCACTGACTGTAATTGTTAGTTTCCTGGACAAACTGTTCAGGCGTTTAATATACCCTGCAGGCGGAATTAAAAAGCAATCATGAAATCCAATTCCTCCATATAAAAACAAAGGAGCGATACACTGTGCCATACTTCGATTTACAAAGCAAACACTTGGCCTCATCTTCACAATATCTGATATTATGGTCAGTCACGAGCAGCATGCAGGGAGACGTTTGATGGATGATTTGCTCGAATGCAAGAGAAGTCACTTAGACAATGAAAGGAGACACTTTAATGACTGTTGCGGTTTATGTAGATTGAATAACTAATAGGCTGAACACATCAAAACTGAAAAAATTGAAGTTTACAAGAAGATTCTCTTCTCTCTGCTGTGGCCTTTGCTATGATGACACGTCGTCAGTCTGTATATTCTTGTACTCTTTGGAAACATGGATGTGAGTCTCCTGGTTGCTAAGACAGTGCAGTGCTTCTAATTTTCCTTTGTATTGACATTTTGCACGTGGAAAGGACGAGCTGGGAAATTTAATTGCAGAGAGCTTTTACGGCTGCGTGGCGTAGATTTCAACCCAGGAGCGATTCAAATAATGTTGGCCGTTTACATTTGTTGGGTTGAAATGGTTGAGTCTGGGTTAAAAAAAATACCAGAATTTCCCTGTACGTGATGATGTGATGTGCTTTGAGGTGTGGCTCGGGTCAGACACAATTATGTCACCTGTACTCAAAATTGTCATGACTTTCATGGTCATCTGAGGTTGAACCCTGCTGATGGATAGCGGAGTGACTGCCATTCCATTTGTCTTGAACGTCTCAAAATCTACCTACAGGTTGGCATTCACCATCCTGGATGATGTATTCTTTTATTTTTGGTGTAACAATACAGTTAATGTTGTGATCCACTGACTCTCTTTGGTGTCAACACTGGATGTTATTTCAATTTTGGTGTCTTCTCAAAGCTGATGTCCCTAGAGATACACCGTTCTAGCTCCCTGTAACTTCCGGTGCCTTCATTTGGTCAAAAATGTCATGTTCCCAATACAGAAAACATTCAAAAATGACACTTCCATCAGCCTTACTTGTCATGTACATTCCGTGCTAATTAGGAAATGCTGGCATGCTAACACACAAAACCGAGGTAGCGAACACGATGAATATTAAAGCTGCTGAACATCAGCTTGCAAGCATCATCACTGAGACAATGTTGCCTCACTAACTTTCGTGCAACTGCGTGTGCGCAAGCCAAATGATCTCGGAAACTGCATAAAAGAGACAAAACTATCAGACAGGATCTTCTGATTTGGGAAAAGTAAGGTGATGATTAAATCGTCATTGTAAACATTCATAACATGGGTCGCTATTGTGCTTTGTGCGCAGCAGCTTACTCAGTCATTAAAAGTCCTGCAAAATGAGTTGTTTTGCTAACAGAATTTGATCCACAACATAGGAACGTCTAGGAGAGCCTCACAATTAAATAATTTATTCCCACTGGAATTAGCGGATGGCTAACTAGAACTAGCTTTCTCCGTTTCCTACTTTGATGTTACTGTTGTGGTTGCAAGACGTTGGATAGATTGGGTGTGTCGGGTGTCACGTCCACTGTGAAATGATTTGTTTTATCATCACAGTTTCATTCATTTTGAGCTGGGATGTTAAGAGGAGCAGCACAAGTAATTTAATTCATTTGCACTGAGAGAGCTTGTTTGGCCATTGCTTGGTTATCACGAGCATTCATTTATACCTAAATAAGATGCACTATAGCTTTAGATATGTGTGTTCATATAATTTTATAATTTCTGCAGTTTTCTTTAAAGAAACAGACACTCACAGACAGAGCCAAGTCACAGTAAAAATCCTCAAATTGACATTTCAGTACACCATAAAGCAAACTTCATTGCTACGTCAATCATCTTCATGCCATAAAAACCCCACGTACTTGGATGTATAATAGAAGAGGTTTCTCTCTGGTACAGTATCAGTGCAACCGCTGACTCTATCATGGAACTATTTACTGCCCATATGGCTGGTGACACTGGGTCAAGCCTGTGTTTCAAGTGAAACCACGAAACGTTGTAAAAGCCCTGCTCACAGGAATGGATACAAATTCAAGCATTAGCACATTGCTAATTACGCCGGGTCGTTTTTAATAAATTCTTTCCTGACATACGAGTTCCAGCACTGTAAAAAAAAAAAAAAAAAAAAAAAAAAAAAGGAAGAATGTTGCATGAGGGAAAAACATTAAGCGATTCGTCAGACTTTGCTATAGGGAGAGCACTTGGGCTGTATGTAAAGGGATACTATATTGTAAGATCTGCAAGATTCACAGAGGATTGTGAGACCCGCTGGTTTAAGAGGATTCCAATTCACACGTTTGCCTCTCTGAAGACAAGAAACACACAGTAAGCATTAAATAGATATTGAAGGAAAAAAAAAATCATGTTACAGTTGAAATTTCCTGAATCGTTTTCCAGCCGTTCTTTGTGAAACTGTCATTGACATCGCTGATGATGATCGTGTTTTCTGAGAGGAAATAACTTACAGACATATATAATAAACCAACTGAATTACTCCTTGAGTGTAATTTCACATGCTGATGTTTCCTATCTTTGCTTTCATTGCCGCTTTAGTCAAACCAGTTTCCCAAACAAGCTCTGCTCCATGCTCTGGCTTTATTCACACTGAAATAATATTGTGGTATCACAGTCTAGTCCTCTTTTTCTTTTCTTTTCTTTTTTTTTTTTTTTTTTGGTTGTTCAAGGGGTGGGATGAAATCCTCTCTCTTGTTTCTTGGGCCAAAAGAGCCATTTATTTGCTATTTCAAACGTTACATGATCAGAAGCAATTGGTTATCATGATCCAATTACATGTCCCGGCCTCTGTTCACTTTGATTCAGAGCAGACGGAGGTTTATCTGATCCTATATATTGGTCCCGGGGTGGTTTCTTGGGTTGCTCGCCGTATCTAAAGAAGCACGTTATGCTAGAGAGCAAACTAGATGTATGAAATGTATTTTCAACATGCAGAATTACACACTGCATGGAGTGCACTTGAAACTAGTGGAACTTAGCTTGAAGCAAGTTAGTGCACATGTTCATAAAATTAAACATAAGGTAGTGTGTTGACAGTGCTTATTTTTATTATGCAGGTCTGAGAGGTTTTTGGTAAAAAACTTTTTTTTTTCTTCAAAATTTCACATTAAAAGCAGACAACTTGAAGGCCTTTTGTAAAAGAAAATGCATGCAGGCAGACTTTGCCCTCTGCACCATTTTCCCAAATTACAGACGATAATAATACATAATTCCATACTGGAGTGTGTTTGCAGTCATTTAAAACAAGCCCACATCGCTGACATAAATCAGTGTACGTGTGAAGCTCGTTTACCAGCATGTCTGCACACCGCGGGTTTGACGAGAGGCAGGTCTGAGGGGATTTCACCATAAGGTTAGGAACCGTGAAATATCTGAGAAGTGGCTGGAACCGCTCTCCTCTCCAAATTATGGCCAAATGCAAGCTATATGGTCTCAGTGGCTGGAGGGAAACGCCTTGGCAGCGCATAAAGGGCTCAGTGTGAGGCTGAAATGACTGTGCGACTCCTGAAAATAAACAGGAATCAAATGGAGTGATTGATCGGATAAATTAACCTCAACAGCAAGTGGCACAATCTTGCTCTCACTTTCAGCTACTCATCAGAACCAATGAACAAGCTAGTAGGAAAATAGTTTGTTGCCGTTTGCTGCTGCGCTCGTGCCAGCTGCAATTTGGATGTATGTTTGTTCCACAGCAGTTTGGATGTGGTTAGTAAATGTCAGCGGGTAATAAATGTAACTGCATGAGGGCGTGCGAAGCATGCAGGCTTTTACTTTGTCCTCTTCACCTCTGCAAATACGGGGTCGATGCAGGTATCCAAGTATTCAAGGAGGAATTTTTGAAAAGTATTCAAAAGATGAATGATTAAGTTTGGTTTCTTTGTCCAAAAGTATACAGAAGCTGTCAACTGCCGTGTGTGTCTTTAAATTTAAAAAAAAAAAAAGTTATCTTGAGATCACCAGATAAATAACTTGTGATCTCAAAATAACGACGATCTCATTTTCTCCTGATAATGAGTGAGTTCATCTCGTCTACATGAGACAGAGGTGGAACACGACCGTTATCTCGAGATCAGAGTGAATTATCTCGTTATCTGGAGAGTGTCGTTTGTTGTCTCACTGAGAAAATACGATAAATCAATCTCTTATCAAGATAAAACGGGATTTATTCCCTCGGGATACGACGTTTAAAAAGTAATTACAAGTATGGCGATTCTTAGCCTCTGTAGAAAAGAGATTTTATCCATCATCCATCCATCAATCCAGGAATAGGAAGAGGTGTTAATCCAAAACATAATTAACTCTATTTTGGGGAGGGAAGTACTGCTGCCTAAGAGGCTTTCCGCTAAATAAAAACGAAAATTTCATATTGCTTGTATGAATTCTATATTATATTTATAGATAGATGTAAATCTGACCTTTTTTTTGGCATCAGGAATCACTCTTTGTTAGCAGAAATCTTTCCAGTTAGATATTAGTTGTAATTTCAAACTACAGTGGTGCTGAACACTGTAAGTCAGCTAAATGTGAAGGATTTTCAAAATAAGATAACTTGTTGATGAGGGCACTCACCTTGTAAACTGCCTGTTAAATGGCTGTATTCTGTGCTGGCCTGTATATTCTAGAGTGGGTCCAGTCTGATGAACCTGTCGACCAGCCTTTGGAGAAAATACACACACACACACACACACACACACACACACACACACACACACACACACACCCCTCCATCCTCGCCCTCCCTCCTGCTGGCCTGTGTGGTTTAGTGAAATCTCCTCCTTGCTCTAGCTGGCCTCTGGGGTAACAAGATAGATGTAAACAACCAATTATTGGATAGGCCCTCATTCATATCCCTTAACCGGTAGAGACGCAGAGGTTCTGGCTTTAATAATTTCCCTGTCTCTGCCCAACATTTGGATGTCTGTCCAAAAGAATGTTACTCATCAACCCCTTGTTGCGCTTGTCTCAGGTCGATGCACGTAGCAGTCTTACAGGATAAAAGCCACGTCCCAATCACACATATATAGGCTTTGTGACACACACACACACACACACACTAAAACACACATCTTGCAATAATCAGCTCAATTTGTGGAGGTCGTGGTGGAGAGCTGCCGAGGTGAGCAGTGGGAGGTTGTGAAAATAAGGGGATGGCTATTAGGAGAAACGCGATCTCCATTCATCAGTGGCCGTAATAATTACCGTTTCAGAGCCAGAGCCCTCTGATCAAACTGATCCGTGGAAACAAGTGGTTTACAAACCCTGTCAATGGCCCAGGCACGGGACACTGATTTGGCCTGTCAGTGTAGGTGCAGGCAGCCAGTGGTTCTGACCATCAACAACCCAATATCATGAGGAAGTTTGTATTCATTCACATTTTAATGACCTACTCTTATATAGTACTTCTTATTTAACAAGAAGTGGTAGCAGTACCTCAGTACTCCAATATATATCCTAATACTTCATCTGGCGATGCAGCAGTGATACAGTGGCGCCAAATATCGACATTTAATTAAAACAGCTGCTTTTATAAATGCCGTTTTGACAGGTCCTTTTTTGTTGACGCACGTGATTAAGACAATAAAATCTCAGTTGTCAAATTCTGGGAATCAAATGCAGTAACATAAATAATAATAATTCCTTTTTTTTGTTGTTTTCAGGGGTATTTTTCAGCTTCAGTTACACAGATATGATGATGTATCTTAGATGAACTGTCATTTATCGTAGACTTGTATTGTGATATCGTGATCGCTGTCAAAATGAAGTTATTGTGAGCAGCTCTGCGGATTTCCATCGCCATAGCAACCAACTTTATTGATCATAACATTTCCTCTGAGCAAGTGCTGATTTACAAGATGAGACAGCTTCTTCAAGGAGGGATCATTTCAAACTTCCATAACCAAGATGACCAAAAAAGAGAGAGTTTTTTTTTTTTTAGGTTTTTTTTTTTTTTTTTTTTTTAAGATTTATGACACCCATTTTACAGATCAGGTTTTACAGCTGGCAGTCAAAAATAATCCCTGCAACAAGGTCCTGGGTGCAGTGCTAAGTGCCTTTTATAGATATTTCAGCCCATCTAATGCATCATCTCATTAGACTGATATGTAAGGTTGTCATTGGCCTAAATTTAACAGCAGGAGTCTGCAGGAGAAAAAAAAAAATACAGTCGAAGCTGCAAAGACGCCTGCAAGAAATGTCAGGAAATATCATGATAACTGATGTCTACATCCTCAGTCATGACATGGCAACCAGCGTGTATCAAGTGTGTTCAGTACGCTAAATCATCTCAGGCTTTACAACACCGAGGAGCCTTCTGACATAAATAATTTAGACTATACGCGTAACCTCAGTGGAAAATACTAGAAGCTCTCTCGAGTGTAATTGCAGCACCTCGGTCACCAGTGAGAATCTGTGTGTGTGTGTGTGTGTGTGTGTGTGTGTGTGTGTGTGTGTGTGTGTGTGTGTGTGTCCGAGGGTCAATTATGAGGCGTTTAGGTGTTTGTGTTAGATGGATGGAGAAGATAAGTTTGATCTCAAATCGGTTTAAAATGTCTCGTCTGTCAAAGTGTGTTTGAAAGCGCTCCTATATTCACTCTGGAGCTTTTTCTTTTTTGTTAGATCGTCTGTTAGTCTGCTCATTAAATGACATTCAGCAAGAGGTTTGATCATATGTGCCTGTATTAAATAAATATTATTATTAAGCTTTTTATGATAGCGGCAGTAGCTGGAGACTTATGTGTTATTCTTTTTTTAACTATTTGATCCACGGTGGAGGGATTTTCTCGTCCTCTACGTGAGCTGCATGTATATAAAATGAAATCGCTGCCTTGTTTTTGTCGCTATCCATTTCAGGCGAACCCCGGGTCCCCTGACGATTACCATCCGTCAGCTTAATACCGTAATACTCTGAGAACTGCGCTCCAGGCGAAACCCAGTCAATTTATTAAACAAAGAGGGAACACAACACGGAAAAGAGGGATCAGGCTCTTCTTACAGGACCCTCCATCTCTGGTGATAGAGCAACTTCCTAATATTTGCTTTTTAAACAGCAGCGTTTTAGAGGATGTGGCCAGTTAAAATTAAAAAAAAAAAGAACAAGAAGAAAAAAGTCTTAGTTAAATTATTTTCACATCAGCCATGATTAAATACTTTTTTTTATACACTTACATTTTATTTCACTTAGATTTGCTTTTTATTTATTTATTAATAAATACATTTTGGAACAATTAATTTTGAAACACTAAGAAAAGAGGAAAATGAATCAAGAATATTGATATAATAACTTGGAATTGTAAAATACCTGCCTTACACTCAACATGCAATCAGTAGTATTTTTGTCCAAAATGGTGTGTGTGTGTGTGTGTGTGTGTGTGTGTGTGTGTGTGTGTGTGTGTGTGTGTGTGTGTATTTCGGGTGATTTGATACTACGTGTGGGCGCGAAACTTGACAATCGTATCTCCATAATGAAGAGGTCCCATGGTGAAGTGATAGAAATCAACTGGTCATTCTTTACCCCCCCCCCCAACAGTCAATAACACACACACACACACACACACACACACACACACACACACACACACACACACACACACACACACACACGTCACCTGTGCACTTGACAGCTGTTCCCACATCACAACAATCGTCTGTCTCTCCACCAGAGCCCAGAACTTTTTCATCGGGTTGAAAAAAAAACCCTCAAGTCAAGTTCACATCACTTTTACAACCAACTCACTCAATCAGCTCCCAAAATCTGCCCTCCTTTTCTTTTCTTTTTCATAATTAACGCAATGAAATGCGGGCTCGGGGCTGGTCTTTCAATCATGTGTTGCATTGAACCTCGTCAGCCTGGAATAAACGGAAACGTTGTCTCACCGGTGCGCTGATTGATCCGGTCTCCGCTCCTCCGCCGCTGGCCGAGCGACCCTCTCCCTCTGCGCTCCACGTCCGGCAGCTCTGAAACACACAAACACGCCCTTCACTTCACCCGTAGGTCGGGCTGCGCACCGCGGCTCCGAGCTCCCGCTGCAACTTTGCAAAAACCAGAACTTATGACAATTGTCGTCATTCAAGATGTAAAATACCATGATAGAAAAATAAACTTGTAGAACGTACTTTAAAAAAAAGCTGCGTATAACAACAGATTTGCTTCATACCGATAGAGGAATTAAACATCAGCAATATGGAAGTCATGTTTATGCCAGTATAATGAAGCGTTTTCTGATTTCCGTGATTGTATCAAACTTATTTAAATTGAATAATTGCCCTGGACCTTCGGGTATTATTATTATTATTATTGTTATTGTTATTATTAGTAGTATTATTATTATTTATAACGTGTCTTATATGACCACAGTCTCTGCATTAACAAAGCCTGGGAGGCTGTTTTAGATCTCTAATTACCCATAAAATAATCAATAGTTTGTTACAACTATAGATCAAGTAACTCTGCTCTGACTTCTCCACCCTTAAAAGTACTTCCTCTTATATCTGTGACATATTTAGCTGGTCGGTTAAAAGCACAGACATTTCTGTAAACTTTTCATTTTAAACTACATCACTTGCAGGCTTTCCGGTTTTGTTTTGTTTTTTTCTCTCTCACTCTCTCTCGCTCTCGTGTGAATGATGAACGTAACGAATTTCTAAAGTTCCAGGCTGTTGAGGAACCCTTGATTGATTTGTGAGAGCTGCCGGAGGCATGAAGACGAAAGTGCAGCAGGCTGCGTGCGCTCTGGCGCCATCCTTCCTCCAGCTGCGGCATCAGAGCTCCTCTCTCCCCTCTCCTCCCACTCTCCACCCCCTCCACCCCCACAGCTCTGCGCTCTTTGGCTGCGCAGCGTGTCTGTCAAAGTTCGGCGAAAAGAGGCACAAAAAAAAGAAGAGTTTTAGAGTGAAAAAAAAATCTCAGCAATAACTCTATTGGTAGGCGGGCCGGTCGTGAAGGGAACAATCAGGTCGACTTTGCCAGGGAGCCACCTCAAAGCCTATCGGGTTACTTTGAGTGACAGCGTAACCATGGCAAATAATTTGACTACGGCTATTGTCATATCCTCGCCATCCCGGGTCAGATAACCGACCAATCAGAGTTCATATAAACGCTTGTTTGCCAGCTTAGAATAATATTATTAAAACGAGCCAGCGAGCCTGGTCTCCCGGAGTAGGTTATGTTGAAACGGCATAGAAAAGGTGGAGGAGGACGGTGGAAGGAGTAGCAACTTTCTCTCTTTCTCACCAACTTTATGAGGATTCGTCGCCGGGAGTTCTGCATGGATGGTCGGACTTGAGTTTGCTCCACAGTTGGATGTTATCTTACTTTGGCAGCTTTTGAGTTTTAGGTGGCTCTTTTTGGGGACCTTTTTTTCTTTTTCTTTTTTCTTTTTAATCGCCTATGGACTTAATGATTTCATGACAGACTGAGAGGAAAAGACGTGGGAGTGAGACACAATATAATCTGTATTGCGTTGTCGCCATGTCCATGCTTCCGACGTTTGGCTTTACGCAGGAGCAAGTGGCGTGTGTCTGCGAGGTCCTCCAGCAAGGAGGGAACATCGAGCGGCTGGGGCGCTTCCTCTGGTCGCTCCCGGCGTGCGAACATCTCCATAAAAATGAGAGCGTCCTCAAAGCGAAAGCCGTGGTCGCCTTCCACCGGGGCAACTTTCGAGAGCTCTACAAAATCCTGGAGAGTCACCAGTTTTCCCCTCACAACCACCCGAAGCTGCAGCAGCTTTGGCTCAAAGCGCACTACATCGAGGCGGAGAAGCTGAGAGGCCGTCCGCTCGGCGCGGTCGGGAAGTACCGAGTCCGGAGAAAGTTCCCCCTGCCCCGCTCCATCTGGGACGGTGAGGAGACGAGCTACTGCTTCAAGGAGAAGAGCAGGAGCGTCCTGCGGGAGTGGTACACCCACAACCCCTACCCGTCCCCGCGGGAGAAACGAGAGCTGGCCGAGGCCACGGGACTCACCACCACGCAGGTCAGCAACTGGTTCAAGAACCGACGGCAGCGAGACCGAGCGGCGGAGGCGAAGGAGAGGTAACATCACGGACACTTTACCCTCTTCTTCTTCTTTTTTTCACCAAAATTGTCACACCGAGTAAAGTCCTAAATACGGTGCAGTTAGAAACATTGAGGTTTGCTGAGGCACATTTGTTAATTTATTCAACCGTCCAAATCAATTAATTCCTAATTTTCTTACGTTCGCGTCTGTTTGTGGTAAAATTTGGATTGAAGAAGTATTTTTTTCACATTTAAAGGGCAGTTGAATGTTTGCGATAATTCTCTAGGCCTCGTTTTAAAAGTTGAAAGGCAGGGAATAAATTAAAGGCCTTTTGCAGGTAAATTACAAGGGTGTAATAAAACTGCATTTGTCCTACTTTTATGTTGAAGTACAATCACACACACACACACACACACACACACAAACACACACGTATCATAACATGAAATTTAACCGAGTTCAGAAGATCAGGAGAAGTTCTGATCAACGCCTCCAGACACACCGCGTTCGACAAATAAAAGGACACCTCGGAACACGTCGAGCAGTTGTTCTGTGGTCGAACTGATGTGGCTGAGTCTTCAGCTCCGGCTGACGTTTTCATTACAGGAACCACATGCAGATTTCAAAGTTTCTATACTCCGCGCAGACGTGTTTGCTGCGTAGAGGGTCTGGAAGACGTGTTTCAGTCAGGTGTTCGCTCTCCCGGTGTCTTCTTTCACCCTCTGGCCACTAATTCGGGCTGAAAGCTGCTTCTAAATCATGTCTTCCCCACTGAGAGAAAGCCTCTTCCGCCCCCGTTGACTGTCGTGAACCCCACACGTGTCGCGCGTCGATCGGCCTCCGTACTCCAGCCTGAATGTGGTTTGGTATTAAAGCAGGTTGAATATTGATTTATTGTCTCCAGCCGCCACTTCAGCCATTTAACTCTCCGCTCCATTGGCATCGACGGCCTCTAATTATTCCGAAGACTCTGTGATTGTTTGGGGGCGTCAACATGTTGCTCATTGATCCATTAACAAATCATTAGAAGAGGCTTTTACGCATTAATTAGGAGTAGCAGCGATGGCTAAGTAGGCACTATTTTTTCTCCCTCTCTCTCTCTCTCTCTCTCTCTCTCTCACTCTCTCACTCTGTGTGTTATAGGAACACTATTTGTTGTTTATCCTCAACACCGAATAGCACATTTATTTCTGCACATGTGCAATCCGTGTGCGTTCCGCAGCAAACAAAACGAGTCTCGACAAGTGTTTCTATTTGAACTCTTAATTTTCACCAGACTGGTAATTATTTAATTCTTTATTTTTATTCATTTATTTTGTGGTTGTTGTTTTCTCCTCGCAGGGAAAACAACGAGAACTCCAACAGCAATAGTCACAATCCATTGACTTCTTCCATGAATGGAAATAAAACTCTATTGGGCAGCTCGGACGACGACAAAACGCCTTCCGGGACACCGGATCACACGTCTCCGAGCCCGGCTTTACTTCTGGGCTCAAACACCGGTTTACAGTCCCTGCACGGCCTCGCGCCTCCACCAGGACCCAGCGCCATCCCGGTACCCAGCGGCGCTGACTCGGTGCACCATCACCACTCGTTGCACCATGACACCATACTGAACCCTATGTCTTCGAACCTGGTGGACCTTGGCTCTTAAAAACCGGCGCGGAAGGAGAACACGAAGCGCTGTCTTTTTTCTTTTGCTTTTTTTTTTGGAAGGGGGGGGGGGTAATCCAAAAGGAGGCGTGATGAAGAAGTGCAAAGGCTGACAGACCGGACCACTGCGAGAAAACAAACAAACAAACAAACAAACGAACAAATAGCCACCATATCAAATACATTTGTCTTATATTTAACGTTTAAATGAAAAAAGGTCTTTTAAAACAAGTGGAAAAGGAGAGAGAGGAAAAACTCATCTGCCAGAGGACGCAGTTAGAACTTCTGCTTGGATTTTCTAGATTCGAGTGTCAAAGCGGAGCACTTAAGGAACTGACGATATTCAACAGGTAGAAAGAAAAAAAATCTTCATTTTCGGACTTATTTTTCTCTCTTTTATCCACTTTTTAGAAAAAAAAATTCTAAAAAATTACCAAAAAAAATCATTTTGAGATTGACAAGTCAAAATCTTTTTTTTTTTTTTTTGCAGTGCAGCCCAAAAAAAAAAAAGGAAAAAAAAGTGAGGCGGAACTTTAGGGTAAAAGAAAAGTATTTTACCGGAATGTAACATGTTATATTGTTGAAAACAATAACAATAAAATGTCTTAATTATTATTAATATTACCGTTGTTGTTTTAGGGGTTTAGCTATATGAACAGACACTCTGGGCACCGAGTTTTGTCTACGACCCCATCGCTTCTTGTTTACAGGTTTTCTAAGAGAGCCATAAGCTTTTTTGTTTTTGTTTGTTTTTGGGGTTTTTTTGGAGGGAGGGAGGGTCGAGGGTGGGATACGATGGGGGGTATAATATCTTCAAGTGTCTTATAAGAGCCGTAATAAGATGAAATATCTTAATCTCTTGATATTATTCTCATTTGCATTTTCATTTGGAAAGAGACTGCATGTAAACTTTGCGATGAATGATGAAACAAACGACTCACCTATAGTTTCATATACGCTTTACAATAAAAGAAAAGAAAGACATGGATCCAAATGGAGGATTTTTTCTTTGATTCTTCCAATTGTATGTTTTTTTTTTACTTTTTTTTTTTTTACAGCAAGGGTGACTCTATTTCACCCCCCCCCCCCCCCCACCACCACCACCACCACCTCCACCACCCCCAACTTGGGTCATAATATTTAAAAAAACAAAAACATCTTGACGAACAAAATGTTAGAGCAGCTGCTGGCAAATAACAATAAAAAGTTGACTTTCTACTTATCGATTTTCACTTAGAATTAATGTCAGTTTATTTATGTCGTATGGAATCTCATTGTTGCTCATCCAAACTGACTGAACTATTAAGTTCCCTCAGTTTAATTTAAGGGAGAATTTAGAAAAAGCCTTAGCTGAAATTCAAGAGTGCCTATAGGTTTTAATATAAACAGAGTTGGGTTGATAGTTTATGACGCAACGATACACACCAAGTTAGATTGTCAAGGATTTAAAGACCTATTTTCAGGTTAGGCCCGGTCTGCCCCAGGAAGGGGGGGGGGGGGGTTGTCCTGATCTCCCATCTTAATCTAAAAAGATAAATGTGAAAAAAATATGAAACAATATTTTAATGTGTTGAATTTTGAGGATAGGAGAATTTGCAGCTTTATGTCAATTGTGAAAAAACAAATGGATCCAGATTGTTGACATTTTTGTATTTCACACCCCCCAAAAAATAAGAACTACTTTAATGAAAGTGAGCCGGCGATCCTCTGATATTCGCCCTCTGACTTGAAGCTCATCCAAATAATCTCTCTCTCTCTCTCTCTCTCTCTCTCTCTCTCTCTCTCTCTCTCTCTCATCGGAGACAGACGCCAAAGCCGTTTCTGTAGTTTGTAAAAAACAAACAAACAAAAACAACGCAAGCCCGGAGACTGAAGCGTCTTGGGGCAGAAATAAATCCGCGCTGCTCCATCCTTGATGTAGAAGTGATGACACCTTATCCGTCCTCACTCGGCTGAAAAGGAAGAAAAAAACACAAAAGCCAACAACAGCGAGCTGGAGAGGGCCGGGCGTTGAAAGAAAACACTTTGTTTGAACAGCTTCAGCCGAGCAGCACCTTCAGCTCCCTCCGCCTGCTGAGCGAGTTCCTCTCCGCCGCTGCATCGCTTTCCCTGGCCGTTTTCTAATCATGACACGAAGGTCAAGTGTTCGGTGCAATATTTAGTTGATTATCAGCCGGCGGGTGCTGTGATTAGATGGTTTTGGTGTACTAATGCAAGAAGAAAAAAAAAACTATAATTGTGCCACAAGCTTGTGGTCGAGCTTTATGTTTTAGTGGTTAGCCGTTTTGGCAGAGTACTACTTTCTTTTAATTTATGGAACAAGAAGGGAAGTATAGCCACGAAGGCGTAAAGGGGACAGATGTGTCGCACCTTGTTGCTTCCGTCCTCCGGAGGTCGGAGGTGGAGGAGAGTACCAGAGTTTATGTTTAATGGGATGTTCCGGAGCTTGTGGCTCCGCTCACATCAGGCCATGGCGGCTTGTGAGCTCGGGATTGTTGGTCTGTCACCAAACCAACTGTAACCCCACAAAGAGCTGTGATTTTTCTGCTGCCTGTTTCCCATAAATGTGAACTACGAGTGCGCCGTGTGAGCCCGGGGGGAAGCTGTTAAACGTCTTTGGGGGGGGGGGGGGGGGGGGGTGTTAAGGAAATCCTCCAGCATTGAAGAGGAGACCTAACAAGGCGTACTGGTTATAAACGCTCATTTAATTTTGCCAAGACGGCTTATGGGAATAATGATTTCACAAAGGCAGAGCATGAAAGACAGGTGTGAGCGAGTTCATTCATCTGCAGGTTGTATAATCGCCCACACACACAAACGCACGCACACATACACACACGCACGCACACACACACACACGCACGCACGCACACGCACACAGTTAAATCACCTCTCTGAGAGGATGTTGCTGCGATTAAACGTCAAGTGTTCAGCAACTTAAAGCAAATAATCAAGCAGACAAGTTAATGCGGCTTGGCCTCAGGACACAAGTCAGGGTTTGTTCAGACTTGGCCCTGCAAACACAACAGCCTCCCACTTTAGTGGAGGAGCAGTTGTTTTTTTTCTTCCTCAGGTGGACAAAACGTATGCTTTTATTTTATTGCAATCAGCTTATATGTGTGTATACAGTATATCTATATCTATCTATAGATATAGATATCTATAGATAGATAGGTAGATATAGATATATTTAAAATATCAACTTGTTTAATATGTTTAGTCCAATTCTTGATTGCTATTTACTTTCCTCGTTGCTTTAATCACAATGAGATTTTGTTTGTTGCTTAAGCACTGCAGTTGTCGAATGTTAACTTTTATTCATTTTATATATTTTTAAAAAAATATTTATTTACACCTCTTGCTTTTCATTCCTCGGCAGCTAATCCATGCATCTGCGTTTCATTCAATTAGTATTTCATCAGTCAGCATTTTTTTTTTTCCCGATTTAAAATGGCAACGCTGCACTGAAAGTAATATAGTGGAAATGAAATTTAAGAAAAATGTCCTTTGTTAACTTTAAAATGATTGAATATCTGATCGTTCTCCAAATGAATGAGAAAAAAAAAGGTGTCTCACACAAGTTTTCTTTTTAAGAGGTAACGGTGTATTTTTTTTTCCATTAATGAAGTAAAATACATTCTAAAAAAGGAACCAGGGTAGCCAGTTGAAGGAACCAAAGAATTAATATCATATTATTTGCGCATACATTATTTTCTCTGACTCCCTCTCCCTTCTCTGATGCAGTAATTCAATCTGGAAACCTCCTCCATCTTTACAAATGCTCCATATTTGAATGGTGATAATTCCATTGAAACTGTAACACACACATTTTGTACCAAAACAGAGAATCCACATTCTTGAGTGTATCTGTTCTTCATTTAGAACGTTGGAGGGCAGCGGACTGAAGGATTTAATTTATCTCATCCAGCTCTCATACATTCAGCAACAGTGGAGATTTCATCTGGCTGAAGATCAGCGATGATAATACTTGGCTCTGAGTGGAATATTGGTAAAGTGGTTCAGCTACTGCAAGGGAGATCTGATTATCTTGCATTTCCAAAAGACCTTTTTGTTTTTGCGCAGTCTAAAAAAAAAAAAAGCATTAATGTGGGTGATTGAAATTGTAAAATATGGCATTTTCAAGCATAGATATCTGGAGTTCTCTGAGCAGCAGCAGCAGCAGCAGCAGCAGCAGCAGCGTTATAACTTTATACCAGAGAGTCGTTTAACTTTTTGAGAATTGTTTTCTACTCTGAGGATGTGTCAGGTGCGGTGATGATAGTTATAATAGGACATATTATTGGTCCCAGTGGGGAAATTCTCTTCACTTAGCCCCCCATCACAGGGGTCAGAGGTCAAATGTTTATAGCCGCAGCCTCAGAGGTGGAAGGCTTTCTCTCGCTCACTCTGGCTCAAAGACGCTTCGGCTGAACACAGAGGCTCGAACGTGCGTCCTCAGATTTGTGGGGAGGTTTGTTACGCAACTGGAGCGTGATTAAAGATGACGTTTAGCGTTTTTCTTGTCAGTTTTAAAAATAATAAATGAAAGGACATGTTGAGTGGACGTGAATACGGTGAAATGTAATGCTTGTGGAAAAAAAAACCCCCACAAGAAGCTGTCCTTGCTGCTTGGATTTACATTGCACAAGAGTAAAGTAGGATCTATGAGACATATCTATCTATCATATCAGATATCTATGAGACAATAGAAGAAAATGTCAACTGGGTGCACGTTCTCTATATTCAACCCTATGATTCACTGCACCGCCTCCTTCACCTGACTCAGAGACAATTTTTTCCGTTTATACACTGAACGTCCGAACGGTCGAGTCTGAAATTTTCCTCAGAAAAACCAGTGTAATTATAGCAGACTCTCACGTCCCCATTTGAACCGATGTGTTCGTCAGACTCCCATTTACTGGATGTGAGCAACAATCCAACATCCTGGTCCAAGTTACTGAGAAAGCCATGATAGTCCCTCTGGTCACGTGGGAGGAAACAGGAGCGTGTTTGACAGCACGGGTGACAATGCCCTGAGAGCTCATGCTGATGATGAATAGCACGCCTTAAAACTGTATTTTCTCTCACTAACTTAAAAAGAAAAATAACAAATTGATAGCATTAATCGAGGAGGGATAGCTGAGCGGGAAACATGTCAGTCTAAAATGTGAAACAACGATGATATACAGAAAAACAGCACCTCGCCCTCTGATAATTGTAACAGAATGAGTGGAAGAATCGATTCAGCGGGACGTTTTTCACAATGTTTAATACTTTTTTTTTTAGCAGCATTGGAATTGGCAAAGTAGGCTTGTATGTTATTAAATATGCAAAAGCAAGATGGTGACAACCATTTCCCCCGAAATCCACAGATGTCCTGTGTTTAGCATTTAATAAATATATAATGATATACTGACATAATGAAACGGCCAACAAGCGCGCAGGAGTAACTAGCGTGTGTAAAAGTTGCATTAAAACGTCTACAGGTACTGAAGCAAAAACAAAATGATGGACCTGAATGCCTCATAGTGACAGATATGTTGTCGTCCACGTCTCTAAAGCCGCGACTGACGTCACAGAGCAGATGAGCAGGACAGGAAGTACAGACAGCATTTCAGAATAAAACATTTCTCACCATGGATGATGGAAGGTTTATTTTAAAGGTGCAGAACTTTTAGCAGCAAGAGTATGAAATATAACAAAAAGCTTTTTATGTAATATGATTTTGTTTGTAATTGTTTTTTTTAAAAACCATGATTGAAGAAATAAGAATATCAGCAAGACTCTTCAGGAACGTCCGGTGAGACGTTTTCCAGTTCTATTGATATTTATTTCACATCGGTACACAGTTTTACATGTCTGTACTTTTATTGTTGATCAGCTGAGAATAGCAAAAAGCTTAAAAATATTTGACTATAGTTTATATAACTATATTTACTTTAGATTTCAGGTCAGCTCACCTTTATGTTTTCTGATTAGCTTCATCACAAATCAGTAGCATTCATCATACTGTGTTTGTACTCTGTTGTGCAATCTCCCGACAACCTTCCCAAACATATATAGCCAAGTATATCCAGCACATTTAGTTCTATTTTCAGTACTAGGAACACATTTTCGACTGTTTTTCTTACCTAATGGCTCCTTGAAGTCAAACTCTTTGCTCTGTTTATTAATGAGCATATTAATTTCAGCCTTTCCATCTCAATTATACATTTTTGGTGCATCAGGTGTGTCCCATAAAACAGGATAAAACAGTGAGAGTGGGGGTGGGAGGGGGGGGGGGCTGGGCTGCTCGGTGTAGAGTTTCAGTCAAAAAAAAAGAAAGAGATGGCCAGGGGAGCATTAATGCACTCCCTGTGTGCTGGACACTGTTTGAATAATACACACACACACACACACACACACACACACACACACACACACACACACACACACAGAAGTGCCCTGCGGGTGACCTTTGCTTGAGTGAAAGGTCGCCTGGCGGACGTGTTCCCTACCTCCATCTCTGCTGCCTGAGAGCCAAGACGAGATACATCAACAAACGAGGAGTTTAGTTTAAGCGCCATCTTTAACGTCTCTACACACTCTGACACAAACCTGAGTTTAAGAAAAATAGGCCTGACAGTGAAACCAAATAAGTGAAACGAAGTAAAATGTTTTAGGAGGCTGAAGGAAGTAGGTTGGGCCGGCTTGTGTGTGTGTGTGTGTGTGTGTGTGTGTGTGTGTGTGCCTGCCTGAGTGTGTGCGTTAGGGGTTAAAAAAGGCACACCTGCCCCCACCCCCTCTTCTTCTAAATTCCCAGTTGTAAGACAGACATGGGCTATTCTGATTGCATCAAGTTCACTCTGATGGTTTTTCCAGCTATTGTCACTTGATACCGTTCCATTAAATCTGTCCAATGTAAAGATTAACTACGCCGTCCCCTCTGCTTTCGCTGGGTGTTCACTCCGAGCGCCAAAGGGCAGGTTAAATCATGCACAGCGTTTTCATCGTGCACTATTTTATCTGCTCAGCCCATCAAACCTTTTACTTGTTTTTGGGTTGTTTTTTTTTCCTCAACTGGCGCAACTGAACATCAACCAGATATCCACCAGTTATGAAGCCAGTATTCAACACTTCAGCCCCTCTTTTCATCAGGAGTCACATGATACCTTAATATCCAAATGAATCTGTCCTCTTTCTTCATCGTCGTTGCCTTTTATTCTGTTTATTATTAGGCTATAATACAGAACCAGTTGTGACACTGTGAAGCAAAATCTCAATAGAATTCCACATGTGGTGGAGGAAGCACTGCTATGGAAGTCAGATCTTGGTACAGCGCAAGGTCCCATAATAAACTGTGGCATAAAAGCTATTATTACTGTAACTCTAAAACCTCTGAGCACTGTCAAGTTTCCTGTTGTAATTTGGGTTTTTGCTTTGTTGAACTGTATGCATTTAAAATGTTTTATTTCTGTTTTGAGCATGATTGAACAGGAGGAGGCGTCACTTTTTCCATTCTCTCTGTCTTTCTTTCTTCACGTCTTTCTGATTGCATATTGAAAATAAGAGATAAGCAGGGCGCATCGGTTACTTCCTTGTATCATGTTGTCTTGCGTCATAAGGTAAGCACTTTTTCCTGTTGGCATTACATCAGTATTTCAGCTTTTATCATTCATATTCTCACTTGTAATCTCACCTCAACTTTGGCCTTTATCAATTCAAATATTATTTCTTTCAAAACTTTCTTGTCTTGTGTTTTATGTTGTCAAGCGATGCCCCAATCTTGATGACTGATATCTTCTCTGTTATGGCCGGCAGCCGATATTTATAGATGTTGATTTATATAAAAACTATTTTCACTTTTTATACTCACTGAAACAAAAACATGTAACCCTGCAAAAAAGTTTTTGTTTCATCGACCAAAACATATGGAAATTATATATTTTTCTCATTGTTTCCTCATCGCCTGTGTATTTTAAAATGACATCAACGATACTCCCACTAACGCCGATGTACTGTTGATCCCTGATGTTGATACATCTACTTTTAAACTTGATCTTTGTAAGTCACGAGACAATATGATATGATAGAATAGGATTTGCTGTTATTCTGTCGGCTATTATATTATATAAAATATGAAATGATTTCACAAGACATGGTTATCCTTTATAAATCCCACAATGGGAATATTTCATGTGTTGCAGCAGGAAACAGGGATAGCAAAAACAGAATCAGTTGAAAGTAGTGAATAAGTTAACATGCAATGTATCAATCGTCATCTTCCGCTTATTCCAACACATTAAGGGTCGCGGGGGGGGGGGTGGAGCCTATCCCAGCGTCAACAGGCGAGAGGTGGGGTTCACCCTGGACAGGTCGCCAGTCCATCGCAGGGCCAACATAGAGAGACGAACAACCATTCACACTCACATTCATACCTACGGTCAATTTAGAGAATCAATCAGCCTCGTCCCCAAATTGCATGTTTTTGGACTGTGGGAGGAAGCTGGAGTACCAGAGAGAACCCACACAGGCACAGGGAGAACATGCAAACTCCACATAGAAAGATCCCGCGCCCGAGCCGGGACTCGAACCCGGAACCTTCTTGCTGTGAGGCCACAGTGCTGACCACTGCACCACCGTGCAGCCCCATGCAATGTATAAATGAATAAAAATATATTTGAATTGGAACAATGTGAACATAATCATTTATAAGTAAAATCGAGACAATGTCAACAGGAGGATTTACAAAGCTAGCAACAATCCCTCAGATCAGTCTAATTTAAAAATTGTTACTTCGTTGCTGTTGGGTTGTTTTGTTTTTTTCTAACACTTTCCAGATATTTCAGAGTATAAGATGGCGACAAGGAAAGAAGTTCTCTGCCTTTGGATCTCATGTACCACACAAATTTATATGAAAACTATTTGTCGCTTTGAGGGATTAGAGGTTATGCAACTCATCCACATCCTGATCTGGGCTTGTCTGTTCCAGCCCAGTGAGGTGAGGAAACTCCCGACTTATTGTGATCAGTGGGTATTCGTGTTGATTGTGAACACTGTCCATCTGTCTGATTGTGCACAATGCAGGTTTTTCTGTTTCCAGCGAAACATACCAACGGGTTCGACCTGCCAGACCGTTGACTCAGCACACAGTGTGTGTATGTCTGTGCGGGTGTGAGTGTGTGTGCAAGTATGTGTACACACTTTGATATTGGCACCATTAAGAAAATAACACAAGCTGCTGTTATTCAAACAATGAAAACAAAATTTGCATACAAGTTCTGCAGAAGGCTACACTGCGTGTGACAGTGTAGTAGGAAATACTACAGCAGCGTAGCTACTGAGTTGGATACAGAATGTCTATTCAGTCCTTCAAAATGTGAATGCATCCTTTCCAGATGTCAGGTAAATTAAGTCAAATTTTTTCCTGTCCCACACCTGAGGCGGGACTTCTGTAACTATAGCGACTAATATGTAAATGGTGAGTGAGAGAAGGACAAAAATTACACGAGTCCAAATGTCAATGACCTTTAACCCCTTCCATCACACACTGTGCTCACTCATCACAGAACTGTGTGGTTTTGTTTGAAGAGTAACAAAACCTCAGAAGAAAGGTGTTGAAATGCAACTATTTAGATTTCTCCATAAGAGGGAGAGAACCAAATGTTCTGGGGGGGAGGGGGGGACTGCTTCCACCTCGTGGGCAGAATATGTAACTGCATAGATGTGAAGATCAACCCTCTGACCTGACATAATGATACAAAACACACACAGCTGAACATCTCAGCCTTGATACCAGTCATGTGACTGTATAAGTATTAAAAATCAGTAGCAGATGTTTAGAACTGCAATTGAAACAGAAGATGTACCTCTTTTTATTGCATTTTATTACCTGCTATATTTTATATCGATCATTCAGTGCAAAATGCATTTTATACATCAAAATAGTTGTCTTTCTTTCTGTAGTAGCAGCCGTGTCATGTGACCTAGGGACTCTTAAATCAGTAGATGAAAGGAAGTCGATGCATACAACTCCATGTGTGTGTTTAGTGTACCGGGCCACACAGGCGGAACCTCTGCTGGTCTTCAGATGTGTTCCACCTGGTGGCTTCTTACCACCTTTGTTTCACTGAGCAGGTGAAATAGATACTTTTTTCCTACATAGCTGCTTGGACTTGGAATCATCTCCAGAACAGAGTGAAACATTAAAGACCCCCCCCCCCCCCAACACACACACACACACACACACACACACACACACACGCATATTCAGGTAAAAAACATAATATGACAAAGATGAAAAAACATATTTGCTGCTGCTACAAAAACACCATGTGTCAGATTTCACTAAAGTCTGTATTCTCAGGGCCTTGGATATGGATATTCCACATCACACCAGTGTATTATGAATATGAGTCCATAATTCGCACCCACAATATTTGTGATGTCACAAATCCTGGTAGTAGCTTGGCCCCTAAAATGAAATTCACACATCCACATCAGTGGGTGTAAAAGAACACTACGGCGGACGTCACACGGAACAGGGACCCTCAACATTCAACTGTAGGAACAAGAAGAAAAATATATTATAAATATAGGTTGGATAGAAAAAGCTGTTTTTTCATATTTTCAATCACCATGAATATTTTTATAAAAGAAAAACTCAAGCTTCAAGCTTCACCCCCCCCCCCCCCCCCCTCCTCTTGGGTCTTCTTCCTCCCCTGATAACTTACACTAGACTGGTTTCCAAGCTGTGGACTCTTCTGCTTGTGTTGTTTTTTCTCACCCACAGCAGTGGCAGCTGCTTGAAGTCTCTTTTGCTTTGTTGCCGTTCACTTGCTGCTTGATTAGCTTCTCCACTGCACTTCAAACGCTCCTGGGTTTCAGCCAAAGCAATTTTGTAGTGAGAAATGCAGAAAACATGCCACGGGTATAATTTCACTCTACAATGAGAGGTAGGCATTGGGGGGGGGGACTATGTGTCAGTGACCTTAAAGCTTCTTTATACACCATTTGTAAATTGTTGTACACTTGACTTGATACACACACCCACGCACGTAACTACAGGAAAGGATCATGAGGCTATGAATGCTATCGGCAGCTTACATAAACATCAGGACAGACTCCATATTCTTTAGTGTGGACAGAACAGTTTACAATTTTAGCTCCATCTTGTCATTTCATGAATAAAAATCACAGTCATTGCTGAGCTCACGATGCCCCCTTGTGGTTAAACTCAGACATTTCTTTTAGCTGTTGCACTGCTGGTGTGGTGACACATCAAGACAAAGCTGGACACTAATTTGATATATATTATTTTTAAGTTATGTATAATTAGAGTATGTGATTGCATTCATACACTGATTCTGATACGCTCAGGTATGTGCAGAGTTATACAAAGACGAGTTATACGAAGAGAGGAGAGAACATGTTTATTAAAGTTTTGACTGTAGGCCTCAGTAATAATATGAACGAGCTGTAAACTTGCAGTTGTAGCTGATAAAAAGCAGAAATCAAATAGCAAACACTGATGTTAAGGTGGGTCTCTGTTTGGCCCTGGATTGAAACCCCTCAGTGGAAGAAGGAAAGAATATCGGATCATCTCCCCCGAAGCGAGCATGATATGAAAGTAGCCCCTAATCATATTCTTGCAGATGAAGTTTTATTGCAGCTGAATAAACTTGGAAATACATCTATAAGCTGTGGTGACAAAATATATGATCATCAAATCCGAAAAAGGTTAAAAACACCTGATTGTCAAATGGAAAGAAACAATCAAAGCACAAATGGAGAAGCCCTTCATTAGTCACTGAGCACAACACCTGCTTTTTGCTCTTTCTTGCAGTCAATTATTATAATTAGACCCGCAATAAGTTTGTTATGCCATTTAATGTTTGCATTCCATCTGGAGTTTGGCCTGAATGATGATAGTTTTTTTGTGTGTTTTGAATGTGCGCTGATGTCACTAGAGGGCAGTGTAACATAAAGACCCATGGTTAATATTGCATGACTACAAATACAGAGAGACGGTGACAGAGATCACATGCTCCTGTGTGCATTCATAAAGTGTTTGTACTTCCACCCGTGCCAGTGACATTTGAATGAGTGAGGGAAGTGCTATCTTAATCCCCCGAACAAACAGCATCCAGCGTCTCCGTCATCTCTGCTCCTCGGGGCTCTATTGGCCACGACCGGTATGTTGGAGGGGATTACATCAGGGAAATCAAAAGATGGCACATTTGCACATTGCCCACTGACAGGGTCACACCAAGAACAGACACCACCGAGTTAAGCCAATTGACCATTTACACAGCTCTCAGCCTCTCCCTTTGCCCCCTCTCAATACTCTCCAGCAGCTCACATTCAATTTTGTGTGTGTGTGTGTGTGTGTGTGTGTGTGAGAGAGAGAGAGAGTGAGAGAGAAAGATTAGCTTTAAAAGTGGGTTGTAAAAACTGAATTAATAAACACACTAACTCAAATTATACTTCATATCCCTAGAAAATGCTGACTAGATTACAAAATATTCAGCACAGAGGAATCATTTACATTTTTTTTTTTAATGTTCTGTAGGGTAAAAATGTGGGTTTTTATTTTTTGTTTCAGCAGTTGAATGTTTAAGACTTTCTGTGCAGACTGACGTACGAGCAGAAATTTGACAACAAAAAACTGTTTTCACAGAGGTTGGTGAACAAACACCCTAAGCATTTTGGAAGCTGATCCTGCTGCAAAATTCAGCATAAACAAGGATAACGTGGAACTTCCGACCCTCCAGTGCACAAGCAGTGAGAACGGGCTTCTACAAAGAGGTAGGGGCAGTTAAAGATGTGAAATGACAAATATTCAACTATTTTAATATGCTTTTTGTATGTTTTTTTCTGCACAAACAATGATCGGTAATGTCTGTAAAGAATATTTTTGTATATTTTTACCTTTCTGGGCGGGGATCTTGAGTATTTTCTGCTATTTTTCACATACTTTTTGATGTATGACATCTTTATGGGGAATTTGATATATCATCTTTTCCTGTAGCACAGCTAATGTTTCTGTGTAATTGCATTATTCTACCTGAATGACTCACCTCACTGATGAGCATGAGTGTGAGTCTCAAGATGCTCCAAAGCTTCTGAACTAGAGTCCCAACCTATGGAGGATATTTGAAGTTCTGACCTATAATTGCTCCTCTTTCGTGCACCTCCTTATTCAGGTCTTGCACGTGCTAGTTTCCGACATCCGAGTGTTTCCCGTTCTCCTCACCCATCTCGAATGGGAGCTGCCGCTACTGCTGAACTGGACTGAGTGAAGGTAGGACAGGCATAGCATGTTTCAATAATGCATGTGTTTTGGAGGCCACCTTGGGACAGAGGACGTTTCTAAAGAGGCGCTTTAAAGATGCTCCTCAACCGACTCATGTACAGGAACCTATTAAAAATAGAAAAAGTGGTCGGACAAAACAGTCGGCTTCAGCTGAGGGCCTCCAGAGTCCTGTGCCGTCATTTCACAGGAAGATACATTTTACATGCCTCTTCTAAGTAGATGCTCTCATAGACAATTAATTGCAGTGAAAGGAGCGTCCTCTCTTTGACATTTCCATCCCACAGCAGATGAATTAGACAAAAAAGGAGCAAAATACTATGTGACAAGGAAGGGTGGACAACCAAAGATTTAAAAATGAAGTATTCCTGTTTGCGTGTTCACCCTATTTATTTATTCATCTTGCAGTTAAAATTCAATGGCTCCTCCAGTTTATATCATGTGCACTCTTTTAAAACTTGAATTTAAAAGACACAGATTCAGTAATTTCCCCTCAAAGTGCATTTTGTACCTCCAGGCTTTATCAGCCAATGAGTTTTCTCCATCCAACCACTGAGCTGGTGGAGCTGTAAATTGACTCTAGTGATCTCAGATAAAGGTTGCTTACACTCACATGAACCTGAAGTCGGGCTGAAACCGTTTTAGGACATATGAGTGGGTACAAAGTGAGGAAATGAAAAAGTTATTGCTCATGGCATGTAATATGCCGGTATTCCCTTCTTCTCCCGCTATGGTTTAATGGTAGAGTCAGGCCTAGTTGCCTGGGGCATTTTACTGTCCATTTACAGTGAAACCTTCTCTGTTGCCTGCTCTCTGTCCTCTTCCTCCCCCTGCCCCGCTCTCCACAATAGGGGAGTTAAATTCTAAAAGGCCGCGCTCCAATGGACACCATTATGCTCTCCCCACCACCACCACCACCAGCTCTGCCATCTCTCTCTCTCTCTCTCTCTCTCACACACACACACACACACACCAGTCAGTCAGTCACTTGGTCCTTGGCGGCCTCAGTAAAACTCTGGGTATCAGTTTTGAAAAATTAAGCAGGGATCAGGGGTTCCATTACACTCTCTGGCGTCTGAATCCTTGATCTTGTACTAAATGGAGAAGCCGGTCCAGTGTTCAAACATCATTCGACTTTCATGCAATGAAACTTTAATGAAGGTACCCTGTACTGCATACATATCTGTGTGGGCAGCAAGACTTCGCTGGCATGTCCCTGTGGTGCAGGGCTGTCTATTCTGTGCTTCCACTGACATCAACTAGAGCTTAAGGAAGTGTTAGCTGCAGAATATGGAGTACTGAAGACATGCTGCTTCCCCTTCATGAGTTAGTGCCACCACAAGCAAACAGGGTCAAAATCTTTTTTCAACACCGGTGAAAACTTCGGGCCTGGTTCTCGAAATGGTCTTATTCAAGTACTTGTTCTTGACCGTTAGCGGCTTTGCTTTCTGCGTGTAAGTTTAAGTTGAAGGCTAAATGTCCAAATACAAATTTGTGAAAAAGAACATTTCATGAATGAGGCCCAGTGCATCGTGATTATCCTGAAACAGAGAAGACATTATGCTATTTTAGGAATTTTGTTATTGGTATTAAATTGGTCATTAAACTTCTCTAAAAGAGTCAGACATGTTGGATTTTGGTCGTCGTCCTGGAAAAAGAAAAAAACACCTCTCTGCTTTTGTGGCCGAGTTTTGTTCAATATATGTCCGCTAGATGGCAGTCGAGGAACACGTTTGACACCGCCCGTTTCACTGGAAGTCTGGCCGGTTTGCACCTGCTCTGCCCGCCGCTGCCCCCGTCACAGCGTGGAACTTCCTATGGTCGGGGCTGCGTGGGAGATCGGGGAGGCTGGCATCTCCGGTAATCCATCCTACAGCGTTGTAAATGGAGGTTAAATTGATAAGGGCAAGCAGACCTCAGTCAATCCCTGACCTTTACTTAAGTGCATATGGAGGCTTTGGGCTGATGCTCTTTAGGGTGTCACAAATTAGGCCAATCACTGTGATACGGGCTAAATACATGCTACACGGTGCCGTGGATACATCTGGAGTCATGCTACCGTGCATTTGAGATCGGAGGCAAATGTTTCCTATGAATCCACACAGGCGCTCCTAAATCAGCCTAAAGATGGATAACAGTTCTATTTTTTTCAGATTCTGCTTCTGGGAAATAGCGACGTGATATTTGAACATGTGATGCGGAGTGTGTGGGCTTCTATGAGTCTCGATACAGAAGCTGAGTTCACTTCTAACTGGATTTTAAGAGATTCTATCCAGCCGGCTTTTTTTTCCCCTTTCTTTTTTTGAGATTTTCGCAAAAGTCTCCTAGCCTGCGTGTTGGGTGTCTGGGCCGGGTGTCCATGACCAGGTCAATCCGGGGTTGTCCGGAGCGGGCAGAAGCACCAGCTGACCGATAATAACAGTACACCATCAAAGCGGGGGGAATCACCAATTCATGAAAGGAAAAGGGGAAGGAAGCAGAGATGGTGACGTCTGAGAGCCGGACGACGTCTGGTTAGTTTTTACTAACCAGCTGATACATAAATGGGAGGTGGAAGTGGTTTGACTGAGGCTGCAACCACCTGAAAGAAGACAGAATCGGTTTTGTTTCTTCCCGTTGATCAAACTGACCCCGTGACTGATCTCTGCGTTCTTCTGGTTGACAATATGTCATTATGGAGAACTTCTAACTGAACCCAGACAGCCCGAGTGTCGCACATGCGTCGTGGTTCCCCCTGCACGCACGCTGCCGTGCCATGTTAAGAAGGCCTGAGAACGGCGGCAGAAAACACAGGTGCTGGAGCTCCATTTAAGCTGCTCAGCCCTCTGTCCACTCGGTGTGCACAAGGCGAGAGATCACAGCCTGCACCCAGCGCCCCCCAAACCCCCCACCGCCACACACGCACACAACCTCCATATGTGCTGTGGATGCAGGGCTATACGCGTGCACGTGAGGGGGGGGTGGTGGTGGTCGTGTTCGCTTGAGTAAGCTGGAGAGGGGTTGCTTTCATGTTATGCTTGTTTTAAAAAGATGAGGCTTGTGCAATGGCAGTCCACACTAATAACCATTAGGACTACACTCAAGTATTCCTTGCTTTACACCCCCCCCCCCCCACACACACACACACCTGACTAAGAGAGAGTATGATCCCATCTGTCTTCTATGCAGCAGCCTACACATTATTAAAGCTTAAGTTATGTAAAGCGAGTGTTCATTCCACATCCTGACACGAGGGTCCTCCTGATGTGTTTTCAGTGGGTGGTGGTGGTGGTGGTGGTGGTGGGCGGGTGGGGGGTGGGGGTACTTGGAGGGTCTTTGCAGATGCCTGCTTACCCAGCAAATTGGTGTGAGTGCACCAGGATGCTAAGAAGGTGCATTTATTAGTCGCTGAACATCATGTGAACCCACCAGCGTGTCTGTCATCGGGTAAGAACATTTCTACACATTCAAAAAAAAAAACAGATTTGACCACAAATGAGTGTTGTTATCCGGCCTTTGCGCTCCTGCTGCAGCCTTGTGACACTCCTGCTTGAGCGTGGGTGCAGGAGGAACAACCGTCAGTAGGTTCCCGGTGAAAACTGGTCCACATGTGTGGAACACAACCTCTGAACCGGAAGTGTATGAACGGCTGCGCGTGTCATTGTTGTCTTCCTTGTCATCTCCAAATGACAATTTAATAGAGAGACATTTTCTAACGCTCAAAGTCTTAGAGGGGCTGTGTGCGTCTGATAAAATCTGTGTGAGAGTGTGTGTGTGTGTGTGTGTGTGTGTGTGTGTGTGTGTGTGTGTGTGTGAGTGTGTGTGTGTGTGTGTGAGTTAGAGAGAGAGAGATGGGGGGTGTATTTGGGGGTTGACAGCAGTCAGCGGGTGCATTGTGCTCGGCGTTGGAAGAAAACGCGCACAATTTGCGCACAGCTCTTGGCCTGAATACTTTTAAGACAAAATGTCAAACCTCGCGATATTCTGCTGCGCCATAACACGATATTATTGTTAAATACAGCACACAGTCACGTTAGCCTCATCTGCTTTGTGATTTTGATATCTTTTATCTCCATTTAATATCATTCAATTCCACTTAAATGCATCTCTTGATAGATGTGTCATGAGTGATGAAATAAAAAAAATCTAGTACTGTGCAAATAATACACACAATTTTTTTGGCCTTTACAAGGAAGCCAGAGAGTAATTTAGATCGTAGGCTGGGGAGGGGGGGGGGGGCAGTAGCTTAGGCGAGGGGACGATAGGTCATGGTCATCTAACTTAAATATCCTCTCAGTGGAGAGGAATGCTGCTGCCCTGCTTTTTACCTATTGAAAAAAAAGAGAGAGAGAGTGAGTACAAAAAGTCCAAAAGGGCCCCGCTCATTCCTGCTCTGACAGGTTATAGGGAAACTGGTGCTCTTTGGGTGCTGCATGAATACACACCAATTGGAAAGTTGTGTTCAGTTAACCGGTGAAATCCGAGAAAAAACAGGGCAGGGCAAGTATTTCTCACCGCCAGACTCCGGCCTAATAGTCCACCCCCCCCCCCCCCCACCACCACCACCACCAGCACCACCACCACCCCCATTTATCTTGTTCACTATAGTTGGATTGACAGAATCTGCATTAACTTTAGAATGCAAGATGTTGTGGTTGGGAATGAAAAGGATAATAAACTCTGACCTCTAAGCTTGTAGCAAACACTGCCAACAGGAATCGCTGCTATCTTCCACTCTCATGTACTCCCTCTCCCCTTTAAAGACACTTTAAATCACTTTGACTTCTAAAAGCTATATAAAAAAAAAAAACCCTAATCGTCTTTATGTTGTTGTCGTTCAGCCTGATGTCGGCGCAAATCTTGTTTGACAGACGCACTTGCGCAGACAAATGCAAAACAACTTTAGAGCAGCGAAAAGAGGAAGAAGAAAAAAACCCATGAGCTTCTCCATTGTTGCCGCACTTGTCTCACATTCTCGTTTACTCTCATGTAAGTATCACACACACAGATTACTCCTCGCTAAGTTCCTTTGTCTTGTGATCCATATTTGAGTTGACAGATCACGAACAAGAGCTCCCCCACTGTTAATGACCCCAGCCAGCAACTGATAGACTCACACTTGCAGCACTTTTTTACTACTCTGGCCTACATGTGTTTACACAGCACAAGAAATAGTGACTTTCACGTCGATCTGTTTTATTTCTAAAAGAAAAAGAGAAAGTATTTGCTTCTGTACCCCCATCCTTCCATCCGTCCTGAATTATTTGAAAGTTTGCATCTGTAGTTGTCTTAACAGGCTGCAGTTGTTGTTGTTTTGTTGGTGTTATTGATCTTGTAATAAAGTAAGTGAAGTGCACAGCTGCATTTCAACGCGATTCCCAGAACTTCTGGGTTTAATGAAAGGGGCAAATGAAGCCCATTCGTGACTTGCGTTGTATCCACAGTCTCTATCAGTAGCTCATCTCTCAGATATAGACTCTAATCCTCGTGTCCTCCTTTGCTGATAAAAAAAAAAAACCCAACAACAACAACACGCCGTTCAGTTTACGATTAATTTAATCTCAATCATAGCCTGGACTTGTCGCTACCAATAAAACTTGTGGAGTGTGTAAATGGAGAGGTGGGGCGGTTGATAAGGGTATGATGGTGCGGCGGTGCCATGTGGCACCACGGGTGCTCCTGATGGGACCTATCCGTCTCTAGCAGGCCCATTTAAGACCCGGAAGGGTTTCTGATTTTCTGCCAGGGAAGACGCGTTTGTTTCAGTCAGGCATGGGAGTTGAGCTCTGTCTGCGTTATGGCTTCGGTTATTTCAGGCTCACAGGCCAATAAGGCTGGAGCTTCTGAAACAATTGTTTGATTGGTGCCTATCCGACAGAGACGGATGCGCATATTTCAATCCCCAGGCAACATAATCCACCATCAAAAAGCCACAACGATCAGTTCAACAAAGAAAGTGGATTAAAAAAACCTGTTTTTTAGTCTTTCAGACGACGACATATGAATTATAAATGATTCCCAAACTATCGAATGAGGGATGAATATGGTCGATTTTCAAACTTTCCCGTGCTTAACTTTTGCTGAAAGACCTCTGTTCTCCATCCAATATACGCCCTGTCCACATTTATACACAGGAATCCACAACGTCTATTTGAATTTCTACCCCCCCCCCCCCCCACACACACACACACACACTCACACACACACGCACACACACACGCACAAGTGACAACCATCCTTGGAAAAAAAAATCCAGACGTCCGTCTGAGATATCACACTTGTTGGAAACACGCGCACTAAACCGTCTTATTTTGAATATCTGGAACAAATCTCCCATGTGAGATGCCGATTTTTTTTTTTTTTTATAATTTTTTTCAGCACACACTCCACTTACTAAAAGTCCCGCAGTCTCCCTGAGCCAAACAGCAGTCTGTCCTACTTTCTGATGCTAAACACACCGCTGCAACGCTTCCGCTGTTGCCTGCAGTGTGGAAGTCCAGAGCTTCATATTTACACGGGGAATATTATCAAGCTGCTTGCGGGACGGAGACATCTTTCACACAAGTGTTTCCATCAAAACTATAGTTCCTGCAACAGTGTCCTATAGTAGATCTGCCCTGCTCTGCAGCATAATTGGTTGGGGATTTAGATGGAAAGAGACTGCAGGAGAGAAAGCCCCCTTTTTTTGGAGGGGGGAAATGGTTCTCGTCCGAGGAAGAAAAGCTCTTTTCAGCGGGCCACAACGGGAGATTGGGACAGAGGAGGAGTCCCATCGTGATTAGCCCATTTAATGGCGCGTTTACTTAATTTCTGTATTCACTAGCAACGGTAAACAAAAGGGGAAATAGCACTCGCATTTTTAAGTGCTGCAAGGTGTTGACGTTTGTCAGAAATTTGCGTGGTGCGCCGGAGGCAGTCATAGAGAGAGAAATCACGCGTGACGTGGCGAGAAAACATCTAAAATCGAATTCAACCAACCTCCGGCAACACGGATTTCACTTTCAAAACCATCCAGCACTCACACATGGAAAAAGACAAAGATAGTGTTTAGAAAATGAGTGTCAGCAAGAACCCAACTATTTTAGGTGAGTCCAGCCCTCCCCCTCGTCCACACCCCCTCACCCCTTACTATAACCTGGGCCGGGAACACGTAAGCCCGTGATGAGCATTAATGCTTCCACAATCCAATAATGATCCAATATGAACATGTGTTCAGCCACTTATCAATGTCCTTATCCGTAGCAGGATGGAGAGACGGACATCATGCCAAGAGGTACAGCTAAGCGAAGACTGTATTTAGTCAAGAAATGTATATCAACATAAAAAGACCAGAAACAACAGTGAACAGGCTCATGGAAATAAGCGCTTTGAGGGAGCCTGGGGCGGCGGAGAGGAGCTGGTAGACCTAAGTAAATGTTGTAATAGGCTAGTCACCCTCTCTCTCTCTCTCTCTCTCTCTCTCTCTCTCTCTCTCTCTCTCTCTCTCTCTGTTGCACAAGTGTAACACAAGTCATTACACCCTCTCCCAAATCACCAAAACAACAAAAAAGAAAAGAAAAGAAAAGAAAAGCGTAAACAATCGAAAGTAACAAAAACGCCTACAGCACTTCAGTTGTAAGTTTTGACAAATATTTTATGTAGGAACACCAAGTCAAGAAAAGTGAGGAAGGGATAGAAAAGAGGATGAGACGGGGGAGAGCAATATTTATGTACAAGCAATATTTCTACACGTATATTACAAGACCGGGAGAATGATCGCATTATTTGAGATATACATAATTCAATATAAAATTTTGAAAATAAAAATAAAAATCTGATACAGTCATAAACGATTCAACATTTTTTTTTGACCATGTACCCCACACAGGCAGTGACAGAAGAATAGTTTAAAAAAAGGTGCTTACGACTTAAAATGATTGTCTGATGAACACAAAAGTAAAAAACAGGATTGCATCTTGTCTGCAATGACGGCTGCATCACCACCATCATCATCATCATCATCATCAATCATCATCATCATCATCATCATCATCATCACTTGGACTAAAAACGGAGATGGAGAAAAAAAAAAAAAAGCGACGAAGACACCAAGATGATCTTTTTTTATTCCCTCTGATCGATGTTCCTGATGGAAAATCTTGCATTCAGGTTGTTTTTTTTTTCCCTGATTACAAAATAGAAAATAATAATAATTAAAAAAAAAAAAAAGAGAGAGACATCATGCAAGTAGTCTAGTAGTGTTTGGTGGTGGTGTGGGGGTATGAAGAGGAGGGGGAGGCGTGGGTCCTTTTGAAAGCGCTTTAATAAAAAAAAACGACGTGCTTTTATCTCTTTTTATTTTAATATTTATATCAATCGGTCCTTTTTTCATCCGCGATATTTCATAAGTCTTTTTTTTCTTCCTCTCAGGTCCATTTTCCCTGTAAATATTTCTCTTTTTGTTTGTTTTTGTGTGTGTTGGGGTTTTTTTTTTTGTTTGTTGTTTTTTTTGTTTTTGTTTTATCCTCCGTATCATACATCGCACTCCGAGTCACTCGATGTGACGGACAGGATGGACGTCCCAGTATCAACTCTCTCTGTCATACTGGAAACGCTGGTGGTGGGACTGGCCGCGGTTGAAGGCGACTCTGCCGAGCTGTGAGGGGTGAGACCGGCCTCTGAGAGGGACCTCATACCGGCCGGTCCTATTGCTTGGTGCTGGAGCCTGGAGAAGAAAAGAAGCGAGGAGGGGAGGAAAAAAAAAGGAAAAAAAATGAGAGAAATGGCAATTAGACCTGAGAATGTCCCCCATCCCCTCCTCCTCCTGCAAAACTCGCCTTTCTTTCCCCCTGCCGGCCCCAGCCATGCATGCATGCTTTTATCAAATAGCCAGCTTTCAGGGGACAAAACACAGCACTATTTAGACTTCCAAATGTTGGGAGAAATCTAATGGATTTTTTGGGGTGTTTTTTTGTTTTGTTTTGTTTTGTTTTGTTTTGTTGTATTTGTAGAAAAGTAGGTCTGATCAACGCGCTGGGGAGCAAGGTGGGATTTAAATCACTGCAAGAAAAAAAAAAGAAGCTTTTATTTCTTAATGAGTGTCACAGAAGTTATCCTGTCCACGAGAAGCCATTTCAAACGGGTTTGCCACCTTTACGTGCACTTGTATATTAGGATTTTATGTGTCGTTGAAAGCCCAGTAAAAGTTTCGATTTCAAGTCTAAAATATTATTACTGTTTGTTTGGGTTTTGTTTTGTTTTTTTCAAATTGAATATAGACTCGTATTCAAAAGTGAAAGGAAGCTTTGGCACAGATGCATGTAAGCCTGATGTATGAATGAGTGACGTCGAGGTCCAGGTTACTCCAATCATCCTAAATGTTTATCTCCAATCCACTCACGATAATAACTCCATCGTAGCGGAATAATATCAGTCTGGAAATATATCTCTTCATTTAGCAAAAAGATTAGAATAGTATTCATATGGCTTAGTACTCCCCCAAGTATTTTCTAATCAATTATGGCATTTCACTGGAATGATACCACACTTAATGTTATGAATACAGCCTGTCTGTAAATGCTTTTTAATACGCATGCTCGTTCCAGTGGAGTAATATCAATAATATCTCCCCTTATCCATTTGGAGAGATAATCTTTCTTAACAATCCAAAGTAACATGTGACATTCAAATCGTAAATGCACCAAAGTGGGCGATGAGTGCGCGGTAGTATTTAATGTGCGGCTTAAATAAATAATTTTATAACCCTTGGTAGTTGACACACACACACACACACACACACACACACACACACACACACACACACACACAAATATTGAATATTATTTACAACACACGACAGTTTCTAGTGCACTTAAAGGTCGAGATAAAAAAAAGAAGTTTCACCAGATGAATATTAGGATTTACTCTGTCCTGTATTGTTGTTGTTGTTGTTGTTGTTGAATGAAAAATATGATTAAAAGATATAATTAGAGGAAGTTGCGGTTATTTCACTTGAATAGGAAAAGTAAAAATTATAAATAAATTATGTTTACGTATCCAAAACTCTTTGCTAGTTATTACAGCACTTTCACTCTTCTGCATAACGTAAACAAACTGTTTTATTAAAAAAAAAAAAACTGCAGCTAAAAAGGGTCTCTTCTGTTAAAAAAGTAATATAGTTTCAAACCATAAATATTTGAGAGCGGTTTCATTAATTATTATTATTACTTATTTGAATGCCAAACGTGTTTTTTTTTTAATAATAGTCACAATTTAATTTGAGATAATTCCGTTTAAAAAATACATTTTCTTTAAGATGTTTGTAGATGTAAAACGTAAAATGTTTTCAAAAGATGGTTTCGTATTTTTATTTTATTTTGCAGAAATATTGGCTCTTGGATGTTTCCTGTGGTTTCACTTCATAACAAAAATGTCGCCGAAGCCTGCTCCCACCCTGCCAGACTCTCTGGTGTCCTAGACAGTCTGTGGCTTCGAGCTGAATGTTGTTTAACGTAACATCTTCTTTTATATTTGACGCTTTCTAGATAAACATCGGTGCATTCTAGTGATTTGTCAGTGAGGATCAAATCTACCAACCTGTTTTTGGCTGCCGCGGCTCTGTCTCGTTGCCTCCGGTTTTTAAACCAGTTTCCGACCTGTGTAGGAGTGAGTCCAGTGGCTTGAGCCAGTTCCCTTTTCTTGCTGGGGTTTGGATATGGGTCCTGAAGGTACCACTCCCTCAGCAGGCTCCGTGTCCGCTCTTTGAAACAGTGCGTCTTCTGCTCGCCGTCCCAGATGGTCCGAGGCAGCGGAAACTTCTTCCGCACTCGGTACTTATCGACCGGTCCGAGCGGACGACCGCGGAGCTTCTCGGCCTCCTGGTAGTGCGCTTCCAGCCACATAGCCTGCAGTTTGCCGTGCGAGTCCTTGGTGAACTTGTGGTTCTCCAGGATGTGGTAGAGGTCTCTGAAATTCCCCGTGTGGAACGCCACCACGGCCCGGGCGCGCAGGATGGACTCGTGCTTGTTTATCGCTTCGCACGCTCCGGGAGCCACGGGCAGGGACCAAAGGAAGCGGCCCAGCCGTTCGATATCCCCGGTCTCCTCCAGCGTCTCGCAGACGCTCGCCACCTGCTCCGGGGAGAAGTTGAGGGTCGGTAGCTGAAACATGGACAAGTCTTCTGGAGACCTGGTGGTGGGAGCGCTGTTCGCCAGGAGCAGAGGGCGATCAGCGAAGTTTGGCAGGAAGAAATGGGAGGGATAAAGCTCTAAAGGCGATCTGAAAACCATGGAAATGACCTGAGAGAGAAAGGAAATTATCGAGAAAAAGGAAAAAACCGAAAAAATACGGCAAGTAAAAAAGATTGAATGATTCAATGGCTATCGCCTAATGACACCAGCCTCATAATATCTCCCCCCTAAATCCGCCGTTGAGTGTAGCATTGAAACATTTTGTTTCCCTTTTCTATTGGTCTTCTTGGTGTCGTTGTAGCGTTGTCATGGCAGCCCTGCCAATCACTGTCAAGCGTGCCAATCATTAGCCAGTACGTAGCGCGAGGCTTTCACCACTTGTGCAGCACGCACGGGGGGTTATCAGAGTCTCGGATCTCCACAGCAACCCTCCCGCAGCAGCGCGCACATCAGGCACAAGCCAATGCTCGCCTATCTGCTGAATGGAATGAGCAATTAGAGGGTGGAATATTATTGCGATCTTAACGAGGCTCGTTAAAGCTAAAAGAAGATATGTAGACTGGAGATGCTTAGCAGAGACGGGGAGGGAGGGAGGGAAGCACGGGAAGCTTTAAACGGGTGACAAATGGACAACCGATGACTCCCGGAATACGCGTTTTGAATTGAAGTGAGATTTTTTTAAATATTTTTTTTGTGTAACTGTTTTAGCTCATCGTCCCCCCCTCCCATTCTATTCATTTTTTTGTGAGAAAAGAATGGCGCCGGGGGTATTGAGTGTTTCATTTTCATGTGTTATCAGTTTCTAGTTAAAGATCAAATTATGACACAATACTGTATTTTTTTTTTTTTTTTTACACCGGATCCATCGCTGAATGTTGGCAATTTTTAATGGTTCTGAGATGACTTTACTGCGGCTTACTGGTGTGTGTGTGGTCACTGTGTATTAGGCGGCTGCTAGTAGTCTTGGGTGTATAGCTGCTGTGTGCTGCCGCTCCCCCCCCCCCCCCCCCTCTCCCGCTGTCCCCGGCCTTGCCCCTGGGACGCTGGGCGCAGCCCTGGCCCCCTGCCCGCAGCATCTCAGCCTACCAACAACATTTATTGTCCCAAATGAATATCGATGCCCGGCGTCGTTGTGTTGATTAAACAAAGATCATTGCGTTTCTGTTCGAAAACTAATTTGTCACTGGCACCACCTTTTGATGCCACCAGTTTATCACGGGTTTTGTTTTTTTGTTGTTGGTTTTTTTTTATGGTCCAGCCCTCTAATTAGTATTGGAATTACAATCAAATGACAACATGAAAGCTTCTTGGGGACATAAAAGCAGTTTTCATGCATTTGATCTAATGGTGAGGACATGATCAATGTCCACATCCAGTCACAGGACTCGGCTTACAGCGGTAGCCGCGGCGGTGTGATTTTCATGTTTATGGCTGGAGCGGCTTCATATTTAGACAGGGCTTACAGGGTGTTAAAATAGTGTGAGTTCACTCTAACAAGAATAGTGCTCACATTGTGAAAGGGCCGTGTACAATTAAGGCGTAGCATCTAGACTCCGCTTAATCCGCCCTCAATAAAGCTGACATAATGATCCTAAGCCGCCTTTCTACAAAATCATTCAGGAATTCAAAACTTTTCCTTCCTTCTCTCAGATTTGCACATTCTCCGGCGCTGGCCACACAGACCACCGACTCCAAGCTCGGAGGGGCAGTGAGTAGATGCATGTACTGCCTGTTAGTGTTCACCATTTCACCCCCCCCCCCACACACACACACACATACACCCCACCTGACATATTCCTTCATCTGCGGTGCGTAATTACGCACGTTTACGTTTTACGCACTCATGTTTTGGGCAAAATTTGGGCAATTCGTGCATGTACGTGCGTCCACGTAACAATTTGTGTGTGATAAAGTGTATGTGATACAAAACAGAGGTTGTGATGATCGAGTTGGGGGTGGTGGTGGCGTGGATTTGGTGTGTGTGTGGTGGTGGGGATCTATGGGATCAAACCTGTCCACTGTGCTGTTATACGAGCCTCAGGAGGACTAATTCCAAGTGGCACTTGAATTGGTTCCGTTGGAAAGCTCCGTGGACTGGAAGTAAAGGCTGGTCTTTTCACGCTGGTGTTAAAACTAACCTAGCCTATACCCCCAGACCCCCTCACCCCATCCCCTCCACACTCACGCAGGCACACACACACACACACACACAAACACACACACACACACACACACACACACACACACACACAGTAAGTTGAGAGTGCAGGCTTAGCAGCAATACTCAGCCTATGTAAAGCCTCCCACACCTGACTGGTTCCCTGGTGCACCAATTTAGGTGTTCACCATTCAAACCAAAGCTGCAGGTATTATCTTGTATTATGTTTTAGAGGAGCTTCTCTTCTTTTTTTGCTGGTGGGGGGCGGGGCAGCCCTTGCAGGCAATTCGGAAATCACTCCTAGAAGAGACTAGAGGTGAAATGTAAAACCTGAATAGGGATTGAAGGGGAAAAGCCACTGGTAATTCACATTCTTCTACATGGCTTTTGTTTACGTTAAGCGTGTAATTAACACCCCCCAAACAAGTTTATTCACCTGCCGTAATTGTGTGTTTATCCGAGGGCTTGCTGAATGTTCCGAGCAGCGGGAGACGGGAGCTCTGAATGCACATCGAGCATTTACCGTCTTCACCGTCTACTTACAGCCTAAAACCTCCAGACACCACAACACAAACAACGTCAGCGCGTAAAACTATGGATGCTTGGCTGCTTTGCATCAATACCGTGAGACCCTGATTGGAACTTTGTCAAACAACTTAGAAGACATTCGTATTTAAACGTTATCGTCATTCATCACCATTTGTTAAATGAAAGCGTTCTTGTATGTTCGTGTGGAGCAAACTCATGTTAGTTCCCTCAACAGCCAGTAAGACGGTGCGTTATTTTAATTATCACAATGTCCCATTAAGGAGAGCAAATAAACAAAGCTGATGTTACGTCATGTGGGGGGGAGAGTGAGAGTGAGAGTGAGAGAGAGAGAGAGAGAGAGAGAGAAATAGAGAGAGAGAGAGAAAGAGAGCGAGCGTAAGGGAGAGGGGAGAGGGAGCGAGGGTGAGTGAGCGAGAGAGAGTGGACCAGATGAGAGTAAGAAAGAAAAAGGTGTTAACTGTAAAGGTAAGAGGGAAAGGGAAAGAAGGCACGAAAGAAAAGCTCTTGTTTTATTTTTTGCTCCCTCGTTGACCCCGGGTTTGCAGAGGCTGGCCAGAAAAAGGCAGCACGCTCCTCCCTGGCAAACACAGGAGAGACTCATGTGCCTGCCTGGATTCGGCACAATGAAGAGCAGTGGCTGGTACGTATGCAAGAGTTAGCATTTATTTATTTTTTTAAACATTTTTTATTCTTTTAAATATCTGTTCATTATTCCTTCTCCAGTTCGGCCGTTTCAGCCTGTTTTTAATGCGTGTGAACTTTTCACTTCAAGAAATTAGTGATGCAGAAATTCACAGCTTTATTGTCAAATATCAGGAATTATTACCTTTTCTTTTTGCTCTTGTTCTCCTCCTTGCTGCATCTTCTTTGTCCCTTTGCAGAGCTGTTTGCAGGGTCCAGTTTGCACAGTCCAGGCTGTCACCACCACCGGTTCCATTCATTGGGCTTTTTCTTCTTCTTCTTCTCTTCTTCTTCTTCTTCTTCTTCTTCTTCTTCTTCTTCTTCTTCTTCTTCTGCTCCAAGATCAGGATGGAAATCCAAACGCGGCTACTGTAAGTTTAGTTTGAGCTGACACGTTTCCAGTCTTTGGAAATTATACATCTACTCATTTCTATTTCGGGCACTTCAATATATATATATATATATATATATATATATATATATATATATATATATATATATATATATATATATATATATATATATATATATATATATATATAAAGCTATAATGCCTTGAACAGTGATTGTCGGCAACAGAAAAGCCGATTAGGGTGTTTTAATTTGAATATTTATCTAATTCATTAGTCGCAGAAGTCAGTTTTTAATTCGGTCTTCGGTTTTTGCTATTTTTATTCCTTCAGCTGAAAGATCTGTGCCTGTGCAGGGCAGCTGTGTGACGGTGTCGGGACGGGGCGCACAATCCCCTCCGTCCCAGACTGGCCTTGTCAGGGTACAGACTCTACACTGTGTGCACACTGTAAAAAATATCAATAAAAAATATACTGCAGTTAAGTCTTTCAAAAATATTTTTCTAACGTAAAAAGGTGAGGAAAGGGTTGAAAATCCTTTTTTTCCCATCAAAAATAATGTTTTCGGGACGGTTTTTAATCATATAAACTGAAATTGTTAAAAAAAAAGAGAGGGGAAAGCAACAACAACAAGAAGGCTAAATAAATATTCTAACACGGTTGTGTTGCTAAATTTGCAAGTTTTGTGATTATTTTGAATCCCCTCGTCGCCTCTGGCAGAATTTCACCACGTTTGGGGGAAAATACCAAAATGAGGACAGCGTTTGACTGAGCTGCAGCGACCTTTTACAGTGTGTTTTCTGTTCTACTGTCATATTCAGGCTGGCCTCTGTACTACAGGACGGATTTCTTTTTTTTTTTTTCTTTTTTTTTTTTAAATTTTTCATCATATTGGTTCCAATTACGCACGCGAGTATTTTATTTGGCTTATGTTTTACTTAATTGAACTCACGTCACTGCTCCAAAAATGGGTTTATCTTTAAAAAAGAAAAAGAAAAAAAGTTGTCAAATTAGTGTTAATCACAGTTGCAACGGATCACATGTTGCTGTGCGTTTACATGCATGAACGCAAAGAAGAAGGGAATTCAGGAAACCATTTTTTGGAATAGTCATAATGATGTTAAGTTTAACAGTACAGCCTGTATGAAAGTCTAACATTTTCCTCTCTCTCTCTCTCTCTCCCTCTCTCCCTCCCTCCTCCCTCCCTCTTGTCTTTTATTGTTTTTATTGTGTGGTCTCATTAGGGGGACTTCCTGGCAGGGCTGGGCGCTTGTATCGGAGCTGTCCAATCAGTGTATTTACACGGGTTGTTAGCGACAGTTAATGAGGGCTCCTCCCCGGGCCGGTAGAGAAAGGCGCCTCAACATTAAGATTTACCTTGTGTCAACTCGTTACTTCTAATGAACCTCCATGCAAAAAGCCTTCTTGTACTCAATGGAGCCGTGCGCCCGGATCTCGTGTGTGAGACCCTCGAAGAGTGGAGCTGCAAGCCTCTCTCTCCCCCTCTCTCTCTCTCTCTCTCTCTCTCTCTCTCTCTCTCTCTCTCTCTCTCTCTCTCTCACACACACACACACACACACACACACTCCCTCTCTCTCTCTCCACACCCCCCTCCCTTTTTTTTACTTCCGTTCACTCAGGAGGGTTGCTTTTCTCTGCAGGTCCGGGCTCCATGATGCATGCATGCATGCCTGTGTGTGCACATGTCTGTCTACCTTTGTGAGGACACATTTGATTTGAAAGAGTGTGTGAGAAGGTGTGTTTCTAGAGAAGGTGGGTGGTGCATGAGACCTTTATCTTACGTTACCACGCTGGAAAAGAAATGAACACACACACACACACACACACACACACACACACACACACAGATGTGTTACTGTTGCCCATGTTTTTGGAATACTGCTGTTATTGGCGACTAAAAGTGTGAGCGCAGAGGGAGCTGAAAGAATTGGAGGGTGTTTGACTTTGTCTGCAAACCTGAAAAAATCTTCCCCGATCTTCCGCTGTCGAATGCGGCTTGACGTGCCGACTTATTGCCTCTGCAGAAGTTAGTCTACTGATAACAACTCTTCATATCCCCCATCAGAGTACAGCTCGGGGTCTGGCCCCCTCCGCGCCCTTCGCCCGGCACCTACTGTGGGTTGTTTAGCCGCAACACGTCACTGCTCCAAATTCAGGTACAAACCGGAGGAGTTTGGCGCATCCCCACTGAACTCCTCCAGCCCACAGAGACACCACTTAAAATTCAATTAGTCTCTCCTGTTCCCTCCAGCTAGTCATCATTTACCAAACAGGTGGCCGCGATCAAATTTTGAGGAGGATTGGAAAGTTTAATCCAGCTTGGAATTTTTTTCTTTTGGTCTAAATTTTTAATTTTGGTTGTACGAGTAGGCACACATTCACGCACCTTAGTTTCTCGGCCTCGTTCATTTGAGATATTTATTTTAATAGTAACGACCATTTGTTTGACAGAATAATTTAAAAAAAAAGGCATCGTCTTAGAATCTGACGTGGGGAATGACGCACCTTTACACTTTTCACCTCTTAACCCCCAAACATGGATGGACAGTAGATTTCGCGTTTAAAAAAAAAGTGGTTAAATGTTCACAAACTAATTAGATTTACCAGCCACTGTTCAAAGTCTCCACCCGCCGCCCGGTGCGTGGTATATATGTATATAATGAACTTTTTTATTTATAGGTTTTTACATAAATCGTACATGCACAACCTTGTCCTCCGTTTGAAAGCTGCAGCTCCGTGGAGCAGCAGCAGCAGCGCCAGAGGAAACCGTGTGTTCAGTCTTCCAGGTAGCTGAGCTGATGGGGGGTGGTGGTGAATAAATATAATAATAAGACATATGAGAAGCATTGCCCCGAGATTTCCATATGATGCTCAGTCGCACCTCCCCATTCAGTTAAATAAGTTAAATAAGACCCCCTCCACCACCACCCCCCCCCCCCCCAGCTGATTTCAGCATCCTTAAACTACATGTCACCCACTCAAGTGCATCTGGAGACCCCGGAGAACTTTAGCCACAGTTACATCAGCAGAAATGATTCTCAGAATTTATCCAAGAAAACATGGCAATTTTTTTTTGGACTTTCCTGTCAAGGCTCATTAAGCAGCCGGGCTCCGCAGATAGGAGCTGTGGAGATGGCCCTTTAGCCCGGTGTCACAGGAGCTGACAAGCCGTAATTACTCCGCCTGGCGTATCGCTCTCAAAGCTCACTAATGTGAGAGATGTGGAGACCACAAACAGTACGCATGCGGTTTAGTCTGCTTTGGCCACGCAGTCCCTTTGAACCCGCGCACGCTGCTGGGCCGCGGCCACACGCTCCTCAACTGACATTTTCTGTTTAAGAAGCGAAATAAAACCTGATATTTGTAGGCTGCTGATACGAGACGGGAGATCGGAGTGCGGTGTGAGCGAAAACAACTTCGGTGATGATGCTAATATATGGTGGTGCATTCACTCACGGTCAGAGCTCCGGATGTAACTTGACTGCGCTTCTTCACCTCTTGTGCAATATGGAAGAGCGCATCCGGATGTTTATGCATGAAGTAAATATTCTATGCATAACAAAAACATACTAAAACTATGTATGTGTATGTGTATGTGTGTGTGTGTGTGGGGGGGGGCATAATTATACTTCCACTTTTAAGAAAGACCTTTTTATATAAATGCAAACCACTTCAAACAAGTGTATTTTCTCTTTTATTAAAGTTTGATTTCATAATCGAGTGACGTCAGTGAGCTATAGATCCATATCGAGTAGATGCCCCCCCCCCCCCACTGTGTGTGCGTGTGCGTGTGTGCGCCCGTCATTGTCTTTCTTTTTTTGTTGTTGTTGTTGTTTTTTGGGGTTTGTTCTCCCTTTTAACCTCCCCTCCCCTCCCCTCCTTGACTGTAGCTTTTGACATTGCTCCACTCGATTGCGCGTTTACCCCCGGAGTCAAGTTTGAGACGGGCACGAAGTATAAAAGAGGTGGGCCATGTCATATCCGCTCAGCGCGCGGAGATTGGTGGTGAGGACCGCTGTGATCATTGTTCGGGGAGAACAATCCTCGCGCGGAGCAGACAGGAAGGCAGCATATCAGAAATGAGGAGAAAAAAAATGTCCAGGGTTTGTTGCAGGCGGTTGGACACCTTGCAGAATTCATTTGCATCAGATAGTCAGAGCTCAGCTTCTAGAAGGATTTGACAGCTTCCTCAGTGTCAGTTCGAACTGCACTTGTAGCATTTAGAGGAGATGTGAAGGAATAAATGAATGTAATTTGATTTTGGACGTGAGTGTTAGGCTACACCTGCAGAAAGGCTGCTCGTCAAGGCTGATTTAAATGAAAATTAGACCCGTCGACGCTCAAAAGTCAGAGAATATGAAGCTGTTCTCTGCGATATTGGAGCCTAAAATGTTTCCATGCCATGTTTCCTATCAGACCAGTTCCAAGTCCTGAACTCCTGCAGCTGTTTGTCATTCGGCCTTTATCTCCAGCTTGGCAAAAATAATCACTTGAATTGAAAATATTATGATATAAATAGCTCGAAATCCCCAACTGGGAGGGAACTTCTTCAGGTTGCTGGGGGTTCCACAGAATGGATTAAAAGTTATGAGTGTTTCCTTGACGAATATAGATATGTTTCATTTATTTTAAGTTTTGGTTTGCAGCAAAGTTCTTCATCAGTGCAAACCGGATTTTTTTCTTTAAAATTAAAAGCCAAAGGGGACACACACACGCACACACACACGCACACACACACACACACACACACACATACATATATATATATATATTCGCGAATATGACAGCACATCCCGGCTGCCGTCTGATTGTTGCTGTTTTGGTGGTTTATGGCGCACGTCTGTTAAACGCCTCTCCGTTTATCGAATCCATCACAGCTGCTTCCAGTGAGCAGCCAATCAGAGGCGAGCACCGGAACTAACCGTCCAATAACTGGATATTATCTTACAGGATAATAATCAAGGGATGCGGCGGGCAAGGAGCCGGTTATTCACGGGTGAGCTGCATCCGTCCGATCTGATTTGTGTCATGTATCGCAGGTTGACTCGCGAGATCAATAGCGGATGTCTGGGAGAGCAAATGGGGAGTAGAGGAAGGGAGGTGGGAGGGAGGAGACGGTGGGATGCGCTGCTGCACAGGTACGAGGAAAGGAAGGGAAAGGAGAGGAGAAGGAAGGAGGGAGGGAGGGAGCAACAGGTCAAAGCGGGGAACCACAGCTATGCAGCATATCGTGTTGTTCGGACATAATTAAAACTGAAAGAGAGCGGAAATAAAAGCCAAATAATTAATAAATAAATGAATAAATATTTAGGTAATCGGTAACCGTCTTAATCAATCCTCATCCCAGATTAACAGTTGTCATTAATCATGGACGATGGATATTGTGGATTTAAAATTTTTTTAAATGATGGCCACCAGGGTAGTTGAAGATGTTTTTTTCGTTTTATGTTCTATTTAAATGTGCATAATTTAAACACAAAATAATAATAATAATAATAATAATAATAATAATAATGATAATAATAATAATTATAATAATAATAAGGATGATAATAATAATAATAATAACAATAATAATAATTTAATGGGCATATTCAAATCTCGACCTGTCTGTGTTTTTGGACATGTAAACGAATTTTCCCAACGTTTTTACTGACATAAAGCAAGTGTGTGTGTGCGTGTGTGCGTGTGTGCGTGCGTGTGTGCGCGTGTGCGCGCGCGCGCGCGCGTGTGTGTGTGTGTGTGTTTGTCTTTCTCAGTGCAGTGGTTGTTGGCTGACAGTATCACTAGTTTGTATACTCACCATGCACAGCGACTCCCTGCTAGTGAAACCATAATGTTTTCATACGCATGGGGCTCTCTCTCTCTCTCACACACACACACACACACACACACACACACACACACACACACACACACACACACACAATCCTAAAAGCACTGAAAAACCCGCTGCATGTAACCTGCCATATCCAGCTCACACACGCAAATATAAAAAAAATCAGCCCACTGTGATACACACAACACTGACAATACCCCATAAAATACACACAGTATGCACTTCATGTGACCTCTCTGCTGGACCCCCCCCCCCCTCCAGCCAACCAGCAAGGCCCCCCCCCCCCCCTCCAGCCAATCAGCCCCCCCCCCCCCCAGCCAACCAGCCAGGCCCCCACCCATTACACATTAGGATATTTCAGCTTTATTATAATAAAATGTTCATTCATTATTCAGCTTGAAATTATTAGCTGAGGATGGCAGATGTCAAGGCGCGATGGAGATGTTTGTGTTTGACCGATTTAAGGAGCCATTATCTCGGCCTCTTATCAAACATTCATGGGTGGCAGCTGTAGTTGTGGATCTTCTGCCCTCCATCGTTTCTCCTGTGGCCGCTTCATCTCTCATCACAGGGAGCCACGACCTTTCCACTCAGTTACCCTATTATCTTTTAACATTTAAGAGATAGCTCAACCACTTCAGGAAGAAAAAAAACAGAAAAATCTAAAAGCTTTTCAAATATATATATATATATATATATATATATATATATATATATATATATATATATATATATATATATGATATGAAATTTCAAACAGTCCAGGTCAGTAAACAAAAAAGAGGATTTGCCAGTTAAGAGTCCAGAAATCATGTATCTAATAAAACAGGTAGGAACATAAAGCTAATAATTAACAAGCTTAAGCTGGATGATGCACAAATTCAAGTCAGAAATATTCCTGTTATTAAGATTGTGATTACACTTCACTCAACGCATTGGTGTTATGATTAGTTTTTGGACACTGGATCCAAGAGAATGAATTAAATGTCCTTTTATTCTCCACAGTTATCATATTAAATGTTTAAACATAAAAAATGCATTCAGCAACTTATGTCAGTATGAGCATTTAGTCATTAATTGGCTATAAAATTAAATAAATACAATTATTTTTTTCATTTTTGATGGGTTTTAGTTGTTATCCTATTGATAAATATGTATAATTTTAAGTTAGGCCTAAAAGTTTCTAAATGATGCAGCAGATTTGTTGTTATTGTCGAAGAAATTAAGAGATTATTATGTTTTTATTGGTATTTTTTTTGCAACGTGTAATATTAATCGTGTATTATAAGAATTCTCTGCCATGGGCTGTTAGCTTTATATTCCTCGAAAACACAAAACAAAACACAGCATACGTGAGTCAGAAATAAAACTTTTTCTAACATATACATATTTAGAATTTATTTTTGCTATCAAATTACTTATAATAGTCAATAGATCATTTTAATCGTCTTTCCATTAATGTACATAAATTCAGAACATAAAACCCAACAGAGTGACAGTGAGTGAGGAGGCTGGCGCACTTGTGCGGGCGTCATCTTCTCTCACTGTGAGTGCAGCGACCATCCAGCGTCCCTGACTTCTTGTAATTGCCCTGTGAGCGCTGGCTTTCATTCTTCTGACCCCTCGGTGAAGATCCCGCAGCCACCCGCCACCCCTCGCCGCCCTCCCCGCACAATACTGCGTGTGCGTGCGCGCTCTGCGGTACGTGTGCTAAATGTCGTGCAGAGGTAATGGGAAGTAGTCGGAAGGTAAGGTCGTGGGTTCACGGCGGGGTTAAAGAGACCTGTCCATGGCTCCCGTCCCACCCACCCACCCCCTCCATCCCTCCCCCCTTTTCCCCCAACACAGCTCCGCTTCTTCCTTCCTACAAGAGGATGTGCCGAGCGTGCCACCGTCCTCACCCCGCAGCGACCCCGTCACCGCGCACACCCTGTTTGTTTTTCTTAGTTTATGAAATCTTCCCCCGACAGGAAAGCCACCAATATCACCACGTCACTGAGTGCTGGTGAGTTTAGCACTTAACATCCCTCCTCGGCTGCTCCCTGAGAAATCTTTTGTGTTTGTGCTTGTAAAGTCTGGCGTCTATTTATGTCCTCGCATGCAACAGACTGTTTGCTTCTGCAGCTGATCTGCCTTTCGCGCTTCTCTCTCTCCCACCAACACTTCGTGTTTTAAGCATATATGTGTGTGTGTGTGTGTGTGTGTGTGTGTGTGTGTGTGTGTGTGTAAATTCTTGCCCTACTTACAGTTAAAAAAAAGACTCTTAAGGCATCAAGGGGAACTTCTGATGGGGCGTCGTTTTATCTTAAGCTATGTGTTTTTTTTTTAATCGTTGGAAATAAGACCCCCCCCCCCCAAAAAAAACCTTAATAAATAAATAAATAAATAAATAAATAAATAAATAAATGCTTTTCTTTATGTCTCTTTGAATCGAGTCTTGAAGGCATCCAGCACCTTTAAGTAAGCTGTTCAAAGACAAAGACATAAAGGTTCCTCCTTTTTTTTAATGTTATTATCTCATTAAGAAGAACAGCCTGCAGGTCAGGTGGGTTATTTTCCGTTTTAATTTTAAACTCATCACTCTTTAGGTCTCTCTTGGATTTTCTCTGCAGTGTGAACGTCTGCATTATGGAAATCATTTCTCTGTCATGTGATAATTCCTTTAAGAATAAGTGAAACACTAATGGTCACAGGCTGGCACGGCAAGGAGGAGAAGAAAACTACAGCTTTAAGATGAAAAGGCTTGTGTTTCCATTGGTAATATTACAGCTTTGCCCTAATCAACACTGTTTTTGGATTATATTTCAATATTCTAAATAGCTGGAAGAAACAGGAATTATGTGTAGCTAGAAAACTGACGTGAAACACATGTAAAGCACGAACTTCGCAATACGAATACCTTCTGTAACTTGTAGAAATCATAATTATAGGTCATAATAATTCTTCTTAATCTAAGTGAAAACCCTGTGGGGGGGGGGGGGTGTACACATGGACATGACAATACAAACACATTCTTATTACAATCCAGACAGAATAATAAACTGTCACAACACAACAAAATCAAAGAAGAGCCACACATTATTCATCTTTAATAGTCAATAAAATGATGGTAAAGAAGATGGAACAAGTTATAAAATCCTGTTTTAGGCTCACATTTGCAGCAGCCGACAGAAACATTATTAGGGTTGAACGATTGAATCAGTCTCAGAGGAAAACAACTGAATTAAGCAACCAAGACTATCAGTTGCAACACTCCTAGAATCAAAGATGGCGGGAGAGATAACAGGATAGACAACAGAGGGTTAAGAGAGAAGAGGCAGCGGAGAATGGAGAAGTCATATATCCTCAAAGCCGCTGTTTGAGATTTGCCCGACAAAAACCGAGACAATACCAGAATAAAAACGGCAACAAAGGTTCTGTGGGGCTTTGCATTGGCATGGAGAGGCCTGTAGAACCGCCTGCGTCTCTCATCCTCCTCTCTTTCTCTTTGTGTCCGTATGGAGACATCTATACTGGAGACAGAGCAAGATTTTGGTCGTCTGCCTATCTCCTCCTCACCATGGCGCCCCTGAGACCAAGCGAGCAAGGACTGTATGCGTGCAGACACACACACACACACACACACACACACACACACACACACACACTTTTAGCTGCCACAGAGGAGAACAGCTTGGCTTGGTGTTACACTGAAAACCCCACTTTCCCTCAATCAGACAGACAGGTAGACAGCTGGGTGTTATACGCTAAATCCCTTCCCTCATGTGTCCCGCCTAACAAGGACTCCACTCTCTGCTGTCACTTCTCTCTGTCTGCTGCTTGCTTTATCTCATGCCTCATGCTTGAAAGGAAGAGAAGGGAACCAGCTTTGGGAAAAATATTGAACTATGATATGATTGCAAGAGTATGAAAAGTTTAGCGCTTTCAGATCTCAAAGGTCACGTTTGTAAATAAAAGAAGACAATATGAGAGAAGGCGTTATCTATCCCGCCCTTGTCTCACTCTGCTTTGACCCCAAGTTCAATCCCTCTAAGCACCACTTCACCCTGTGTGTGTATGTATGTGTGTGTGAGAGAGAGAGAGAGAGAGAGAGAGAGAGAGAGAGAATGAGAGAGAGCGATGGGAGAGGGTGGTGGTCAGGCTTGGCCTACTGACTCATCCACAGAGAGGACTGTGTTGATACAGGAATGAAGCCATCAACCCCACATACACACACACACACACACAAGCGCACACACACACACACACACAGACATACACACAGATGACAGCCTCTTCCCATCAGTCTTTTGTTGTGCTTGCCAGTGATGATGATCTCACCACATAGCAGGACTAAGCCTCAACAGTCAGTCAGTTTGGCAGGTAGACAGGCAGCCAGTCAGTAGAATGCCCATCCCCATCATCCAGCCAGCTCTGTAGGTAGCAGATTATTATCAAAATACTAAATTATTCTGCTCGCAGTCACATATCTTTACTCCAGCTCCTCTTCTATGAGGAAGTAACTCAAAATCATGCAAGACAACAGTGAGAACTGAGAGGAGGACAAAGAAAAATTACATCAAGTTCATGTTTTTCTAACTTGAGCAGGAAATTCTGCCGTCCAGCATCAGATATTCAACAAATAACCACATCACATTAACAGTGATGTCTATTTTTATTACAAAAAAACAGTCAGACTCAGAATTTTCAAGTCTCACAAAAGTCTAAGAGAAACCTTAAAACCTTTTTTGTTTCCAGCAGGTTGAACTCCAACAGCCTCTTCTCCGGTCCCTGAAAAAGCCTCTCAGTTGGCCGCTGACAGTTTTTCATAACAAAGATGAAGAAAACTGAACGCTGTAATCGCAGGTTTCCACATAGAGGGTTTTATATATAATATGGTCCCTTCTTTTTCTCTTGGGTTGTCAGATGTTATTCTCACAATCAAATCAAACTTACTCTTTCACACATGTTCTTTCTGTCTAAGTGTCCTTAGATTTATCAAATTCAGTTAGCATCCACTGTCAGAATTCTTTGAACTGAACTGTATCTTCCTGTTCAGGTATAGAATGGGCTATACAATGAAACCATCTTTACCTTCAAAGTGGATTTAATGCTTTATTTTATTTCTTAAGTAATTAAGTCCTTTCACACTCGAGAGGAGGAATGTTGACTCGGACTACGCTGGGCAAATGTCAAACAAATTCACAGTCTGCCAAGCCCTGCTGCTTTTTAAATCACATGATTTGGTGGAGCTTGAAAGGAAACATTATATTTCAGTGCTGGATGTTGTAGTAGAACGATGAAAATGTAATTTACAGTTTGTGCCTTACATACTTGACGCAGCGCTATACCATGCACCGAGGGCGCACGTCCACTACTGACTCAAAACCACAAGCTTTTATTATTTTTAACCGAGATCTTAGTCCCTGAAAATATACAGATTCATATTTTTCACCTCTGAAAATTAAAAATAAAGAACAATGTGAGCTAATTATTTGTTTACTAACTCATAGCTGAGTTGTACACTTCCTCAGCGCTGTCCTACACACAACTCTAGTTTGAGAAGGAGAGAGTGGATGATTTTTCTTTTTCTATTTTTAATTAATTTATTTAGTTATTTTAAAAGAGAATCGGGCATTGATATGCAAGCGGTGTGCCTGATGAGCATGAACAAAACAGAGTGCTGGAGTTGGAATATTCTAAGAACAACTGTATCCATTGTTGTGCTAATCCTAAATGAAATATGTATTCAGTAAAAGGATTAGGGCGTCCAGTGTCATAAAAGAAACCACTTACCAGCACCAAAGGTAATTTGTAACCTTAGCAACTGCTTGTGGAAATGAATGGGGGATTAGGATTGGCTGCAGCCAGAGCTGTCTTCATGCAGTCAAAACGACCTACACACGCACACGCACGCACACACACACACACACACAGACACACACACACATAAAACAATGATCATTCATACGAAGTTCAAGTATACTGAGCACAAATGCAAGCGTGAACTCATTGGAAAAAGTTGTGCAGCGACACTGAAGTCCTTTTACATGTATTTTACAAGAAGTGCAACAAAAAAATAACACCAGGCTGCACGAGCGAGAAGACGGAAAAGGACCAAATCGGAAGCATCTAATTTTGTATTAATATGCTGTATGTTGTGAACAAAAAAAAGTACTTTGAGCAACACGTCACGTGGTTTGTTATCGACCTTTCACTTGCGAGGATGCTGCTTTGTAAGCTGGCAAACTGCTGACTAACAGTAATTAATGTGTGTAACATGTTCAAGGCAACTGTGCATTGTTCAGCTCTGTATACATTACAGCGTATAATGCTTTGGTAAACCTAAAGGGAGGGATGTTCTTGAGTTGTGAGAGACCCTCAAAGGCCAGCTTGGGAGTTAAGTCGGTTAGGATTCAGTTTAGTTTGGAGTGTGTGTTTGTGTGTGTTTGTGTGTGTGTGTGTGTGTGTGTGTGTGTGTGTGTGTGTGTGTGTGTGTGTGTGTGTACACACGCCTTTTATCTCGTGTGTGTGATGTGTTCCCTGGAAGCCAAGAGGCGTCAACCGTACTCGCAAGTTCTCACATTACACGTAATGATTCCAACTCTTGCTTCAACACACGGGAGCGAGTGTGTTTGCACGAGTGTGTATGTACAGACGGAGAATGACAAACAGAAACATTCGGTAAATACATTCATAGGTTGAAGTACATGCTGGTGCAAAGACAAATACATTAACATGGATAGAAGTTCAAGAGAAAAAGAACAAAAGCCCGGAAGGGATTATGTTCTAAATATCCACTTCTGTCTAGTTACGCCACCTTGTTCGAGACATCTCAAATAGCTAATTGCTTAATCATGCAGAAGTGACAAAGCCCAACCTTGTTCTCATCTGTTTTCTTTCTCTCTGGCTTAATTCCGCCAGCGTTTGGTGTGTAATGTCTTTGCCATACATGTGTATTTGCTGGTCCCCTCCTCACTTTGTCTGCCTCTTCGTCGCTCACTCCATGTGACTCATCATCTTCCTTCTCTCACCTCATACCTTCTTACTTTCTGTCACTCCCTCTGTAAGCCTGGAGAAGCTATTAAAGTGTTAAAGTGGTGGCAAATGGCTTCTTGGGTGACATTTGCTGACATTCAAGGAAGTGCATTTATCAGCGTACTACAGTTCACCTTGGTGAATGAAATCCATTTGTGCTGCTGTGATGGCCTGGTGGTCTCTCTCTCTCTCTCTCTCTCTCTCTCTCTCTCTCCCTCTCTCCATCTCTCTCTCTCTCCATCTCTCTCTCTCTGTCTCTCTCTCTCTCTCTCCATCCCTGCAGCCCTGTCCCTAAATGGATGCCCAGTGTACAGGGAAATGGCAAGGTGGCGCATGGCTTCGCAGCTGCTCTCAAATGTCATGCTGAAGAAAAAATCTTTAATGGGCTAAGTGTAGCCTTTCCAGTCCTAACTTGTCAGGTAATCAGAAATCTTTCTCTCTTTCCCTCTCTTTCCTTCTTCACCCACTTTTCCCTTGTTCCTCCCCAACCCCCTGGGGCCATGACACACCACTGATTACCTGTTAAAACAATCAGAGAGTGGGATGGCATGAAAGAGGAAGACTGCTTTTAAGATAAGAGGAAATTGTATCCTCTTCCTCATCTCGTTCATTCAAGCAGGCTGGATATTTTTATCCTGGTTAGGATTTTTTTCTTAAGCTTAGGTATAACGCTATGGCACCAGTGTCACCTGGAACATGACACCTCCTTTTATAAGTGGGTGATTTTCATGTAAGTGAGGGGATTTTTTTACACTATACCTACCGGAACTGGTGTTAACCTGTCGCAGATTGTCACGATTTCCATCAGGAGGGTTTGATATGTGACACAGAAGGACCGAACTCATGACAGTAGGTAAACATATCCTTCACCAGCTTGTGAATATGCTCACCTTACCCATACTGTACAGTCTTATGAACCAACTGAATTAAAAGAATTCCAGACATGAAGTGTGTTGCTTTTCTGCTGGTGGTCTGCTGTAATTCACCGTTCTGTAACATTTTAGCCTCTTTCAGATTTACAGTTTTCTCATCAACTCTCCTTTTTAGCAACAGGTTTCTATAAAAGCGTACCAGAACCCGTAGCTCATACAGCGCCAGGTAAGAACTGGGGGAAGAAGGGGAGGCGCTGATAATGGTTCTATTACTGCGACACTGTAAAAATTAAACTGGAGCTTTCGATCACACCTCACACTTTACTTTTACATCTGGAAATATTTTCTCTGTAGTCGCAGCGACAGTGAATCTGGTTTGTTAATTCAACTATTTGTAGTATTCATTTGATCAATGTTGACTTGAATAACAAGTATTCACGTTGATAGTCTCTACCCGGTAGAACGAGCTTCAGGAACACCTGTAGTTTAATTGTCATTTAAATCAGGCCTTACATTATATACCTATCTTCCTTTTAATATTGAACTCCTTGATTGCTAACTGTTGTTTTACTGCTTCTCAAGTGTAATTTTATACCGTCTTGATATCGCCTTATTGTATTTCCAGATGTAAAAAAAACCCCACTGGGACTTGGCCCTGTTTGAATGGCGCTAGAAACCTGCCTCTCCTTGGCAGTAGTTCAAACCTCATTATCTCTCATTTCTATGTAATTTAATGTAAACCCTACCTTTAGGTACTGTAGCATGTCTACAGTTACGCCCTATTAATGTAATGGCGCAACTATTCTGCGCCATTACATGGATGCAATAGTTTCGTGTGACATTTGTTCCTGGCAGAATCCATTTCTAGCTGTCGGTGACTGACAGCGAGGAGTATCGACAGATTTTCACGCTGGTTCAAAAATACTCATTTGAACAATGCAACAATTGCAACGACGGCAACAAACCGAGGAGCTTAAGTTAAGTTAAGTTTTGTTGGGTTTTTTTTTTTCTTCATAATGTGTATCAACGAATCTTTCTTCTGGTTACAGAACAAAGCCTGGAGTTTCTGATTTATCTCTTCCTGAGTCCTTTTTTTGATAGAGAACGCATAAGATTGTAATGATTAGAGGGTTTAGAGTTAATTAGGTGATAAAAAGTTTCACCCATAGAAGTAGCTCATTAACAGTGATACCATTTTAAAATAGTCTCAAATAAAATCACTGTTTTCATCCAAGATATTGTCTCATTTACGGGTTGTACACTCACTAGATTGCTATGTTTACGAGTGTGTGTGTGTGTGTGTGTGTGTGTGTGTGTGTGTGTGTGTGTGTGTCGTGATAAAACGCTAACGTCTGCCCACCTCTCCAAAATGCTTTGTATCTGGACAATAGCCCAGGTCAGAGCAGTGAGGCAGGCAGGCGAAGGTTGACTGTGGTGGAGGTGTGGAGGCCAGGGGATGCTATGTAGCTAACACACCCAATCCAAAGGAACCATTCACTCATGGATGTTTTCACATAAGCAGGTAAAAGCATACACACACACACACACACACCCAAACCACCGCTTGCCTGCCGGCGTCTGCGTGTGTGTATTTGCACATGTAGTCCAGTAGCGAGGTGTGATATTTTCCTGCAGGCAGAATGTTAAAAAGAAGAAGATGAGGGAGAGAAAACTCAGAAGGAAATGGAAAAAAAAAAAAATGGCTGACAGGAGGAGGAACGTTTGAGGAATCAGAGGGATTGATTGACAGATTTGACCTTTTTGTGGTGTACCACCTAACAGAATATCTCCTTATTGAATCTTTTAGATAAATACATTTTATAGACAGTGTTTTTCCCTGTGTGTTTAAAAATTCAAGCCAAGAAACGTGTCTGAGTGACATTTTGGCAATATAATAGCACCCTGTTGAAATGCAATCTAAGTAGGAACTCCGGAAAGTCATTTCCATTTCTGATATTCAATTTACTTAAATATATGCCTTTGTTTTTAATGTGGCTTAAATTATGTCTGCCTGAAAGATGATTGCATTCCTCAAAATTAATCCAGTACGAATAGAGAGCAATACAATGGAGTTTTTATTTTCTCTCTGTCACAGCATTGATTAATTACATAAAAGAATCAACTGTGTTTTCCTTTTTACCCAAACCCCTCTGGATGAGCCACAAACTTCAGTGCGACAGATTTCATTTAGATCGGACTTTCAAATGAAAAATAACCCGTATGGAGCAAAAGCGCAGCTTAAAACCATCAGAAATAAGCAAGAAAATATTTCATCACGACAGCTGTACCACCTCCAATGCCATTTTGTAAAACTGCTAAATGTTTATCATATTTTTGTTATCTAATTGGGTGATTTATTCAAATAAATTGTGTATGAATACGACTTACCTGCTTGCTTAAAGGTATCATTTGTTATAACGTGCAAAACAGATGTAAGAAGAGCTCCACCAGAGAGGTTGTTCTCAGAGGACATTTGTAGACATGTGGAAGAGTTCAAAACTGCAGACTTTATGCACATCAAGGTAATATGGGGCTGTACTCACATTGCCCAATGAATGTATTTATCTTTGCACACTGACAAAGGATTTAACACCGTAGTGGAGCGAATGTGAAAGCAACAGGCTAAAGTATACGCAAACACACCTGTTCATCTAAATAAGTACGTAAACACTCCATCACACTCTGAAGTCTATTAGCGGTGTGCATTGTTGTTTTCAGCTCTGCAGTTCAGGCGAATAAGCGGAGGGTTCATGATTTTGACATTATTCTGTCAGCGAGTACGCATCCTTTCCAAAAGACCAGACCCTTTAAAAGTCAGGCCTTTCTTCCGCCTCACATTCTGCCCTCTGACCTCTTGATTGATAAGCAGGCTTTCCATTCAGCTGAGCATGGACTGCCGCACAAAGACTTCAGAACAGGCAACAACCTTTGGGGTCGCACATCATTTGTGAGAAATGATTCCAGTTTTCGCTGCTTGGCTTTTTAAAGATGCAGGTCTGAGCCTGCCGACGAATCGTACTGCAGTGAGCTTGCAAAGAGGAGCACGAGACAAAAACATGGGTACGACTTCATCTTGTCTCTCCTGCTCTCCCTGTGGGTAACAGGAATAGGGGTCTCTTACTGTGCAACATGGCTGCTGTCAGGGATTCATCCCCACACAGCAGAGTGAGACCCATCTCTCAGGGATCATGTGTGTGTGTGTGTGTGTGTGTGTGTGTGTGTGTGTGCGTGCGTGCGTGTGTGTGTGTGTGTGTGTGCCGAATGACGAGTGAACTGCAGCAGCTCTAAGAAAAGGCCACAAAATATCTTGTCCACTCCTTTCCCTAGAGAGCCTATCCGTGAAGTGCTTTTCTGTGTTAGAATCTGGGACACAAATGCGTGTGTGTGTGTGTGTGTGTGTGTGTGTTTTGGTGTTTGTGAGCAAGCCCCCTGTAGACTTTGCTATCCTTCTGACAGTGTGTGTCTCAGCTATGATAGGGTAGGCTGATAAAATGTGTGCCAGCCTGTTAACCAGCTCTCCATCCAGTCAGGTCAAGCAAACGCCTTCACATCTGTGGACAGTTTTCAACTGTTCCCCCACAGCATCTTTCTGCACCTTTTGTTTATCAGACACAGCAAATACATAAAAAAAATCACATGTACAATAAAACCCGAAAAATGTCTGACATAACACGAGCTCAGAACTCAAATATTGGCAGTGATATGACCATTAGACATCAATTTTGTTGACTTTTACCCTCCTGAAGATTATTTAAAATGCAGAAATAGCATCATGATAAGAGAACAGGTTAACCTTTGTACGAACTAGTTTCAAATCAGTTTGTACTTACTAATATACATGTAATAACTTGTAATGTGCTGTATTTTTGTTGATTTGTTTGACTGGAGATCAGTCAAACACCAAAATGTTTGTGCTTGTAAATCCCCTCAATTCGGTTTGTACAAACCGGTTTAGTCAGTGTTTGAAAACCTGTTCATGATTATGTTTGTACGACATTAGCAAATAGTTTGTGATTTAATTATTTTATATCTTCTCCTAAAGCATCATTGATAGTTGTTATCTGTCAGTTAAAGTTATTTAAAGTTTCTGCTTAAATAATTTCAGGCGCAAGACGAGAACGTACACATTTTTTTCGGATATTTTTATCTTTCATTTACTTTATCAGTGTTTTACTCACTCTCCTTTGTTCCAAATCCTCACATGAAATCAACACATACACACACGCACACACACACACACACACACACACACACACACACACACACACACACACACACAAGCAAATAAATTATTAAGTATCTCTCTTCCCTCTTAATGAGAAAAGCCATATCTGAAGTTAGAATTGGTAATTATTAATTATTAGAGGGTACGGTGCCTCAGAGTGCATAGGGGTCACAGTGATAAGATGCAGCACCACACTTGTAGTGCCATCCACTAGCACAGTGCTTCAAAGATCTTGGGAGTGGCAGCCATGACACTTTGAGGCTCGGCGGAGGAGGCCACGCAGTAATCATAATTGTTTCTAGATCAAGCAGGCCGTAATTAATTTGCCTGTCTTGAAGTTCAGCAAGGGGGAATAATGGCTGCTGGTAAGGAGGAGACAGTGGAAGATGGAGTGTGTGTGTGTGTCTGTGTGTGTGTGTGTGTGTCTGTGTGTCTGTGTCTGTGTGTGGCTGAGTTAAAAGAGTTCCTCTGAGAGTGTCTGAGCAATAACAAAAGCTGTGCAAAAGCAATAAAGGTAGAAAAATGTGATGCAATGTTTAGTTATGCGTTGTCTGACCACAACAGGAGCTAAGGTGGTAGATTGTGTGTGTACGTGTGTGTACGTGTGTGTGTGTGTGTTTGTCCGTCCTCTTGCCATCCCATTGCGATGGAATTGAAATGCCATAACAGCGACAGTTTGTCCGGCTGCTTCTCTCCACTTAATAGTTCTACTGCGGCGGTATTTAATGCAAGAGGCCCTGGCTTTTTAAAAACTATTTAAAAGAACGCGCACAAATCACAGTGTGCAGAAAATGACCGTCTTAATGAAAACTGTTCCTTCAACACTGCCCTGTGGGAGGCCCGGGACCTGGGGAGGGGGGGCTACTTGGGAATGCAGGGACCACAGGGTGCAGAATAATGACCATGGAACCTGGACTGCAGAATGCACGCTTGTTATGCTAAAAGGCAGGACTGGTAGCCTAAGGGCTACGATGGGAGGGCAGAAACATACATAAACATAGGGAGGGGACAACTGTTCCTTAATAACCTCTGGTAAACGCTGCCCGAGATAATTAAGGTGCCCGAGAGGAATAAGAACAAACAGACTGACACTCTGAGTCAGCTGAGGTTGTAGAAAGTTGATTCCACAACTATGTTTGGAGTTCCACAGGAGAAACGACGACAGCCGAGCCTCGTGTCTTCACAACACGGTCCAGAAACAGACCACCAGGCATGTTTTATACATTATATTTACATGAAAAGGACTCCAAGGTTCACGTCAAGCGTTTTGCTCATTCGTTTTTGTAGTTAGAATTACCGGCACTGATTTCCCTGATTGAAGTTCTGTTGAAAGCCATTCTTTTTTCACATTTAAGACCAAGTTTAAAATTGTTCATGTGTGTGTATGGCGTTACTTTTATGTTATGTAATCAGATGAAACAGGTATTCAATTCTCCAAAATGACTGAGAGGAAAAACTAGTGGCACTACAATCAAAAGATGGTGGGAGATCTTAAAAATGTAGGAACGTGATCCAGAAACTGCAAGCTTTTCAAAGTCTTGTAAAGACACGTTTTATTTGACCAGTCAGCAAACTGTTTCGATTTAAGCAAAAAGCTTCAAATGAATGCAATTTAAACATAAATTTAACAATAACAATAAAACCTCCCGTAGACTGCAGCATTGATATTTATGCTCTCAAACAAATTAGATTTTACTCTCTAATTTCCTGTAAGTAAACATTCCCTCATTATCAAAATACAACATTTAAATCTGGTGTGTAAATGTGCGAGAGCGTGCAAATGTGACAAAACATTAAGCCACAGTGTTACTTGTGTGTGTGTGCGTGTGTGTGTGCGTGTGTGTGTGCGCGTACGTGTGTGTGTGTGTGTGTGTGTGCGCACAGGCAAATGGATCTTTGTTTTACAAGCTCTTTACTAAAGTAATAAACAAAGATTGCTGCCATCAACATGCAACAATGAAAGTGATGATGATAGTGATGATGTTGACAGATTTGATGATAAGACAACAGCTGTCACCAATGATGACGATGGTGACAGTGATGCTTCTTTTGTGTGTGTGTGTGTGTGTGTGTGTGTGTGTGTGTGTGTGTGTGTGTGTGTGTGTGTGTGTGTGTGTGTGTACCTGAACCTGACTGATTTTCTTCATCCCCAGATAGGATTCCAGAAAAAGAGGTGTGTTACTAATCTTTGCAAGAATGTCAGGTGTGTGTGTGTGTGTGACAGCGAAAGCGTTGATTACACTCTCCTCTCCAACACAGAGAGCCGACATTTCTCAAGTGTGTGTAATTACAGTGAGCACACAGCCTGCTAAGCATCCTGTCAATCAGAATCAGATAGAAGACACACACGCACACAAACACACAAAACTATTGTGTTTTGAGTTTGTGCATTCAAGTGTGTGCAATTAGCTGGTGTGTGTGTGCGTGTGTGTGTGATATTAACCCAGCAACCCTCTGTCCTATGTGAGAATTTGGCTCCAAAGATTGTGTACATGTCTGCACAGAGCCTCCTCGTCACTCCTCCTCTTGCACAATGACAAGGTTTGGGTTTCAAACACACACAGACTGACAGTCAGGTGCTAAACAGAGGCTATAGCGATTACCCTTTTAGCTTATGTAGCTCGTATAGCTCAATTATGGTCTAAAGGAGGATCTAGGCCCAAGGCCAAAGCTGTCAAGATGTCTTGCTGCCTGAGAATCCGAGTCATTCACAGCTCACCCGTCAAATATCGTGGATGAGTCTGTCAACCCAGGATTAGGTTCAATGACAATGTTATTCAGACTTCCCTATCAACATTTTTAGACGTGTGGCAACATAAGTAGAACAATTAGGCAGCAATAGCACCTCTTAATATTTGTAAAAGACAATTATCCTGCATACACTTTTATTCTTTGGTTCAGAATATTTCCATGTTGTATTTTAACCTTCATTTCATTTGAGGGAATCTCACTGAGAGCACTTCTCTGCTTTGCAGGAGTTCCCTGATCACATTCACACTCTTACATAATCACACCTGGAAGCTGTCCAGCACTACCACAGTTTGATCAACTGTCAGTGAGTAACACAACTGGAGTGGTTAGAGTTAAGGACCTTGCTTAAGGGCACCTCAGTGGTGGTAATGAGGGAGGTGCAAACACTGCTTTTTCACATTCCCCACCCCTCCACACTTTCCTTTTTGAAAGAAATTAAACTCAAGAAAACAGTAAAAAAAACAAAACTGGGGACCCTTTGGTTATGAGATCACATCTTGCTTTAGGCCACCACTGCTCCTGAACTCTTCATAATGGTTAACAGTTTGCTTGACTAGTGTGATCGCGCCTTACTGCACCTGGGCAGGTTAGACTTACTGAGGCTGTGACACGGTTGCAAGAGGCGACCTTCACCATGGTGCTGCTGCGTGTGCATGAGCACAAACCCAGGCGTGGAGGATGGACAGGATGTCGGACCCGTTACTGATAAACAAGAATTGTCAAGAAAGCCTCGAAAGCTTCGCTCATCAAATGCTGCCTCTGCAAAAATACCTTTTGTGCACTGCGATGAGCTAAAAATTCTTGCTTCGCACAACCGACACCATCGTCACACCGAAACAACTACAAATCGGACACACAAAGTCAGAGGCTTTGCTCTGTGCTGTTTTCCTTGGTGCTGACATCACGCTTCTTCAAAACAAAAAGTCACATTGTGACGTAAGCGCACTGAGGCCAGGTCAGGCCCGGAGCGACGCGAGGCCAGCAGGGGAGGGACAGTCGGGATTCAGGATGGCATGAGGCAGCAGGGACAAGTGTGAATGAGCCCAACATTTCCTTTTAAACAGGATGGATAATTTCACTGCACCAAACCCCTGGTCTCTATTACAATATACACATAAGCACTACATCTGAACACTTTTAGAATATTACTAGTATCTACTCAAAATTCCCATGCGAAGATGTGTTATCCACTTTTCAAATATCCTTTTTAAATGATCTCATGCAAGAGGACAAGAGCTGTTTTGTAGGACATTGTTTGTTGTTCTATCTCTGCCTCTCCCCCTGTATGATGTTTCATGTGCTAAACATATTCATGATGGAAACCCTGGAGGCTGCTTGAGTTTCCTCACCTCACTTTCTCCCTCTTGCTATGAATTAAACAGAGAGATAGCGAGGAGTGAGTGCTGGAGAGACAGATAGAGAGGGAGAGAGTTAGCAGAAGAGAGAGGTAGTAAATTACATTGTCAATTCAAATCCTGCCACTAATGCATCTCATTGAGTCTGTGTCGCTGTCATCCCCGATGCTCAGTTATCTGTGTCAGTGCAGCCAACAGAGGAGGACTGCCATGTTAACAGCCCAGCAAAACGTAGCGCAAAGTTTAGCTAGCCAGCACGCCCTGAGCCAGGATGAGAGAGGAGAGGCAGCGAAGATGAAATAGACATGCAAGACATGAAAAATTCATCTCTCCTGTATGAGTGTATGCGCCTGCAGAGCTGTATCAGTTTAATTACAGCTAGCGCCCCGGCCTCTATTCCGACACGGCCTCTTTCCTGCGTGAATTAAAAACATCCATGTAACTTCTCTCATACACCACGCACATAATTGACATGCACACACTCAAAAGTGTTACACAGAATCACGCCACCCGGTTGTAGCTGTCATCCCCCCGTACGCTCGCCTTCTCTCTCTCTCTCTCTCTCTCTCTACCAGCCCCCATCCCTGTTCCTCATCCTCAAAACTATTTGAAAATCAATTATCTCAACAAACCAGCTGTAAGGAGTGGGTGCCAGCCACTTACTCCTGAAGTGAATAACTTATTTGAAATTCATTATTGTGCTGAGCAGTGCAACAGGGCCCTCCCACATTCTGGATTTCCCATTTCTGTCTGTCTGTCTGTCTGTCTGTCTGTCTGTCTGTCTCTCTCTCTCTCTCTCTCTCTCACACACACACACACACACACACACACTCATTGTCTCTCTTTACACGAACTAACTACTGCGCCGGACCGATCATTTTTTCATCTTTAACTCTCCTCCCCTCCTCCTGTCATGCAATTTTAACCAGCTGAGAGCTGCAGCCACAAACCAACCCCAACCCCCTCTCACCCCCCACCCCCAACACACATGGTGCTCTTGATTGGTTCACCTCATTTATTTATCACATGCAAATCATGAGACGCAGAGATGTTTTCTCTCCTGCCTGCTTCTACGGGCATGAATTTAAATGGAAAAAGGGGAAATGAGGCTGGAAAAGTGGGTATAACATGGATGTACAATATTTTCTTTACTTTTATTTCTAAACCTAATTATGATAATATTCTAAATCGCATTTAAAGTCACTATGTGGTTTTTGGACACCCATGAACATCTTAATCTGAGGTGTTTTTTGTGGTTCTTATTGAGGTCAGCCTTAATGCTGCGATATTTTCACAGCATTTTGCAGCGTTCTGCCTGCAGCAATGGTTGCATGCTGAATGAGTTTCATACCTTGATATGGAATAATTTGACTTCCCCATCCAACATAAACCTTGTTAAAGCCCTCTGGAATGCCATTCCTTTAATGGATGATTACATTTGGGCGGTGATTTGGTGGGTTTGAACGTGTCATTCAGATTAGATTGTTCCTACTGGATTAAACAAGTCTAGAAAAGTGTAGGGAGACAAATGCAAATGGGGACACGCGCCGATTAAAAATGAACACAATTATAACGGCGTCCTTTGGTTGAATCGTGAGCTGAGTTTCCTCTGTAGCCTCAGTCGGTCTCTCGCACAAAGAGACGGACTGACAGGTCCAATTCTTCAGGTCCAGTAAAAAAAAAAAATAAATAAAAAAAAAGGTATTTGCCATTTTTAATATTATCATATTCTCAAAAAAATGTATTGAGTACACGTTGAACATTTTGCTGGACAAAATGTGGAATGCATGATCCAACCACAGGAAAGGGACTTTTTCTGGTTGTTGTGGTTTTGAGTTCAATGGATGGCATGGTCACATAAAAGCTTTAAAAAGACGAGGCTCGGCTGTGGTCAAAATTGAATCTGGTAAACTCTCAGTTCAATAGAAACACACTTTCGAAAGTGTCCAACATTTTTGCTTTATGAAGAGTGATCGCACACAAATACACAAAAAGTCAGACTGGTAGGAACTCAAGGACATTAGTACCGTGGCAGGCTGAGAGACAACAGAGTGGAAGCGATGTGAAAGTGAGTTGATGCAGGGTCACGAACCTCTTTCAGGTCTTTCTTTCTTTTTTCTGTCTTACTTTCTTTCTTTCACCCCCCCAACTCATTTCTGTCCTCCCTCTCACACCCACTGCATGATTTTCTTCTTCACTCCGTATTTCTCTCCCTACAGAGAGACAACATAAATGAGTGTGACAGGGCTGTCATGTATGTTCCGGCGAAGGCCAGAGAGGGCCAGTGCAGAGACAGGAGGTGTCATACCCTTACATCTCTCTCTCTTTCTGCCACCAGCTGGACTCTCCTTCTCTCTCCTTCTCTGTCACACTCTATCTTTCTCCCATAGCTCGTTTTTTTCCCCGTCTTCAGTGCCTCTCTTCCCTTCCACTCGTAAAATTTCACGTCCCCCAAAAGATTTCACTCGATCCCCTTCAACTTTCTGAGACTGCAGCCGCGCGAGAAAAAAAAAACAAAACCTGCTTCAACCTGTCATCAGGTAATTTTATTCCTCAGGAGGCAAACCCAGCCAGGTGACTATGAAACATTTGACTGTAATACAGCAGCCAAAAACTATTACCGGTAATCCTTGTTTTTTTTGTCTTTTAGCAGTTAACTGAACTTTTTTATTTTTCACCTACGTAAGAGTGGTCGTGCTCTAACACCGTATGTGCAGCAGCTGTGTGATGAAAGGTGTCACTAGTGCTGCGGTGTCTTAATCCCTCATCCGTGCTTATACTGGATGCAGTCGAGGTGTCGTCAAAGTAATTTTACAAATGTCCAGAAGGGATCTGTACAAACCTCAGTTGTGAGGATCTCAAGCAAAATGCGATACAGTCATTTTGTTCTCGTTGGAAAACGCAATATTTTATGATTGGTGAGACAGAGTTTGGGCATAAAGGCCACCTGGTTGGTGTGAGGAGAGATCATGCTTGGATTCAATTTGATCAGTAGAAATGGCTGCAAATGTCCTAACATGTCAACCCTCCCTCACACGGGTCAGATCTGAATCATAGTACATTATTTGTCACAGGTATAAGTACAAAGAGTGAATGAGAGCAGCCTGTATATGTGAGTAGGAACATTGGCTGTGGAGGGAGGAATTTTATTCATGACCTCGTCGCTACTGTTACATCCTCTGTCTCTGGAATCTTTACATGTTTTGTCACTTTTCTCCGCTCGTTCTCTGCCGAACTAGCATCAGTGTGTATCCACTTACAAGCATGCACACTCACAGGTTTTGTATACGGTACAGAATATGCATGCAAGCAGTTGTGTTGAACACATGAATGAACACACCTACTGTACGTGTGCGTATATGTGTGACTGCAGCCTGCAGGCGACGCGGTGGCAGGAAATCGGTCAGCTGAGCCATCAGAGTGAAAATGGGGTCAAATTGGCCACTCAACTGGGCTTAATCTTCCAGTCATTCCTAAAACCTGCCTGCCACTCCACAAAACAGCTCTACTCTGACACCCACAGCAAATAGTTCATTTCAATATTTGATGAACACACAAATCTACAAAAGGACAAACCCCGAAAGTATGTGTGCAAGTGTCAGTCTGCTCAGCTCTCTGTGTGAGTTGAGCAAAGGCCATATTCACATCTTGCTCCTGCAGCTGAATGGGGTTTGTTTGCATTGGGAGTGAGTGAGGGAGAAGAGCAATCGATGCCAAAACCATTATGGAACACACTTTAAGTAGAGCAGCCCCATTTTAGCAATTTGGCAGTGGTCGAGGCCCGCATATGGAATTATTTGATCAATAGCTTTGTAGCTTGATAGAGAGGAGTAAATTATATGATCAATGACAATGCTGCTACGTGTTCGCTTTATCTAGAGTTTGTACTTTTTGTGTGAATCAGTATTTGTGTGCAGACATACCAGCACATGTGCAGGGGCTTTCGTCCATATACATTGTGGCCGTGATTGCGGCGTTTACTTTCTTCATTTCCTCGGGCTCTTGTTATATTTCTCGCTTGCATTCTGGACATAATACACACTGTTTTGTGGGTGGAAGCAGGCAGGGATATCAAATGGCAGAGATTAAAATAGAATGAATGGGGAGAAGGGGAGACTAGATAAATTATTGATGTGTATCATAACGCCTATGAACACACAGCACACTGAGCCATCTTCTTGGCTATTCATTTCCGATAACACACTCTTTTCACTCCACCAACAAGTGCACCACTCATACTTCAACATGTACATTTGTATATAATATATGTCAGACATTCAAATTCACTTACAATGACACATACAGATGCATGCACAAAAAAGACCACTGGTGTTTTGTTTGCAGTTATCGTCTTTTCAAAGGAAATTCATGAGCTGAAGGGGCTCGAGTATTGGAGGTGACTTCTAGTAAACCCGCGCACACAAAGACATGCACACACCTCTATTCTGAGTCCGCGTCTGTCTCTGTGGATGAGATCACTACACTCTCTGTCACTCCGAAACACTGCCTGTGTGCGTCTAAGCCTGAGTGTGAGTGGCACACATCAGGGCAAAGCAATACCTCTCCTCATTGTGGGTTCATCGTCGTGTGTGTGTCATGAAACTCAGCGAGAGAAAGAGAGAGACAGCCTGATAGCCTGGGTTCGCTTTGAGCCTGATTTGTTTTTTGTTTTTTTTTCGCCTGTCTCCATCTCTCCCTCCTGTCACATGGTAAAAGTTGAAGCGCTAGGGGAATGATAAGAAAACGACACGAGGGAGGAGGTTGGGGCAGGGAGAGAGGGTGGATGGCAGTAGGGACACCGGAAGGGGGGGGTAGGGGCGACACAAAGAAGAGCCTGTCACACTCACTTAGATGCTGAAATATTAAAGTGAGCAGTCAGGTTGTAATTTTCCTGAGAAAGCCGAGGGGAGAGGCGGATAAGTGAAGCGAGAGAAGGAGGGAGGTGGGGGGACAAGTGATAGAGACATGGAGAGAGGAAAGGTATCACCACTGATCTCTCTTTCCTCTTTTCTTGGAAGAGACACAGGCACACTTTTAATACTGCTACTTTAATTAGCTTGGCTTTATACGGTCTGTCTCACTCTGCTCCTCTCCTTCGCAAGATGTGAATAATTCAGCAGGAATGGTGTACTGCAAAGACAGCAGGCCCACCGATCTGCAATGTATCTGTGAGAGAGGCAGAGAGCAAGAGCGATGCCAGACTATGGGGTCTCCAACTTCACAATACCTGCAAGTTTATGATATTCCGATGTCCTCCACTTTTATAATCTTCTTCAGGACGCAAAGAAAACAAAACAGTGATCTGGTATTTACGTTGGTATTTTTTAACGACACTAAAAAAAAACGAACCTCTTAAGCACCTCTGGACCGGTGCAGGTGCGGTGAGTCAATGTATGATCTGGGACTCAATGGATAGTTGTGCTCTCCCAATATTCTTCCAGCACGTCTGAGTAATTTGATGTTCATTTTTACATCTCGCTTATTCTACTTAGTTGATAACATCAATGTAGCGATGATCCTATCCACGGAACCATCACTGAATTCATTCAGTACCTCCTTGACTAGAACTCTATCACATTTGATAGAAAAACCATGAAGTGCATACATTCTGTAAAGCTTTTTGTAACGATTGGACCAGTCTCTCTAACTACCAGGAATAATTCAAAATGCTACTTCAATTACTGTCCAAGAGTATGGCCTCACTTTCATGGCTACACAAATATTAAACCATTCACTTAAACATCTCCTGTATGTAAACAGACTTTTGGCCATAAAAATTATGTTTCTTTTACCTCAACTACTCAATATATCACACTGTGAAAAGTGCGTTTCTGCAGTTTTAGTTGCTCTGTCTGTAAGGGAGGGTTTTTGTGTTGTTGAGGTAGTTGGGGTATGTGTGTGTGTGTGGGTATGTGTGTATTTGTATGTGTGTTTGCTGGTGTGTATGCATGTCAGACTCTGCTTAGCTCACCAATTTGGGTTGTTGAGGATGATCTGTCCGGACGCTGGAGGTAGGTGGTGAGTTAAGCTGGGGCTGTGTTTGGGGGGGAAGACACAGTGATGTAGTTTCTCTCACATACAGCATCATCAGATTGATATTGTATATTGTGTGTGTGTGAGTGTGTGTGTGTGTGTGCGTGCGTGCGTGCGTGCGTGCGTGCGTGTGTGTGTGTGTGTGTTATGACAGCCTGTCAACCTGCACTCCAGCTCCCAAAACCACTGCTGTCCCAGCCTCCCCAGCTAAGCAGCATCACTGTCTGGATGGGTACACTTGGTGACTCTGGGGACTACGGTGTGCCTCACGGCCCAGACAAGGTGAGGGTTTCTGGGCCAGGCTGAGGTGGGCGGTCCCCTGTGTCAGCCCTCGAGCCTTCACTGTCACTGCTGGCGATGTTAGTGAACTTAGACACACACACACACACACACACACGCACGCACACACACAGCGATGAAAGCACCGTTATGCCTGCAGTCATCTGTCCGCTTTTGAATAAGTTTTAATGAGTTGAGAATAAATAGAAGTCTTCTACCTCACCACATCCCCCCTCTCCTCGCTCACTCTCTCCATATTTGTCTCCCCTTTGTGTGACTTGTCTCCATTCCAATCAGAGCTCGCCTCACTGATCGCTGAGTCATGTCTGAAATAGAATCGAAATGGCAGCCTGAGTCAGCCAGGACAGCGAGCCGAGTGCAGATTAGTCATCCTGACGAGGTGCTTTTGTCCAGGGATGATGACAGATCTATGAAATGAGCGGGAGAGTGATGCACCAGGGGTGTCTGTCTGTCTCAACTAGGGATTACAGATACTCCTGAGTGTGAGTGACCGTGGTTGTTTGTGTGTGTGTGTGTGTGTGTGTGTGTTTTTTGTGTGCATGTGTGTGCTCGTGTCTATAAAAAGCCATGCCTCTGCAGCTCAATCTCGAAATCAAAGGCAGAATTACTTTGGAGTCTACTTTGTTGTCTCCTTCTTCTCAAAGTGACCCGAGCTGATCTGCAACAACATGGAACAACAAGACACATAGAAGCCAATGTTTTCTTTTCCTGATTTACTGTATTTACATATTCTATGATTTCCTTCCTACTGGCTACAAGCCGGACAACACAGTTGTGGGGGCTGTTTTGAAGCTTCCAAATCACACATGATCCGCGGCCACTAATCTTGTTTGGGACTAGATCGGTCACTGTAATCCTTTCCACAACAAATAGGCTTCTACAGAACACAATGAAATCCACCCCTGACCAGGTTGAAGTAGGCTGTCACGATATCACTGCTGAAAACCTGTCAACAGGAGACGCCTACTTTAGATTCTCTGCCACGACGTCAAAGAAAAGGTCCCAGAATCGAGTCTCTCTCAGAGTCATATTTCTCCGTCTAAAAATCAAAATTTATCTGTATGTTTACACTGGTAACTGTTCCTTTGACAGATTGTGAAAACAAGTGTTCATCCCTCCAGGGACAGCAAATAAGCTGATCTTGTGAGCCTGTTGTGATTTCAAAGTAAAAATCAAATATTAGATGGTTACATATTTGTGATCTCAATACGTTTCATTTAGGAATTGGATCTGATATCCAGAGACTCTCATAATTTAAATCAGAAAGTGACTGAGAGGGTTAAATCACCCAAGTTAGCTTAGCCCCAAGAATGGTAGTTCAAATTTTTCTCCAAAAGGCTCTGCATTAATATAACAAAGGTTGTGTGTAACATTCACTATGAAGTAACAGTTTAACATGAGATAACGTCACCTTGGACAAACCAGCTGACTTTTGACGGAGCGATGCTAATACTTCCAATACACTACCATTCATTGTGCTAAGCTAACAAACATGGGTCTCAGTTCCTAATGCAGCACAGAGGAAAGTTGGTCTCTGTCTTCATGTCTTCTGTCCCCAAAAGTTGTCATGTTCCTTTAAATATTTAAAGTTTGATTTGCAAGGATTTGATATAAAGTTTGATTGTAGAAAGTTTTCTGAACTAAAACATAACTAGATGGAAGACTTTTTATAGTTTAATGGGTCAACTTGGGGGTCCAAAAACACGGGGTCCTTTGTCAGCCCTTGTACTGAAATTAAGGAATGCACCAATGAAGGAATATCCCTTCTGAGACAAAGAAAGTGTAGTCATCAATATTTTTGAAGCAAAAGTTGTTGACCCCCCCCCCCCCCCCCCATATTAACGTCCACAAGTAAACAGGATGCAAAGCTACTTGTTGGACAGCTTCCCATGAAAACCAGATGGCCTCAGCATTGGTGTTTGTGTTGGGGTGACAACAGAAATGTCCCAGCTGAATTGGGGACTGTGTGTTTTTATGACACTCCGACACACACACAACCTCAACCGCGGAAGGGTACGTAATGTGAGTGGCTGATTAAATAATGTGCAATTCTCCACAGTCCCCCCCCCCCCACACACACACACACACACACACACACCACTACACACACCATCACTGCTGGGTTGGAAGGTGAAAGAGGGGATGGGGTGGGGGCTCGATTGAGACATGTAGATATCACAGGCAGGTTATGGTCAGGGCATTTAGATAAAACAGAGGTTTCTTGACCTTCCTTTCAGTTTTGTGGGTTGGTTTTTTTTGTAATCCTCCAGTGACAGGTCATGACAGGGAGACAATTTAGCTGAGTGGGAAAGCTGAATTATAAATCTAAATATATACATAAAGCTTCCTGGTTTGTGTCGCCTCGCAGCAGAACTCGTCATCCTCTTAAAAGCCCACGGATGCAGACAGGTCAGCTAAAACGATCTAAATGCCAAGACACATTGGTGTTTCCAGACTGTTTTACACCGAGGACGCGGCTGAGGTCACTAAAAGGAAACGCTTGTGTTTCAACATCAGGAGCCTCTGCTGAAATTTGTTGAGCGAGATGTCAATCAAAGTAGGTGTTCGCAGGGATTTGCAATTACACACCAAGTTAGCTCACAACTGGTTGAAAAAAAACCCTTTTTACAATAATCGGCATTATGTTTGCTTTTTACAGTTTTTAATGTGTGCATGAACCACAAAACACACGGAGCAGAAAGCAGTCAGCGCAGGCTTAGTGGTTGAATCTTTGTTGGCATCAGCAAACATTGTGAAAACCAGCTCTGCTTGTATTCTACTTAACTCAGCTTTGTGTTTTTAAGTGAATAAACAACAAATTCAATAAATGCCAATAGGTCTTTCACTTTTCTATTCAATTTCCACTTCCTGCTCATCAAAAGGCTAGTTTTTCCACTACAAGTGAGGCAATAACATAGTGAGTGTGTGCGTGCGTGTTAGTGAACAACCAGTCCTGGTAAATTCAACCTTGCATACACCTTTACTGAATGGATCCTAACGGCATTCTTTAAAGAAATTCAGTTTTTGTAATTGTGTTTGAAAATGGCGAATCCGGTTCATAATGTCAAGATGAGAAGAAACCTCAGTGTATTTATATAAATGTCTCACAAAGGTATGAGTAAGAGGCTACATTAGGTCTGAAACACCATACGTTTGAAGTATATTCACAGATTCGCTAACAAGATTCCCAAGGTTGTTGTATGTTGCAAAGAGCTGAAACAGTATTAGCCATGAAAAAGCCCCCATCTCTCTTTAAAAACGAACACAATGTGAATACGCACAAGTGTTTTAGCATCATTTCAGAGTTCATCTCTGTCTGTGCTAACGCGCCTAAAACGTATATCTGACGACGGTTCGTGCACACCGAGCATGGGTGTGCTGGTGAAATCTGCAAGCAGTTTATTCAGTGAAATACGTAGAAGGGAACGTAAGACCAAAGATTTCTTTGCTTGTTGAAACTTTTGGTAAAATGAACATGCCTGCAAAACCACGAGAGGAATACATTGTGGTGTACCGTATGTTATGTAGAAGATGATGATGGCGAGATCAGTACACTTTGGGCTCTGGAATCTGTGTACTCATGTAATCTGGATCCTGGAAGGTGAGATTGCTCTACCGAGTCGTCAGATGTTGACCGAAACCTATCAGAACAGTCCAAAGCCATATCTTTATCACTCAGGTAGTCTGGTTTACTTACTCATTTGCATATTAGCTTTGTAGGCGTCCTTGTGTTTGTCGTTTTGGAACATTCCTGGCCGTTCCCCTGGTGTAGATAAAACGCCAAGATGAAACGAAAATTCAGCCAGATCTGTTATACTTTCTAAATGTTGCATTATTTTTATTTTCCAGATGAGAGTGAAACGATGGACCTGCAATGAATCAGGGATTGATGCATCATGACTGATATGACCCGGTCAGTGCGAACACATCAGTGACCGGGTCATTGTGTTCCCCAAGTCCACCATTTGTCCCTCCATGAAACAAAGCAACCCCTTCAAATGTGTCTGTGTTTGCACTTGAGCACAACTTACACAGTTTTTAAAATGATAACTACTAATGACTTATCATCAGACACATAAATGTAGCTGAAGTGGAGTTGAATCAGGGAGTTTAGTGATTATGCAGGAGTGACTATCAGGCATGTATCCTTTTCCTTACATCCATAGTCCTTTTCTCCTTCCCCTTCCTCCCCTCTGTCCTCCTCCTCCTCCACCACCACCACCTCCTCCCCCCTCCTCCTCTTCCTTTCACTGAGGACGGTGGTGAAATATCAGTATTGTTTACGCAGAAGATTAGGGCAGAATTGGGCAGAAGGCGGTTGTTCTGTGACGATGGAGATAAAGATAGGGGATGGTGGTGTTTGTGTGTACGCCGCGCTACCCTGCCTTATCTCAGCAGCAGGCGGAGCAGCCATATGAAGTTGTTCATTGTAATTACCCGTGGCAGGAGTAGATTTCATTGGGAGATTTAGAGACTGAAAGCAAGGGGGGGAGGAGGAGGAGGAGGAGGAGGAAGGGAATGAGGGAAGATGCAAGGCGAGGTAGGAGCAGTTAAAAGAATATCCACCCTGCCACGCCCCTCTCGTTTCTGCTGTCTGCACATCACTCTGCCTCGGTATTTTAGCTCTCGTCTGTGATATCTTAATGCTGCAATATCTTAATGACCTTTTACATGTCTAACTTCTTAGCCACTGTTCTAATAATCAGCATCTCATGACTCATCCACATCTTTCCTCTGTTATTCAATCAGTGATCTTTTCTCTTGCTACCCTTCTATTGCTCTCCACTGTAATTATCACACTAGATGAGAATGTCAGGTGCAGTCGACCAGATATTCATCTTCAAAAGGGGAAAAAAATCAAAAAAAAAAAAAATCAAATGACTCATGTTTTGAAGGTTTTATAAAACTTTTAACACACATACAATTATATGATTTTATGAACAAACTTTGTAATTGTACTTCACCAGGTCAGCCGGCAGCAGAAATCGTCCTTGGTTTAAGCTTTGCTTGAAGAAAATCAGAAAAAGAACCCGTGAGATATTCAAGCTGAAACAGAAGTTGTGACTTGTTAAAACGTTGAACTTTAATTATGTGGTTCTGGATGAACTACGCCTTAAAAACTGTCCTGTGTGTGTGTGTCTTGTCTGGTGCGGTAGTCAGAGAGACACAGAGAGCAAAGAAGAGATTCAGACTGGTGGCTTTATTACCTTCACCAAGGAGGTCATGTGATCACCAGCATTTGTCAGTTAGCTGGATTACTCAAAAATCGATATGATTTTTGTTGTTGTTGGTATAAACCAGACTTGGATCAGATGATGTCATATGGCTGAAGGCAGAGGTATACATCAGTTGTCAGTTACATCAGAATCAACAGTTGGAAGTGATGTTTCCTCACTGCAACTTTCTTGAGCGGTATTCCTCATCGTAGCCCAGCGTGAACTGAACCATTGGCGTTCTTGCACTCTACGCCAACGCCAAGCCCTCCGTGGTAGAATCATGTGCACGCTCCTTACAGCCTACGTATGGTTGTTTTTTTTTAAGTGGCAGTAAAAGCCGAGGGCAAAGACAAAATTTCACCGTAGGGGAAAGTTCATTTTTGTAACTGTACACATGACAATAGACGCTCTTTGCACTTGGATACATTTTTCCACTATTTTTATAGCTTTGTAATCTAGTAAACACAAATATTTTATTAAATAGTTTATTATTATTATTATTATTATTATTATATTTATTATTATTAAAATAATTATTTCTAATTCACGTTCTGGTCTCAGATGCTCTTTCCCTTCCGCACCAATTGTAAATTGCTAATTCCAACCGCCGTTGGCTGTTCTCCAAGCTGCTCCTCTCCTCCCAGCACCAGCCACCTCTTCACACAGTGTAACTGACAGCACAGGTCACACCCTCCAAACAGGAACCTCAACCAGCCAGCGCAGCGATCCTGGAAATCTCGTACCAGAACCATTTGAACCACCGGTTTGTGTACATGTGGAATATAAAAACAAGGATATTCCAATAATCAGGTCTAATTAAATATCTGATTTGCCATCCTTTTGTTTGTTTTGTTTTGTTTTGTTAATACCTGAATGAACAAAAGTTTTCTCCTCCAAACATCTATCATCATAATATTGTCGGGACTCCAGTATTTCTTTCACGTTATACTAATCAATGAATATTGCACTTGCAGTAAAAAGCAGTAGATGTTGAAATGATTGAAAGACATTCCTGAGCATTATAGATTAGATACAATGGATTATTCCACATGAAAAATGAATATGTAATTTAACATTCTAGTTCAACTTCTATCACCCCCCCCCCGACAAGCGCATCAAGATTAGACACCGCAGACGGTCTCAGTCTTTGTCTGCTATTCACTGTAAATGTCACACTGCAAAAATAATGGCAGTTGATTGTATGCATTGAAAAAGGTCATAGGATTTAGTGATGTTACTAAGAATATTTTTTCCAATCAAAACCCATGATTCAGATTGCTTTGTTCTCTCGACAGCCGGCAAGTAGAGGAACAACTACCACACATTTCAGATCCATGCATGTTGGCCAGTAATTGAAAAACACAGCAGTGAATTAAATAAAAAATGTGTGTAGAATAAAACCTAAAATAATTATTAAAAAAAAAAAAAAGTCTTCTCAGTGGTTCAGCGTCAGCACGACTGGAACTGGAAAACTCTTAGTAAGTTGATCAGTTCCACAATTACGCCTGAACATAGAGGGGACGGAAGCCTTGGCACGGACGTTCAACCAACATCGTGAGGAGCCTTGTTGTCTTTACTCAGAATTTAGAATTCTGGACATTTGATTTACTGACCCATCCCAATTTTGATTGATTCTCTGAGAAAGGAGTGCAAATTACTCGTTATCGTGCCCATAAAATCAAGATATCTGCGCGTGTTAGAGATCAGGGAAAGAACTGGGAGGTCAACTGCTTCAAACACACTGACACTGTGTGGGTCAAATATATTTTCAAACCGCTGCGGTGTCTTTTTTTTTTTTTTTAAACCTATTTCTCTGTGTTCCTTTGTTTAATTCCAGCTCAAATAATCGCACCGGCCTTGTTGACCTGGATGGAGCCAGTCACACTGCCACTGAAACCTGTTTGGTCAAAGCAATTTGACTTTCATAACCAGGATTTCTGCCTCTGTTCAGCTGCCTAAAAAAAGTACATTGGGATCATTTTATTATATTATGCATATTATTAAATGTTTTAGCCTCGTGGACAAAAACATGTGATTGATGCATTCATAAAAACCCTCTCTGGTACAAGTAGAAGTATTAGTCCAACCATTTACTCAAGTAACAGAGACATAGAGGCTCTAGAATCTACTCAAATATGTCTTCTTGTTCTGCTCTTTATTACATTATACACATTTCTCAGCGATTCACCGTCCCTGACACATTTTTGTGCTTTTCAAGAAGTTAATATTGCAGGTGTCTTCATTGCTCTTCCCCTCTTTCTTCCTTGATGCATTTGCATGCGTGTTATAACCACCTGTGTTGGAGAGTGCAAACAAATAGTCCTCAGATACTTTCAAAAACTACTTTTTTTACTTCCCACTCCTGACAGTAAACACAGCACTCGAGCTGAGGTGTTGTGACCTATTTGGTAGAAAATGTTTGCGCAATTCTGGTGTGTTTGCTTATAATTTGGGGGGGGGGGGGGGGGGGGGTCAAGTGAGGCTGAGGGTCCAGTGCCCAGTGCACAGGCAAGAGTCTCCAAGAAAAGATGGTAGCGATGCCTGAAGGACACTTTGGTCCTGTAAAAAATAATCCAAACTCTTGACATTCTTGTTGAGTTTGCATGAACTGCTCGTGAAATGCTTAAGTCAAGTATCATATGACAATTTTGCTGAAAGAATGTGTAATATTTTGGGAAGAAGTTAGTATTTTATTGAAATGTTCTTGTCCTTCAAGTAAATCCCCTCGACTGAATTGTCATGAAGGAGAAGAATTAGGGAAACCTTAAGAAGTGGAATCATGTGGTTACTCTTGACCGTTTTTCTATACTGATATAAACAGGTTTTTTTACGGCAATGACTCAAGTAGGAAAAAAGTGTTGAAGCAGGAAAAACTTTACTCTGATGAATAACGGTCAGAATAATTTCAAGTACTTTATTTGAATGTGTTCTACGTTCTATGGCTGGTCCTGGGTAGGAAGGATCGGTTGATTATTTTGATTCATTTATTGATTCTTGCTCTAATAAGTCTGCTAACAGGCTGTTTAGCCTGCTGTTGCTAATCCTGTAGCTTGCTTTACCTGGAGCTTGCCTCAGTGTGTGTGTGTGTGTGTGTGTGTGTGTGTGTGTGTGTGTGTGTGTGTGTGTGTGTGTTTAGGAGCCCTTAAAGACATCTTTACAAGCTTTTTCAGAGCAGGAAACTCATGGCCAAGCATGGCAGACTTCACCAGGGGGTCCAGATGTTATTGATAGTGATAGTGAAGGTCAATAATAAAAGAGGTCCCCATTTTTTCCTCAACGTCTAACACAGAAATTGCTTAAAAAAAATCATGCTTCAGCGGCAGTGTTGTGGATCTTTGTTGAGGTCAGCAAGGCCTGTGAAAATATTTTAGCTGGAGTCAGTAAAAGGGACACAGAAAAATTAGTGAAAAGGATCAGAAGCAGTTCAAAAATTCTCACCAAATCTAAATTAGAAGTGAAAGAAAGCTTCCTCTCACTTATATTGCGTCCCAAAGCTGAAATCATGCCATGAAAACTCCTCTGCATTACGAGCTTGTGGACAGCACATTTCATCAAACTGTGCCAAAAGCAGGATCTTCAGAAAGAAAGGAAAAAAAGGCACAATGCTTAAAATAATTCCATCTCCTCCAGTGAAGAAGGAGGGAGTGCCTCAGGAGACTCGCTCCTTGTTTAAGGATTAACAATGCATTGTAACATCTCCATTTTCAAGGTTGGGAAGTTATGTTCATACAGAAAGGATTGTAAAGAACAGCAAGGGCTGCTTAAGATACAGCGAGGAACTATTCCTTTCATTGGATGATGTGACATTATTACCGTAAAGTGCTGCTTCCAAAGCTCTTTGATGTCACCACAGGAATGTCATAATTTCTTCACCCTGAGAGGTGCATCCCTGCCTTTGTGACAGTTTAATGGATAGAAGTTGCACTCCACAGTTTTGTTAAGAATTGTTAATATTTTGCTGAGAAGTGGAAAATGAATGTTGCTCTGTGCAGGCTATCAGTGAATAGGCCTTTGTGCAGTCCTCTCTCATCCTTTCACCACCTTCCTTCTGGAGCTGGAGTGTGCTTGTGTGTGTGTGTGTGTGTGTGTGTGTGTGTGTGTGTGTGTGTGTGTGTGTGTTTTAATTTGTGCTCATAAAAACCTTGCCATGTTAAAAAAAATAAAAGGAAAAGTAAGAAGCTCGGTCAAACTGTTTCTCTCATTTTCTCTCTCAGTTTCATCCTTAGACACTTTTAATTTGAGTCTGAATTGATGAACTACAGTTACTGGGCTTGAATACTGAGGATGAATCCACTTTAGTGTGTTAAACTTCAAGAATGTTGTAAAATCAATTAAATATGAGAGGAGATAAGAGACAAACAAGAATGAGAGAGAGAATGCAAAGTGGAATATACTGAATGAACTGACAGAAAAAAGGAAAATGAAAAGGGGCAAATAGACTATCACTTTATATAAGTTTGATTATTAAATGGCTTTATTTTTCTTTCGAAATGTAGAAACATGGATAAGAATTAACAATACATTACTCTTAATTTTTTGTTTTATTTTGTCTTTTTGTGCTGGCATGTCATTTTTTGTGTGTTTTATTTCTGTACGTGCAGTTCTTGGTGTGAACCAGGTGACTCTACTGATTAGTTCACCCAAATTACAAAGCTTTTATCACTTTTGATTTTAGATTTTGAGATGTGCAGCTTGAGGTGGCAGAACGCAATAACATTTGAGGCGCTCACAAATTTTGATTTGAAAATCCAGCCTTCTGAACTCTTTCAAAATAGTTTTTGTTTTCTTTGAGGGTACTTGAATAAGTGTTTACAAGAGAAGCGTGCGTTCACGTTTCTGTCCGTCAACAGTGAAAGAAGCCTGCAGGGTCCAGAACAGACGTTCTGGGAGGGTAAAAAAACTATGTGCAGGGGTTTTTGTTTTTGTTTTTTGTTTTGGGGGGGGGGGGGGGAATTCTTTTATTATGAGTGAATTGCATTCCTGTCTACTTTTAAAATGAACTTTTTATTTTCAAGTAGCATTAATTTTAGCTAGCAGCTAATTTACTTAATCCTGCTTGACAAAAGTCCAAATTGTACAAGATTACTAGAGGTCCTTTTCAGGAAAAAATATCCGTTAACTTGCAGCATTTGAGCAATGATTTTTCTTTTCTTTCAAGGATAGAAGCAAAACTAAAAAAAAAAGAATAAAAGATGGATGCATATGATATAAAGAGAATAAAGAGAAGCGTCCCAGTTATGTTTGGGTCAGCTGTGGGACATGGGCTTCCAGGAGAGAGAGTGACTGTTTTTGTTGTGCTATTTTCCTTCCTGCCTCTCCTCCTGTGCGTCCTTTTCAGAGGGGTTGTAATGCTCCACTCATCTATCATTCATCACTACTACTGTATGATCCAGATCAGACGATCCATATTAAGCCCCCCACCCCCACTGCCTGTAGTCAGCCTCTCAGTTTGACTTGTTTCTGTCTCATCATCATTGCTAATCACTGTATCTCTTCTCCTGCTTCACTTTCTTATTGCATTTCTCTATTCTTGACGCTCTCCTGCACCCAACTCAAAGGCGTTACAGACGAACTATTGACACACCAGCGGGGACATTCCCAAAGGAGGCTGTTTATTTGACTCCCAGCCAATCAGCTTTTTGCTTCTGCATGACTGACAGCAGCAGTGTCTAATTACAGAGGAATGTTCAGAGGCACCTAACTAATCCTCTCGATGCCAATCCAAAACAAAACCTTCCTCCTTTGGATTAAAAAACAAGTTATTATAGTTCTAGCCGGATAGGACTGAGGGGTTGGGGAATCCCCTCGGAACCTAAGAAATTGTCACCGTTGAGTGCTGTCCGGGTTAGAATAACGCATAAATTCTTGGAGACACCGCTTGATAATTTGTCACATCATCAGTCAATTGCTCGTGGATGTAAGGTTTTTAAAAACTGTAAAGTTTTTGTCAGGTATGGAATAATCGGTAAATTTCCTGTATTCTCCAATTAACAACGCAGTGGTGTATGTTTTCAGTGCAGTAAGTAACTGGAGCCAGTGAATTATTTTCAGGCTCTCGCAGCCTCTTACTGGTTTCTGGTTTTAACATGGCAGCTAATGGATTGTTTGCCTCTGCTGATCATGGCTGAACTCTGCATTTGTGCACCTTAATGAAATAAACAGTCCCCGGTGTGCAGCGTCTGTCATTGCTTTATATGTTGTCTTGGAAATACTGAGACAAGCAATGAAGACAATGAGGAAACAGGATGGTAGGTAACCCAAGTGTATTGTGCAGTTGTCAAACCAGAGTTGAGTTAGATGTGACCTGATTTGCCTACGTTAATATCACATGACATTTCGAGATTAGCAAGAAAGACACATGGGAGTTCTGCCTCTGTTTGCTTTGCTTAATGGTACTGCGTTAGCAGGCCCTTTCCTGTCTGCATGCGAGTGTGTGTGTGATATAAGTGCGGGTTTGGTCTTGCAATATGTGTGTGCATCCTCAAAAGTTTGAGTCAAATTGTGTTACGTGTGCGGCGTTCGCCTACAGCCCTGGGAAGCTAGAGAAGTGCAGGACTGACTTTTATCCACGATGCGTCTGAGAGATGAGGGAATGGAGGATGAGTGGAGCTAGGTGGAAGAAAGGAGAGAAAAGAGCAAGAAGATGGGAGAGACGACAGGAGCAGGAATGTAAACTGCAACAACGTACGGAGGACGTGAAAATTATCAAAAAAATAGGAGAGATTGGCGGCAACCATGGAAATTTATGCTGACCTTGTTCTCGCTTTAATGGGAAATTCATGTTTTCAGGGCCATCGATCACCTATGGGAGATGGATAGGAGGAAAGTATCCAGGCTCAAAATGTAGTGGGGTGTGTGTGTAGGAGCGTGGATAAAGAAGACAGAAGGAGGTGGGAGGAGAAAGGAAGAAGCTACATTTAGCCATTACTGAGGTGTTTTTTTTTGTTACAATGAGGCTCGCACACTATAGGTTATTTGAGAAATAATGGCAGTTTTGGCCGTGTGCTGAAGCCTCTGATTTTTCAGTTGATGGGCCAGTAAGCACCTTGACTCAGAGCACATTGACACAAGGTCAAGGGTACCCTATCTAAGTACTGTATGTTTGTCCCCCAGAGTGTATTTTCTCTGACGAGAGCGATCGTGTGCACTGCACCCAGGCTCTGCACAGGTTCTTGGCCTCAGTTCCGTTGGAAGAGGAGGGGTTCAGCATGGTGCGCTAGCATGTGCACCCACACATAAACATGGATTTGAAGTCAACAATCCCAAACAAAACATGCAGCCCGCAATTTTCCCATTGTCAAAACTGTCAAGGACCATGCCAAAGCACTATTTTACATGCAAAAGTAATACATTTGCGGTACTAACAACTATTTCTCACCACAGAATACACAAAGTTTATGCATGCAATAAATACAGTAGACAAGGTCAGAATGTAACATTTTTCCATGTTGTTTAGGGTTGAAAACACAATACAAAAAGTTAGTTTGGGCACACTTAGTACACACACATGGACACACAACCCACTTGCACAGATGCATACACACACACAAATAAACTCTAACAGGCCTTTAGTGAGTAGGATTTGCTCCTTGGCTGCAGATGAATGATACACATACTGACACCCAGACACACACTCCCTCCTCTGTTGCAGCCTTCCTACTGATCATCACACACTTGGTTGGGCCAGAAGAAAGCCAATGTGTGTGCGTGCTTGAGTGTGCCCATATTATGACACGAGTGCTTATCTTAGCATGTGTGATTTGACGTATTATATGCCCCCTCTGTTGTTGGTGTGCGTGCACATGAATGTGTGTTTTACTTGCACTTGACTAGCCATCTATGTGAAATTAGTGCAAATGTGCCACTGAGGTGTGAGTATGTCTGTATACTCTGTAGTTTGTGTGTGTGTGCGTGTGTGTGTGTGTGTGTGTGTGTGTGTGTGTGTGTGTGTGTGGTTGGTCTTACAAGTGCTGGGGCAGTAAGCTTGTGTACACTGGTGAGGGAGCGAGAATAAGAGAAAGAAACAGTGAGAAAGCAAGAAAGACAGAGAGTGGGGGGTCTCTGGGGGTTAATGGTGCTACATGATTACAGTCCATTTCAGGTCAACCTGTTGTTCTCCCTCTCTCTCTCTCTTTCTCTCTCTCTCTCTTTCTCTCTCTCTCTCTCCCTGCCTTTCCCTTCATTCCTCCCTCTCCCTGCCTTGCACCTGCCTACTCCGCCCCGGCATTGTGCTGCTGTGAAAACGTTTAACCGATGCTGAATGAACCAGCCCCCCTCCCCCCTCCTCCCTCTCCATTCCCTTCAGTAAGGAGAACTAGCAGTGGTGGGAGAAGGGGGAGGCAGGATATGGAGAGATGGAGAGAATGGGGCAAGGGGCAACAAAGGGCACATTCTCCCCTCCCCTGCATACTTTGCCCCACTTCATTGTGGCTCAGCCCAGGGCAGAGGGCTTTGTTTCCGGGACAAGGAAGAAATATGGCTGATCACTCTGCTCTTCAAAAATGAACATCACAGTGAGAGGAGAGGAGAGGAGAGGAGAGGAGAGGAGAGGAGAGGAGAGGAGAGGAGAGGAGAGGAGAGGAGAGAGGTATGTCCATGGTGTTGACTGCTTGACAGGTCAAAATCCCTCATAACCTAAAATATGTGCCTCGGGTCACAAGAAGCACCATGAAGCCAGGACTGAGTCCAGGATGTCGCCTAAATATGATGACATCATACTGTGACAACATTGCTGACAGGACTGTGGGGCCTCATCGGTCTCCTTGACCAGATGTGGGAGAAAAGACACAAAAATGGACACAAATGAAGCAAGTTAGTGGAAAAATGTTCCGTAAGTAACATTTTACAAAAAAGGTAATAATTAATTAATGCTCACTTACATTTAACTGCTGAATAAGCATTATTTACGCATAACTAACAATTTATTAATACTCTTTGTTGCCTTTTTTGAAAAGTAGGGAGCGTACATCCTAAAGCAATGCTCAATGCCAAGGTAAAATGACCCCCAATATTAAATGATCAGTAACACATGAACCCTTATCTCACAGCTATCTAATTGTTAAATAACTGTTAACTAAGCATTATTAATGGTTACTAAAGCATTAAGTAACCATTATTTATATGCCCTTGTTGTAAAGTGTTGCAGAAAACGGCACACACAAAAAACTGTGAAATTGTAGGTTTATGAAATAAATGTTTTCAAAATAAATATCAGATCAAATAAATGTCTATTTTTATTAATAAATATATTTTTGAGTGTATCTTCAGTTTTATAAAATATGCTACTTAAACAATGAATATTTTAAATGTATGACAATGAGAAACATTTCAACCACAAGTTACAGTTTTTCAACAGTGAAACATAGAAATGCAGTTCATAATGTGAGAAAGTTCAGCTCGGTTTGTCAGTTAATCGACATTTATTGACATTTATATATTTGCTCAACTGGGTTAGTTGTTATTATACCTTATCAGGGTTTCTGGCAAACAGAAAAGTTTGGCAACAGTGACAATAAAAAGATGTGAATAATTTGGTATGTGAGGGGAAAAACTGCAGCCAGGCTGGCTCTGTTTCCATTGTTCAATATCATCTTGGCTCATTATTGTAAGGAAATGTATTTCATAACATAGTTTCTCCCAGACCTTCCTCGCTTTCACACCAATAGTCCTGTGATATTGAAAGAGGCAGGAGGAGAAAAAAAAAACACATTATTTCAATACTGTATTCATTTTGCATTAAACAAGGCACATTCGTTCAAGACATATTTTCAGTGTGTCTCTGTCGCACAAATATCTGCAGACACACACACACATGCAAACATATCCACAGAGCAAGGCTGAAAAAACAATTACAGTTTCTCATTAAGGCACTCCTAATCCCTTTATGCAAAACACAGTTACACAAGTACACACAATGAGGAGAAAGAGAGAGTGAGGGAGGGGAGGGAAAAGGAGAAGGAGAGTGGAGAAAAAAATGTAGCGCAAATGCAAGGAGAATAATTACATATATCATGAAGCCTTCCCTTTTATTTCGGATGTCACTTCTGATGTCACTGGCCGGCTTTGGCGCTAATTTGAATTCAGACCTTTATCAGTCGCCGGCAGCAGATTTTGAGTGACAGCGCCACCAAACGCCTCTCGCCAGCCATCCTATTGATTTCTCTAAATCCCCAACAATAGCATTTGCATGCTTGTTTCTGTTATAATACAGATATGCCGTTTCGGAAATTAAAGAGCGGCAGGCAGACCAGAGGTAACTAATTGTGTGCCTGTGTAATGAGTGCAGTTTCAATTTGATATAACCCACAGCTTTTCCCCTCGCAGGCCTGCGCTAAGTACTTTCAAGTCTTTGTGGGGAAATAATTGATTTTTTGTGCTTTGGGCACAGGGAAAACTATTATGATCTTTTTGAATAATGGCAGCGGGAGGAAAGGCACGTTGAACGATTTAAATTGGTATTAGAGGAGAGGAGGGAAGGAAAGAAGGGCTTGGTGACGGGCGGAGGAGTGATAGCGTAGCGGAGTTCTGGATTTGACTGACAGTCGGCAAATGGCTCCTGGTTTGTTGATTACTCATTCTCTTAAGGTGGAAGAGGGACGATGTGAGGTGTCGTTATGGCTGTAAGTTGGCCACTCTGAGCCTGACTGGATGGCAAGAGGAGGGCGGTGAGGGTGGTCTGGCTGGCTCTCCATGCCAGGGGCCTGTTAGCTGGCCAAGCAGTGGGTGAATGCTAAAAGCACATAGGGTGGGTTGGCACATTGTCATGTAGCTTCAGGGTGTTAGGATTTTTGAACAGGATGTTGAAAACACAAAGTAAACAGAAAAAGCAGCAGTCTCCAGTGGCTGGGTTTAAACCTGCGAATGTATACATGTGTGTCTGTTTGCGCCACATGCCAACCGGTCTGATTTATTTGAGGGAAATGTGATTATTCTGGATATCAGTGAGCCATGCTGTCTTTCTCTCTCATGACTGAGAAATCCTTTTTCCCCTCTGTCCCCGCGCTCTCTTTCTCTCTCCTCTCCTGAGGCTTTGTTTCCTTTGTAACAAAAGCAGGGTTTCTTAGTTAATTCGACATGTTCAAATTTCACACTCTTAATTGTACGCAGAGATAAACAGGTTTTTCCATTGTGGACGAGGGCGCCGGTGGGAGAGGAAGTGGGGGGTTACCGGCTTTACTCTCCTGTTGTCGTTTTACATGGTGGAGGGCAACAACCATGCCATGTTCTCTTGTCCTTTGAAGCCCACTGGTTCCCCATTAAAATTACGGCGACCGTTTTCAATGGCATTATCCAATACTCAAGGCCTCTGAGTGACAGTGGCGTACAAAAGGAAAAAAGAGAGGACTGGTTTGAGAAGGCAAACTGTCATCAAGCAATCTTGTGAACCAGACACACCACCGCACCACCTACATCAAAATACACAGAGAGCATATTCACACCAGCCTCGCTTGTCACATGTATTCCTGCAAGGCAAAGTACAGTGACATGTTTGTAACAGGTCCTCACTGCAGCTTATGTTGTATTTTTGTGTATATGTGTGTGTGTTTTTGTGTGTGTGTATATGTGTGTGTGTGTGTGTGTGGGGGGGGGGTACATTTCAAAGTGACACAAATATTCCGCACAGTGACAATACAAAGCTGAAAGAGAGAGATGGCCCTTCGCCTTTTGTACAAAAATATAGGTAGAATCACCGTGTAAAGGAGAAAATGTGGATGCTCCGCTGTGTATTTTAGATTTTATAAAATACGCTGGCAGCCTAAAAAAAAAAGAAAATATTAAATTCAAGATTATTTATCATTTAAACATTTTCTCCATTTATTTCACACCTCTTCGCTGTGTGACAAGCTGACACCTCTTTGATTTTTAAAGAAATCTCTAATTAATATCGTAGTTAGCTCTTTGAATGAATAAGCCTGCTGGGCATTGATTTTTTGATTTGTAAGGTGCCAAATTTGCTGCGTCTTTTCAGGGTTGCATGAATATCATATCTGCACATTGTAAGCTGAGAGAAAAGGCGGCGTGTGGGGGGGGGGATAGAAGAAAGAAATACAGGGAGGGGAAAGACTATCGCCTTGGGCACGGAAGCTGAGGCAGCTGCAGGTTGTTGTGCTTTGCCCTGTCGCATCTCCTGTCAATACAGCCCAGATGTGATGGCTTAATACTGTTAGCGCAGGCTTAACAGGGTGTGGTGGGACGCTGTGACTGTGTGTCTTTGGGATATGTGTGTGTGAGAGTTCAACACACGCAAACAGATCAGCAGAGTGCGTACTAAATGCCCCCCCCCCCCGTCACCTTGTCTATGTATCTACTCAGTCAAAACACACAGGAACACAACTTGTAACCCTACAACAAAAGAGAATCATACACAGTGAATTAGCGTTGTTTATTTTCTTGTTAGCGTAGAAACTGTGAGACAGCATTGAACCTACATTTATTCAGTGTAATTTAATATGGAAGGATGCTTTTTTAAAAATATTAATATTTACCACCATCAATATTACATATTTAGATATGTTATTATATGAAAAGACAGTGAATTTGAAAATGGAATGTTTGTATTTATTTACTCAACATTTCAAAAAGTGCATAAATTATATATATTCACTGCTTTTTTTCCTCAAATACTGGCTGTTGGACCAATATGGATTAAAAAAATAAAATAATCAGAGCGTGCTGATACAGATGTTGTGTTGATGATATTGTGTATTCCTAGAAAAAAGCTTTTTTTTTATCACCAGATTTATTCTTAGAGTGATCCACATTTCACTGTCTTAAGAGTAAAGATAAATGTTTCCAAAATACTGAGTAAAAAATAAACTCCTTCAGTGAGCCAATTCACGCAAAAGAAAATAAGTATATTTGTAGAACAGGCAATGAAGAAAACTCCCCCAGTCTTTTCCCAAGAGGCACTGCATGCAATTAAAAATAGAAAATCAAACCCACAAATGTCATTAAAGAGAGAATGTCTCCTGTAACAAACCCCGTGGCTCATAAACCAAAGAGATGTTGTCAGCCGGAGGGTGTGTGTAACAGTTAGCAGTGGTCGAAAATGCTGTTTATTTTCACTTGATGGACTGTTCAGCTGCACTGACACAGATGAAATGAGCCGTTTTCACTCAAAGGCAAAGTTATCATGATGATTGGCTCAGTCCGCTAAGACAATCCAGCAAAATTGCATAGCATCAACAAAAATGACACGTGTCTGTGAGTCTGCATTGGTATTAATGAGAAAATCTTGTTTTTCAATCCGTGCAGTTCTTTTTTATTCCAAAACATCGTGCAGTATAGCGCGCCGTGTGCATTTATTGTCTTCTATATATCAGCATAACAAGAGTGTATGGCTTGCAATCCATAGGTCCCAGCGTGTGATACAAAATGAGCCACTTTAGAGTTTACACACACACTGCTCAAAGCTCTTGGCCTCTCTTTCTATCCCTCGCTCATTCACACTCACCCAGTTCTCACCCTCTCTCCATCATTCCCTCCCTGTTTCCTCTCTTTCTAAATGAACCTGCTCGTTCCATCATCTTCTCTCCCGCCTTCCCTCTCTCAGCGAAGCGGCGGTGGTTAATTTAGTTGGTCATAACTAATAGTGGCTAATCTGCGGGCGGGAGTCTGCCGAGGATATTGGACAGTGTCGAGGTTAATCGCAGCCCGCCCGGTTAGCCAAGGCAGACAAGAGGAGGAGAGGGGAGGAGGGTGGGAGAGGAAGAGGTGGAGGAGGAGGAGGGCTTAATTCCACCGAAGGCAAATGGCATGCCGGTTTTTATCTGGGCCCCTGATAAGGGAGCGCTAATACACCGAGGAGAATGGATGCTCAAGGGCCGGGTTCTCCTTATCAGCAAACTTTACAACAGGAGCCCCGGACTAACGGCGCAACCCCCACACCGTGCACAATAAGCACCTCATTTCACCTCTCAAGCAGAACTATCACCACACCACCACCTACTACCCACCCGCCCCTCTCCTACGCCTGCATGCACGTACACACTTACACATAACGCTGCCGCATCCTCTCCACTTCACTTTTTTTCTGGTCGCCAACCCTGCCCACCTCCACCGCCACCATCCCATCAAGCTACAAAACACACACATTTAGGATGGATACACACACTTGCACATACACTTCCCTCCCGGTCTCTCAGCAGCCCCAGAGCAGGCAGCCACCAGGAATGGGGGAGTATTATGAGCGTGTGGGCTAATTGGAAGATCACTCTAATGCATTAAGAGATAAAATAGTTTGGCTGCAGGCCTAGAGGCAGGATCAGAACAACATTGGAGGAAGCTATCTGGCCCTGTCACACATTTGCAGATTTCCATACTAACGCAGCGAGAGCAATTACCCCAAACACAGAGCTCTGTTGGCGCTACAACACACTCCCTGCCAGTACCACGGCCCCAGGAAATTAGAGGAGGTGTGTGTATATGTGTGTGTGAGTGTGTCTGTGAATAAGCTTGGGCAAGGGGGGAAATTGGCTTAGTGTTGTTTGATTGTGTATTTGTTTTCTGGGAAAAAGAGGGAGGAATTGGCTTTAGGATGAGTTGGGGTTTTACAGGGTGGCCTTGGGTGTGTCGTTGAGGGATAGAGAGCAAGAAAGTGGGAGAGCGCGAGGGTGACACACACACACACACACACACACACACACACACACACACACACACACACACACACACACACACATGCACCAAAACAAAGACAGGCATCTGCTTGCTTACACTCGGTCTGTGTTTTTTTTTCACATGCTAATCACTGTTTGTTATCACAGTCAGTGGGAGGTTGCGTATTTGTGTGTGACTGTGTTTGTGTATTTAGGTGATTTCTCTATTTACTGCTCTTTGACAATCTCATCTCTCTATATTTCTTTTGCTTTTTCAAAATCGTCCATCCTCCTCAAATTGTGTCTCCTTTAGCTATGATTTGTGTGTAAAACTGTGTGTAGGAGAAATAACTTCAAACTTTATGGTACTGCAACCAGGAATGCAGACAAGGAGGTACATCAGAGGTGCTTTGCACAGAATTATGAGGTTTTTGGTTAATTTCGTGGGAAGCAAGTCAAGCATCAAGAATTAAATAATAATTCTTGGTGCAATTAAATGCTTTCCTCGCTGAACAACTACTTTATCAAGCCAGTTAATCAACAGTTACTTTTGTCTCATTTCCATGGCACCTGTGGACTCGAGTGGCAGGTGTAACAGGTAGCGCTCCCTGCAGCTCAAAGTCTGCCTGGCGGCGTCCGTTGAGATTATGAGTATGTGTTGGCATGCGCCTGTGGGCAGAAACAAGGACTCCCCTGACTCTCCTCAACTAAATGGATAACAGGTCACGGCTGGGAAGAGAAGGTGCTTACGGTCAGAGCGATTTCATACCTTATCCAAGATGGCCCACACTTACACACAAACACACACACACACACACAGGTCTTAGTAGATCCTCCCTTTAGGGTGGGACAGACCTCGGCCATTGTTGTCTATGATTTGCCGTTAAATCCAATTTATCGCTGTTATGGAAATGCATCTCTACCCTTTGGCACATATGACAGGGTTTATTGCACCTAACCCCTCCATTTATCCATTCCTCATCCCCTTGTTCATTTTCTACGGTGGCACGGCTTAGGTTAATGTAATAGCACGACGGACAGTACAATTTGCATACTAAGTACAGTTGCTGGACTTACTGATCAATGGTGCTGTTGGAGCGTCGCCTGACTAAAAATGCCACCACTTTAAATACGAAAATGTCACAGTATCAATATTTTCCTGAGCATATACCTGGAATGTTACATAAACTTTGACCCTTTATTTTTTTTTCCTCCCGTCCTCTGCATCTACTACAGTTACAGCTTTGGATTTATTCCCTCATCCGTGGAGCTTTCTGCTTGAGTAAAATGGAAGTGGATTTCAAAATTATATATTAAAAAAAACAACCTCTTCCTAGAATCGGTGTTCTCTTTATTTTTGATGACTCACATAAATGACTGAGAAGAGCTTTTGTCTGCTGAAGTGTGTCCTAATAAAACACAGTAAGATGATGTTGATGATTATTGTCTCCACCAGAGAGGTAATGTGAGGCCAGTGCATTTATTTGTTGTTTGTAGGGTATCATAAAAATGAAAGAATTTGAATTAAATTTGCTGGAATGATATTATAGGATCCACAACTTCTCCTAGAACTGTCAAAGATTAAATGCAATCCAATTCCTTTGCAATGTATAATCCAGAATAACTTAATTTCTTATTTTATTTATTTGTACTGTTCTGAGCTCATATTCTGTTCCCACTGAGACTCATTGGTGGAGTATTGCCTCTCTAGTAACCCATCTAGTTTTAAATACCATTAATTAATGACATATGTATTCATATCCACTGTATGGAAAATCTCATATTTCAAAACCTGACAGAAAAGAAACACTTAAATGATAAATGTTCGGTGAGATCCCTCCAGAGGCAAATGTGAAAACATGTCTTTTTTTTTTGTTTCTACATTCTGCACTTCAGTCTATACTCCTGCATAAAAAATAATAGGCAGTCCACAAATAATCTTTAAAAGTGAAGGTAAACATTAACATAGACGCAGCAGCGGTTACACACTACCCAGAACTCAGACACGGAGACAGCCAGTGCCATGTAACGGTGTGTGTTTTTCCTCCACCCCCTGCGTTGTTTGCTAATTGCTCACAGGGTGATATGTAACAACTCGAGAAACTCCCGTCGCAGTTTGCATTTCAGTGGGGGTAAACAAAGGCTCCCTCTGTAGATGTGTGGAGGGGCTGTATGGGTGTGACTCTGTGTGTGCTTTGGATGTGGGAAAAAATATGATGAGCTGCATCTTAAGACAATGAATATTTATTATCACACACACACACACACATACAGGAAGAAGATACTGGGTTGTTTTCAGTACGGTTGGTTCCAGGTGTCAGCGAGAGGCTGTGAATGACAGCAAGGCCAAGATATCAGAGATAGCTGCTGTCTGAGCAAAGGATTGGAAAGTGTTAGTATACACTGTTACACTCCTAACACTCCATCTGTCTGTCTGGTTCACACACACCTGCACAAGGACACATATACACAATCACACACACATCAAATCAATACAGACTAGGACGATGACACCGAGATGCTCAATGTGAGGCCAAGAGCTTTCTATTTGTCTGTCTCCGCTCCAATCTCCTCTCCTCCTATTACCTGTCTCCTCCCTTCTCCTCCTTTTCCTTGGCAGGCCTCTGCAATCTCGTCTTCAAACAGTCCACCGTGATGCATTGTCTCACCTCCACTTGTCTCCTCCACCATGCCCCCCCACCCGCCTCCTCCTCCTCCACCTCCACCTCCTCCCTGTTCTGCTCTCCAAGCCGTCCCCTCCCTTCTCATTGTCCCCGTGAAACAATTGGCAGATGTAACATTTAATTACGGCGGTATCTCCTCAGGCGCTGTCGAGGCAGAGCGAACCCAACGCCACTCAGAGCAAAGGAGGAGTTTCATTACAATTCGCAGTGAAGTGATTTATTCGCAGAACGAGGTGGGAAGGAGGAGGGGTGAGAACCAAACAGAGAAGGTAATTTCTCGATACTCGCTACAAAAAGGTCAAATGCTTTTTAATGACTCTGTTTTCTGATAATGCAGAATGGAGAGCGGCGGCGACTACAGTGGCGCTTGGTGGGGGTGGGGGGGTGGGGTGGGAATGGGCAATAATAAAGTTGCAGATTGGTATCACATGGCGACGTTTTAATCGAGTCTTGTGGCTGAGGACTTCATTTGCAGCAGTATTCTGAACCTCGCTTCGCTGCCACTGTCACCGTGTGTGATTTCTCTATTGCGGGGGGGGGGGGGGGGGGCTGTCTTTTGTTGTTTGCCATCATTGTAAGCCAATTTTAAAAGAGCAAATGAAGTGTGCTCCATTAAATGTTGCCATTCACACAATGGACAGGGGGGTTATTGAATGGTGATTAAAACAAGGGAGAAGATATGGCCGTGTGAGCAAACGGAACAACCACGTGGCTCTGATACCTGACGTGCAGGGAGGAGAGAAGGAGGCTAAAAAGATAAAGGAACCGATAAGGACAGAAGGGAAGGAGTTAATTAATGAGGATGACAGCCATACGTGGAAGCTAAGGAGAGACATCCAGCTTATTACTGCACAAACTCATTTATATTTGGAGCACCTTCGAAAAAGGTCAAACATGATGTTCCTTCTGAAGCGAATACTTCTAAATTCATTTAACCCGCAAGGCTGTAATGACTTCGCCACTTTCCTATTTGTAGGGGGGAAAAAGTTAGCCACCAAATATACTTGTAGTTCCAATGAATTCAGTAGCAGCGAGGAAAACAAGGTGAATCCTGCGAGATGAGAAACTGAAAATGATGCAGGAGTCAGTTCTGAAACCTGTTTTGGCACACGCACACACATACACGGGCACGAGCTGTGTTTTGCATCAAATCATTTTTATGTGGAACAAAATGATGATGAAACGTCTTCAATAAAGTTGAATGATTTTATGTCCCCATCTAAAAGTTGGTAATGTACCATATACAGACTGGAGGACTGGGTATGAAACCTCCTTGCTTTTATGGCACCGGAATTCGTTAATATTGAGTATCCAAAGATGCCTCGTCAATCTCTGAGTTGTGGTTTATTTAACATTTCTAAACCAACTGAGCGGAAAAACGCTGCCGTGCCAAAATATGAAACTAAATAACTGAACCAGACCTAAGAAGTTAAACCCTATTTTGGTAAACTGTTGTGTATTTTCATGTTATCAAACTGTTTTGAGTATGTGAAAATACCAAGGAGATGAAAACTACAACCACAGATATGAGCCATGGTGGCTGATGATGTAATTTCTACCTTCTTAAAATCTATTTTAATTGTTTGGAAAGAAAAAAAGTCAGGGTTAGTAACTGGTAGCAAACTCGGTAAAGGTTTTAAAGGTATTGGTGGCAAATTTTTTTGAATGAGTCCTACAAGTGGAACCACCTAAATACATATAATTTAAATGGTATCATATATATGTGTGTGTGTGTGTGTGTGTGTATGTATATATGTATATATATATGTATATATATATATGTGTGTGTGTGTGTGTATGTATATTTATGTGTGCGTGTGTATATACTGTATATATAAATATATATATATATAAATATGTACACACACACACATATATGTAATATATATGTAATATATATGTAATATACGCCAAATGTGGCTCATAGTCAGCTGGAGTTATTAATCTGTTGCTCAACACCCCCTTATCTTCCACACCCAAAGTCCTGTTTTGAAAATTACATAATTTGCCTTATTAATGAGCGTGAATTGTACTCGACAATTAGAGATGGGTTGAAAATGTTAAGTTGGGTGTAGAGAAAAATGCTTCCAATTACACGGCGACACGAGGCCTTGTACCTTCCCAGCCTCCACTGTCGGTAATTAAATCCACAAGCTTCTTAACGAGGCAGCCATGAAATAAGAGTTGAAGGGTTAATGCGATCATTTCTCCCCGCAGAACGACTCCATGAGGCACACACACATTAGCATAAATATCTACTGCAAAAACACACAGTGCCCTCCAATTTTTTTCTTTTTCTTTTTTCTTCTGGCTGCACCTTCTGTGTTTTTATGTGGATTAGGCCTGTTTGTTGAAAAAGGCCTCAGCACGATGCACTTAATTCAAGTGACAAGGTAAAATATAGGTGCCCAAACACACACAGTCACAGTTAGATTCTTGGGGTTAATATTGTCTTGTCTTCCTCGCTAATGTGAGGCGGAATTCTTTCTGATTCTAACCCAGGTTAAATCTAACTGAGGACTGCTGGAAACCAGGATAACTGTTAGCATGATTAGGGGGCTGCTGCTGCTGCTGCCCCTCTGTGTCTGCAGGCCAGAGGATGGACCATCACTTTTATTTTGAGGGAAAGAACTGTAAAAGGATTGAAGGAATTCAGAAAGGAGACCCAGATGCTCTTCATCTTCCTACATTTGACAAGCCACATACATGATGTATTACAGCGAGCTGCATAAAGCACGTGTTAGCGTCAAATCATTTGATTCGTAGACTCGTATGGGACCCCTGGGTGTTATTCCTGGGACTAGAGGCACAGTCCTGGTGGCTATTTGATGATTTTGTTAACTTTTCACCTCCATTCAATATCCTGTCAGGGCAGCTGAAGGCTGTGCTTGCCTTGTGTCATTATCAGCAGCAGCCTGTGACTTATTGTAATGGTTCCTTTCAATCACAGGAGGATGTATTTGAATTCATAATAGCTGCAGAAACTGCATCTAATCTGTAGCCAGTAGCGGTGTGCGCTCATCCTCAATAATGGAGACTGTGTGTGTGTGTGTGTGCGTGTGTAATAACGTTTTTAATGTGTAATTTCTTTCAGAAGTCCTACTTGTTTCTCAAATCTAACAATATCAGTTTGTTTTCCCTCACAAGTGTAACTAAGTTGATCTCACTGGAGAATAAACGCTTTTTTTTTATAATGTTGAGAAAAAAAAAAAGAAGGGTTTTCTAGTGACAGAAGATGACATTTAAGATCCAATAATTCACATGGAACAATCACTGTTGTGTAGCGTGGCGTGTCAGTGGCGCACGTAGGGGCTTTTCCCCTGACAGATATTTGACATATTTGAAACATTTTCTCTCATATAAGGAGCCATGCTGGTGCCTAAAGATAGTTGCATAATCCGCTGACACAACGACTTTCCCGTTATTATGTTTGGCCCCTAATCCTCTGCTTTCACAGGAGGTCAAATCTCCCAAATTGTCCGGTCGCGGCCCTTTACGCTGCACCACCAATTATTGATACCTTATATAGGCGATGGGTTTCATTTGTATTTCATTCATCGCGGAATGAGCTGAAAATGTGTCAGAGAGCTGACATTGTTGAAAACCACCGATGTGGGGAGACCTCATCATTGCGTAGGCGACAGCAGCTTCTCCCGTCACAATAATTAAAACACTGTTAAAATATCAATGTCCCGCGAGAAACGAGCACACCTCTCCTGGAAAAATGGGCCACGGACATAAAAGATATATGAGTCAGTTCACGCTTTTATAATTCAGTGAAAGAAATGGAGTCTGTTCATGGTAATGTGATTTAAGGTATTGCCTGCTTTCTTATTTCTGCGGCCTTGAATATATCCCTGAGATTTGAGCTGCATTGAAAATGACCTTAAACTCACTCTGGCACAGTGAGTCTTCTTTTATTATTCAAATATGACACTCCATTCATCCTCACAGCAGAACAAACAGATATATTTTTGCTTTGCCTGGTGGGTTGTTTCATGTGCGGGGGTGTCCCTGCACCTTTACACACCACACTTTCATTACCTGTGTGTTTATTTGTGTCGATCTGTAGACAGTGCAGGCTGATCTGGTATCTGTAGCTTGCAGCTTTCGCCGGGGCCAGACACAAACACATTCCTTTTAATGAGCCTCCAGAATTGCCTGCACATGCAGAGCCTCCACTTCATACCATTAATATTGTATTGTTCATATCATGAACTCCTAGGTTACACCGAGCATGCATTTTTCATTGCAATAATCCTTAATTATTTTTATGCACCCTTAATCTTTTATATAGATTCAGTGTTTTGCTTAAATATTTAATGGCATGATGATGTGGTTTGTCTTTCAGGAGTTAGAGAGAGAGAGAGAAAGAGAGAGAGAGAGAGAGAGAGAGAGAGAGAGAAAGAGAGAGAGAGATGGATTCTAACGCCTCTCCTAATATAAGCCTCCTCGGCACTGTCTGGTTGAGTGACTAGGCCTCCAGTGGAGACGCTGTTTTAATTCACATCAACACTGACCTCATTCAAAATAATCCCCTCTTCCTTAATCGCTTTTATTCTGGAGCTGTAACTCATTTCTTCACATTTAACAGAAAGTAAAAATAGATGACACGCTAAAATGGAAATAACTTTATAACTAAGCAGTTAATTATGTTAATTTGCGGGAAAACAACAACAACAACAATGAATTAGTTGACAGCAGGAGTTAGAAATATTTTAAAAAGAAATGCATCTCCATGGATATAAAGTGCTGCCTTCCTCTTCGGAATTCCTCTCATTTCTACACAAATAATTTACATTGATATATTATGACATGTATGTAATGAACACATCAATTTAAAACTCAGCCCTGCTTTACTTTTCAACTCTTACTTCTTACAATTTTTTTCATCTAATGTATGATTTCTGTAGCTGCTGTGGAGAAAAGCAAAATGTGTGTATGTATATACATATATATACATATATATATGTATATATACATATATATGTATATACATATATATGTATATATATGTATATATGTGTATATATATGTATATATGTGTATATATATGTATATATATATATGTATATATATATATGTATGTAGTAGTCAATTCAATTTTTCTTCAAATCTTTGACAGTCTTTTTTAAATCCCCGTCAGCTTCCCCTTCATCATTCCTGAGTTCAAAAAAACTCTAAGAACATTTCACTGCGCTAAACTGATACAGTATTTTTTTTAAACTTATTTCATACCAACTGCATTCATTTACTGCGCCGTCTCACTCAAACTCAACCCCTAACAGACCTTTCAGACCCCATTTAGATCACTTACACACACATTTAAAATGCAACCTCAATGACAGAAAAGTTACAGTTTGAAATAACTGGGGCACCTACTGTTCCTCCGTGACGATGAACACTCACGCCAGGTGGAGAAATGAAGAAAGGAGAAAAAAAAACGTTCATATTTTGTAATTTTTGGATAAAATAGAGGGCAGAGTTGACTTGTACTGTTAGTTTTTGGATCTGTAATCCTTTAATGCACTAATGCATTGCGGGAACTATTTTACTTTCAGTTTGTGCACTTGAGTGCGCAAAATAACGGTTGATTCAGGCACATGCAGTATTTCTGATTCATGTCTTTGACATTTACTTGAGGTGTATGCACTGAAGAAAGGGGTCATGGTTTATGCTGAATAAATAATGAATGGATGAATGGATGAATGCTACCTTGTGCACTTTTTATTAGCTCATCTTGTCATGAGTGATCATGTTTACTGTTGTTAGGCAAATGCTGTCTGAGTTGATCCTGAGGTATGATGGCGTGTTTCATGGAGGATTGTTCTACTTGTTCCGATGCCCGTCGATAAAAACAGCTCATAGAAAGGTCTATTAGCAAATTTAAAGAAGAAAAAAACTCCACACATTTCAGACGAACGTGTAAATAAACAGTGTTTCATGTTTATCTATGCTTTTCCATAACCACCCATGGAAAGAAAAACCCACCTCTGATCAAGCAGGTAAGTAGCCAGCCAACATTATCCTGCTGCAGGCAGCAGCAGAGGCCTTGAGGTTAGACAAGTTGTATTATGACTGTTTCAAATCCCTCAACTGGCTTGAAAAAGTATTTTAAAAGTAAAAGGGAAAGTACGCGGCGTGGGGATAATCCACTTTTGCACAAGCTGCATTTAGGTGGATAGACATTTTCTTTTTCTTGTCAGGTCAAACCAGATTGTTTCTTCACTGCTGCTGTTCTGAAGCGTGAGGTCTCACTTTTTTCTTGGCTTTAAAGTCCTGCAGCTGAGTGGCAGATGGGTCGAGTTGTTGCTGGTTCAAAGGTCCACACTAGGATGCGTTTATCTCCACACCTCGCATGCAGGGAGCGCAGTTTAATTCAGGCATCACGCTCAGGGATCCATAATCCCATCTAGTGATATGATAGGAAGCGAGATGGGATAAATCTCCACAAATACCATTAGTGATAATGTTACTGTAATAATACCTATAGTTTTGAGGTTTCCTGTGTGTGTGTGTGTGTGCGCGTGCTATGATACACGTACAGTTCTAAGTAATCTGGTTACAGATGAAGCCCACAATGATTAAGATGAAGATGAAATGATTATGGTAGGGGGCATCTTTACCATCAGAGCTCATCTGTGAAACCAGTTCAGACAATCCAGTCCAAACAACACCAGACAAAACATGTCTTGACCGATGGCCTGCTATAAAAAACAGCAGTCACTTCTGAATTAAAAAAATGTGATCAAATATCTTTTAATTGTCAAAAAGTGATTCATCTGTTTGAGTAGCCAAAACCTGTTGTCCATTCTATTGTTTAAAAAAAAAAAATCATCATTTATTCTAAATAGCCCCCTGACTGGCAAATCTGCAGAAATAATATAGTTCTGACCAGTTTTAAAAGATTTATGTGACTGAGAGAATGGGCGCAGGGTAGCAGTCAAACAAAAATAAGGTTTTTTGTGTTTTCTTAGGATTTATTCACACTAAGGAACATATTAACTCATGCCAGGCTTTCCTAGAAGCAGCGAGACGTTGCTTTTTCAGGAATTCATAGGACGAGATCAACCAGCGCGAGTTTGATTGCTCTCGTCAATACTTTGTTGAAATTTGCAAGCAGTAAACACGTATTAATATATACAGACAAGCTAATTCTGGAGACAAGAGACAGCGACGGCCATTCTTTCCCAGGGCAGCTTCACCCAAAGTGCAATCTAAGTCCTGGTCTGTGGTCAGTGAAAGCATCTGTCCTTGCTCCCTCTCTTGTCCCTTCCTCCACCCCTCCCATCCTTTCCTCTTCACACCTGTCTTATTGTACTGGGGAGACGCTCTTATCCTTTCTCCCTGATTCACTTATGCTCTGCTTTCACTGCACTTAACTCTCATGGTGATCTTTTAGACCACCCAGGTTCTAGCTGACCTGTTATTACAGGCATGCAGGTAAAGCAATGAATGGAGGATACTTGAGTTGGTAAAAAGTCTCCTACAGCGATAAAAATATAAGACCATACAGCCCCAGTAAAGCCCGCTTCAGCCTACATGAACCCTATGGAGGTGCTTAATAAGGCTGTGACAGCATCAGGGAGAAGAACAACCATTCATCTATGGATCCAGAACACATGATCTCCAAGGTGCATCCTCAGCCATGAAGAGCTCTTCTCTGGGTACCCACTGTGCGTTTTGGAGGGTTAGCAGAGCCTCTTGTATAGCGTACAGTATGCCAAGGCAGGAGTGTAAGAGAAAGCCAGGGGCACCATCTCAGAGAGAGAATGGTAAATAAAATGCACTCATCGGAAAAAGGAGGAGGAGAGTGTCTTCAGTGCTAATTAGCCACCTAGCATGGGACCTTCCTTGAAGAATACCATTTAGGTAAGGACCAAGACACTCATGTACACACACTATTTACTACAAGCACCGGGCTGTGTTGTGTGGGGGGTATAGCATCTCCTGAGTGTTAGGTAATTGGAGCCTTGTAACTCTAGAGAAAACTGCTAATTTCATAGGAAGTGCTAACAGGACCTTTGTGTGCCATGTTTCCCTTTTCCAGGGAGCCACCGGGGCCAGACTGAGAGAGAGCTATGGGCCTTTAGTGGGAACAGACCCAGCCATACCTGAGTGGGGCCAGCCACAGCGGTAATGAACCTCTTCACATGGCCGTTCACCCAAAAGGAAAAGAGGTGGATAAAGAAAGGAGGAATGAGAAAGAGGAGGGGGTGCAGCCTATTTTCACAGCCGGAGAATAGCAGGTGGGACAAAAGGTCTAGCTTGAGGAGCAAAAAGGGGATGGGGGTGGGTTGGGGGGCTTTATTAGTGGTATTCTCCTGCCCCATTTACACCATCTCTCTCTTTGGCAATGGAGCACTTATCACAAGTGTACCCATCTAGCTCACCAATAGAAACAAGCAAACTCTATCCGTCAATGTTTACCATTAAGGATCTGTCATTTGCAGATCCACCATATGTGGCAGATTAATGGGACGCAGGCCTCTCTCTTTCTCTCTCCCTCTGTCTCCCCCATCCCTCTCTCTCTCTCTAGTGTACACCTAACGCACCGTGTGGCCAAACTCACTGTTATTCTGGGAAACGGAGAATGAAAACAAGCCTCGGAGAATGGAAACACGTAAGAGGGAAGGCATTGAAATGACATTGTCAGCTGGAAGATTTTCAGAGAAGCCGAGTTACTCATTGTTCACTTTGTCCCAAACTGGGAGAAAAAGTGCAGAAACGACCAGAATTCTCACAAAACCGGATTACTTTTTAATTTGTGTACTTTATGACGAGTGGTACACACTACAGTCTTGTATGCATTTTAAAGCAGCAGTGAAAGAACTTTCCTGTGATATGATGGTTACTGATCTACTATCTATCAACTCCAATAGGGGTGATTGAAAAGTCATTCTTGTTGTACACTGGAACCTTTTCATATTTGAGTGTACATGAGCCATGATAGCTACAGGATACTGTTTACAAAAGCTGTGTGCTGCCATAGCGATAAAAAAGGCATCTTTTTTTTTTTGCAGCTCTCTTTCTCTCTCTATGGCCTGGTACGTACAAAAAAAAATGTAAATGATGAGAGAACAAGGACAGATAATACACTAATGATGATATGAAACATAGTGAATAATTAAAATGATAATCAGGATAAATTACAATAAACTTGATACCTTGCAGTACGACAAATGAAGAATCCATCAATCTTCTATTCTACTGCTATCCGTTAAGGGTCACGGGGGGGGGGGGGGGGATCAGGAGCAATTAGGGGCTCGGTATCTTGCTCAAGGACACTTCAACATGGTCACCGGTGGAAGTGAGGATCGAACCAGCGACCTTTCGGCTCTTAGACGGTCACTCTCCCTCCGAGCCATGCCACCCCCTCAAATGAAGAATGAAACTGTGAATAGCCAAGATTGCAAAATGTAGGTAAGAACGTTCATTAAGTGAATTTGGCCACTTTAAAAAAAATGACTTGAGGGGTCAGTAAGCTGTTCTGGCCGTGAACCTGAACAGAACCAGAACAGGCGGAGTAGAATGAGAGCAGAGGTCACCTGTTGTATAAGACCTCGAGGTCAAAAACATGTCTGACATGCTAGACGGGCTAGCGTCAGTGATGGTCTGTGTGTATGTTGAATCGCAACTTCAACTGACTTGAAAACGAACCATCTTTCATCAAAATGTCCCCAAATGTGTTCTTCCAGTCACCTTAAATTACGACGCACCGTCTGGATTACTCACGGACAACTCAAGTGCTACATTTGCGTTCTGACTTTGACACAGGGCTCAGAGTTGATTTTTTGTTTTTCATGCTAGCTTTTTGTCCCGTCTCTGCGTATGTTCACCAAGAGCTGCAACTGCATAAAAATGACGGTAAATGACCGCTTCAACAGCTAGAAAAACCAGCCGAATAACACATAGATAAACGAGGTTGGTCTTTACGTTCACAGTGAATTATCCCCCCCCCCCAAAAAAAGATTATTTACAGTTGACAACATTGTTACATAATTTAATTGTAATTAAAAAGGAAAAGAAATGTGGCACTTGTTTTCACAGACTTTTTCCAAGAGTCGAATATTTAAACGGTCCAAAATAACTTTACAGTATTTCAGCGAATGCTAATACCAACGACTTGGACATGCAGTGAATGTGACAGAATTAATCAACACTAATAAAACTTCTGTCTGCACACAGTCCAGAAACAACCTGCATAAAACAACACCCACTCAGAGCAGCCTGAGGAGGAACCGATTCATCGATATTTCTATAAAAATAAGAAGAAATTACAGAAACTGAACGGCCTTTTTTTTTAAACTGAACTTTAGCTTGTAAGTGGTAGTTCAGTGTTGAACAATACAAGAAAAGGTTCATATGCGGAAGTGAAGTAAAACTATTTCAGTTAAAACTGCTGAAAGAGAAGAAACTGCACGCTCGTAGATGTGCCGGGGATTCGACTGTGGACATTTACAAGGTGAGAGACTGCTGATATTACGTTTTATATGTTTAAAACTGCAACAAATCTAAAATTATTTTTGAATTCGTGTGGTCTGCATCCTAACTCCCTTCTCTCGCTCTCTCTCACACACACACACACACACACACACACACACACACACACACACACACACGCATACATTCTGTCGTTACAAAGCAATCAAGCTGTCGTTGAGACATTGACTTCTTTTCTCCAAAATGCACACAGGACATCTTTGTAACCAGATTGGGGCTGAATGGTGACCCTCTGCCAAAGAAGAGGAAGGGGAAGAGAGGGGGAGACAAGGCAAGGGTGACACTCAGGTGGTCCTGACTCCCTCTTTCTTTCTCCCACTCTTTCTCCTTCTCTGTTGGACAAACATCTCGGCACTGTGGCCCGTCTGTCTGTGTGGGTCTCTTCCCCCTCCAGGCCATTTCTGCCCATTCAACAGGCTCCTATAAGTAAGTGAGTGAACAAGACGGGGGGGGGGGGGGGTGGCGAAGGAGGAGGAAGGGACGGAAGGAGGGACAGACGCACAAATAATTTGGGTTCTCCCCTTTTTGTTGTGCTCTTCCTCCAAGCAACACATAAGAAGACAAATGAACACAAAAGAGAAAGTTTTATTCCTTTTTCTGGACCCCCACCCCACCTCTTCTCTTCTTTGGAGCCCCCCAAAACACACACATGCACACACTTAATCACACACTTACAGAAGAAGTCCTTTCTTAACCACAACTTCTTTAACCCTTGGCACAAAGCCCCCTCCCCCCCAACCCACCCACCCATTTCTTGTCCTGAAGAACCAAAAGGTCCGCATGTGTGTGCGTGCATGTCTGTGTGTGTGCATGTGTGCGTGTGTGTGTGTGTGTGTGTGTGTTAGGCTCTGTTTAAGAGAAAAGAGGATAAATGTGAAGATCGAGATGAAAAACAAGGGATGGGGTGATAGAGAAAGGGTGGAAACGAGTGAGAAGAGGGTCTGGAGGATTGCACAAGTGGAACGACAGAGGCCAACCTGCCCCAGAAGTTATCTCTCATTTTCAAACAAAAGAGAAAAAAAATGGGGGGGGGGGGGGACTGGAAGAGAGGAGTGAGGGCCACAGGGAGGTAATGAGTGGGAGAGGCCAGACTTCCCAGAAGTTATCCCTCATTTCCGTTTTGCTTTTGTGCCCTGATGGCCTCCCTTGGAGGGGCTCTGAGGGCTATTGTTGGTGCTAGACTGGCTAGGTGGAGAGGAGAGGAGAGGAGAGGAGAGGAGAGGAGAGGAGAGGAGAGGAGAGGAGAAATATGAGGGAATTAGCTATAAAAAAAAGGCATCTTTCTTTGGTTAAGAAACTTTTCGCAGTCACATGGTTCAAACTCCTCTAAAAACACAAACGAGAAACGACTACATCAACAGGTAAGGGCGCAGATGACAGGTTCTCGCTTGTCGACGTGTCATTTTACGTACAAGTCTTTAAAAAAGTATCCTGAAAACATTGAAATTATCTAACAGTTTTACAAGTAGAAAAGTAAGATCATCCTTTAATTAAAGATAGCAGCTCCTTGCGTAGCAAAGGAATACATCTATAAATGATTTTCAAATAAACGTTCTTCTATTGTAACAACCAAAAAAATAAATGAATACTGTGCACCATTTAAAAGATGGTTTAGGATAAAAATGTGTCATGTCTATAAAGTTTTCTTTGTCAGTTTTTGTTTCTTCTCCTTAGGGCTCCTAAATGCAGACCCACTGTACAAACCTCCCATTAAGTCTCTCTCTTCTGAGCCATTTCCTCACTGTAAATTATCTCATAACATAAAAGCAACCCAAAAGAAAGGAAATTCTTTAAACAGATGATCCATCCATCTACGTGATCTATATATCATCACATTTGCATTTTAAATCCATTCAGGCAATTCTGTAAGATTAATTTAGCCAGACGGGAAAAAGTGTAGGATTTTTGAGCACAGGTGGGTGGGGTATGTGGTGTATGTGACATACTGTCGGGTGCACCGGAAAATGCAAAACATATACACTGAAATGTCACAGCAATCAACTGGCCATCAAAAGGGTAATTAGATATCAGATTAGGCTGCTGGTTGGATGCAAACCGTAAGTGAGGAGAATGTGTGACGAGAAAGAGAGATACTTGGTAAATAACAGATCAGTGAGAGAAGCTCCAAAGAAAGACGTGAGGCGGACATGGATCTACCGCTGATACGTGCAGCCGAACTGCATTAGAGTCAAGTAAATATTAAGACAGATTCACAAACGGAAAGAAAAGGTACTAACAGAATTACTTATAGTTTCTTATAGATGGGAGCATGGGAGACAAAAGGCCATGCAGCTGTACGGTGCACATGGAAAGACAGGTTTGTGTCAGTGAGGGTTGATTGACAGGTTTGACAGACAGGTCTGTGGCAGCTCAGTCAGGCCCATTATGGCGCAGGGGTGTTCCCTCTACAGTAGAAGCTGTCACTCCTCTATCGCTCAAATGACAAGCCACTCTAGCCGGGGACGCACTGCAACAGGCTGAGAAAGCATGTCATCTTTTTCTTTTCTTCCCCCTCTCGGCGATGTCTCGCTCGATAAAGAAGCAGCCAGGAGAACAATAGGAACGACAGACTAGAAAAGGACAGAGAAAGACAGAGAGATGGGGGAGAGGGCGAGAGCGAGAGAACGAGACGGGGCGTTTTGACATCTGAATTACATTTCTATCGCTTCAGACACAAGCGAAGAATGGAGGAAAGAAAGAAAGAAAGAAGGAGAGAGAGGGAGGGAGGCGGGGCGGGGCGGGGCGGCAAACCATCACTTAGATGTTTATTTTAACTTCACTGTATTTGGCTGGCATCTAAAAGCTCAAACCCTGGCGCCTGTGACATGTGCTCTTTGAAGATGGCGGCAGGAAAGGAGCCAACAAAAAAAGTGATATTCATGTTATTTGACAAGTACAACAAATATAGAGGAATGTGATTTGCAGTTTTCACTAACAAGAATTTAAGAGTTGAACACGGACACACACACACACACTCACACACCCTGCGGTCTACAAGTACCACACACGGGGCTGGCAATCTGACAAATATGACAGGAAACTGTAAATCCTGCCACTCAGAGATGATTGATAGCAGATAAAATGACACTACCTGTTCGTTTGGAATCAAAAACACATTTCCTTGTCACGCCAGAATCGACATTGTCAGCGGTTCCTGCAGTGCAAGAGAACAACAAAAGCCCAGAGGGGAAAGAATGAACTTCCATCTATTTACTACAGACACTTTCACCCCCTCTTCGATCTTATTATCCCATTCCATACTCACACTTTTAACTTGTCACATATCTATACTTGTGTGTGGAACAGAGAGTGTAGCATATATTAATGAATGTGTGTGTGTGTGTGTGTGTGTGCGTGTGTGTGTGTGCGTATGACACCCAGCCCTCTATAACCTCATTAGAATCTTTCAGGTCCTGCTGTGCGCCCATCCACACACACTCACTGTGCTTTGATTTCTCAAAGTCTAAAGATGTCAATCACCTGCCTCCCCAAGAGTCAGAGCAGGGGAATTCATACACACATGCACACCGGGGCGCACGCACATAAACTATCCATCAACGCCCTCCCTCCTACTCCCCTCCATCTCTATCTTGCTCGTCCTCGTCACTCCCCCTCAGCCATTTCACTATTTGAGAGTAATTTCATGTGCCAGCGTGGTGCATAATACACTTTTAATGGACAACTAATTCTCTGCCATTACTTCGTCAACATGATTACGGGATCTGCCGCTCGCAATCCTGAGGAGTTAGGCCCAGGCTTTTTAAATATACACAAGACATTAATGTGTCTCTATTCAGCTTTACATCAGGGGATGTCAGCCATTTACATAATGCTGCCATTGAGGTCTGTGACAGCCTCTCTCTCTCTTTCCTTCTCTCCTTCCTCTCTCCCTCTCTTGCCCTGCTCTATTTTTCGACATGATTTCTCTCCACAAAGGGCCTCAGAGCACTGCCTTTTCCCTTCTGCTGCTCTCTCTGCAATTTTATGAATGCTTGCACTTTCTACTAATGTCATGGAATAGAGGGGAGATGGAGGGAGAGAGGGAGCGAGAGGAGGGAGGGAAGTGGGGGGGCAGTAGGGATTAGGCGAGGTTGTTTTTTTTTTCTAAAAGGGGTGTGAATGGGGAAAGTTTCCATTCCATCACCTGTACAAAGACAGGATATCAGAGGATAAAAGGGATGAGTGTATAATTTGACCACTTAAACGGTTAGTTCATTAGGCCTGTCAGGATAGCACTTCTCTGCCTGTCGGGAGGCACGGCAGATATGCAAATCTGTTCCCCACAAGAGACTCTGTTCCTCTCTTAGTTTCTGATTTTCGGGAGGAAACACAGCATAGCGTAGTGGTGTATACAGTGATAGAACACAAGCTGTGCATTACAACGAGGACATCTTTCAAACCTCCGGGGAACAGGTGCAGAGTGTTGTCTGTGCCTTTTTAGAAGTAGATTAATCTGGTTTGATGTGAAATGACGGAAAATATCCGCTCCGTAGAAAACTGTTCTTATTATCAGGGCCCCGACTAAAAGCAAAGCAGAGCTGGAATCATCGTACGTCGTCACTTCCTATTTTTGTAATCAATAAGGCAGATTATTTGATATTTGTAAGTTTTTTGAGTTGTCAGCATCTGTCAGTGGGCATTCAGAGAACGTCGAGTACTCACGCAACAACACAGGCGTCAAAGTAGGACGACAGCTTGAAAACGCCACACAATTCCACGGGATTCCATGAAAGTTTTTAAGCGACAGACGGCCGAGAGGTGGTAGTATTTGAGGTAGAGGTAAAGTAGTAGAGGCTCTTAAATGTACTCAAAAGTACTGAGGGGTTGTTGTTTTTTTTCCCTTCTTCTTCTTTTGCACCACCTGCAGTTTTAGCTGGTTCCTAAACTTCTCTGTGTTCAAGTGTCCAAAATTTATCTAAATTCTCACAAGTGAATACAGGAGTCATCTTATATGTATTGGTGAGTGGTTTGTAAGCATTACCGCCACCAGTGCTGGAATGTGAACAAGTTTTCTGCCCCATCCATCCATCTATTTTATCCATCAATGACAATTCCATCATCGTCCATCGTCGTCTTCCGCTTATTCCTTACAAATAAGGGTCGCAGGGGGGCTGGAGCCTATCCCAGCATCCACGGGCGAAAGGCGGGGTTCATCCTGGACAGGTCACCAGTCCATCGCAGGGCCAACACATAGAGACAGAAAACCATTCACACTCACATTCATACCTACGGTCAATTTAGAGAATCCAATCAGCCTCGTCCCCAAATTGCATGTCTTTGGACTGTGGGAGGAAGCTGGAGTACCAGAGAGAACCCACACAGGCACGGGGAGAACATGCAAACTCCACACAGAAAGATCCCGGAACCTTCTTGCTGTGAGGCCACAGTGCTAACCACTGCACCACCGTGCAGCCCCAATGACAATTGTATGATGCAAATGCAGCGAGGTAACAGGGAAAAGTCAGAAAATTAAACAGTCAAGTAAAGATGCCTGAAAATCTCCTTAAAAGCAGAAACCTATCATACTTTGCTACGCTGCAAATGATCTCAAATGTGAAGCGAGACGTATAGGAGGTGCGGAAAAAGCCCAAATCCAATATGGCTACCACAGGACGTTGGCAACAATGACTACAAAACACGTTTGACCATATAAAAAAATGTTCTTAGGGTTTGATGAAACGCTTCTTGGGTTACAGTGCGGACACAAACTACCGGCTACTACTTGGCAGATACAACTACTCAAATAAATAACAATTCTCAGCATCACAGGACTTTTTGTGAAACCAAAAAAAAACGTACCTGGAAAACTCTCTCCTGCACGGCTGAAAACATGAACTGTTAGCGCTTAGACAAACACAGCGAGCAGGTGACACAGGAAACATATTCTCAGTCAGCAGGAAGTTCAGGCATGTTGGTCGTCTGAAGTCCGACACTGGACATAAAAGCCTCCATCCGTGTGTGGTGGGTGCGTCCCGGCTACCTTCTGGCCTCAGTACACAGCCTTGCGTGCAGTGTTTGTACAGTGGCTAAATCAAAGTCCCCAAGGTTGTTATTGTCTCTACAGGGACATTTCCTATTGAGCTCTGTTTGATGTATAAGAGCAGACCACTATTGGCCACCGGGGCCAAATACAGGAAGTTGTCTTTCATGTTGTTGGACGCCATTTTGTCAGGTCACGGCTGGTTTATGAGTCTCTCAGGAGCAATGAGATTTAAACAGATGTTTATTGCGTAGGGAAAACATACGGATTCACTCTGCATACAGGAGGATTGCAGATATTTAAAGATTAAACAATAAAGTAGAAGATTTCCTGTTTTAATCATATCATAGTCACTTCAAGAGCATTTACACTTTTAAACACCTTTTCAAAGACCGATTAACCTTTGATTCTGAAGAATTCCCAGAGAGCAAAAAGTGATACAAAAATACACAAACATTTAGCCAAACAATGGCCAGGCGATGGTACCCAAATGGGATAATAAATTAAATTCCATGAGAACTTACCAGTTTGTCTCACTGTACCCACTTGCCACAAATGCCCCCCCTTCTTGCCCTCCCCCAAACAGCGCCATTGAAACCATGGTTTCACATTGACTACATTGATTCAGCAGCAGTTTTTCAAACGTTGAAATGGTAACTGTAATTAAACATTCAACCTCGATCAAAAATAACACACCTGACCAAAATCCAACACTGAATTCATGGCTTTTGCAATCTGGGATATTCACTTACACATAATAAATCAATCAATCAATCAATCAATCAATCTTAACTGAAAAGAAATTCAGTTTAAATAACCACAAGAAAAATGTAGGTGAATGATTGAGTTTGTGTCTGTTACTGAACATTACCGTCTGGGACAACTAAACACAAACTAAATAAACTTTAACATGAAATGTTGTTATTTTCTCATGTTTACATTAATGACAGCCTTTGATGGATAAGACTGAAATTATCTATCATATAAGCATACAAGATGTCACGCATCACATTAGAAAAAAGAGAAGCTCTGTGCTTTATGTTCAGCTCTTTGCCATTATTGACTTAAGGATCGCGTAACTTGTTTTGCGGCATGTACAATGCGTTACTTGACACAGACAATCCAGTTCTTTGACCAAAAGTGATAAAGGCCCTATGAGAATGTTGCAGCCTGCTCTGTAGTCTCAGCAGTAATTGCCTTTAATGAAATACATATAATAGTAAGAGAGTAGGAAGGCCATATAGCAGTTTAATAGTGAGAGCACTTTTCTTTAGAAAACGGATGAAAAGCCTCAGTGGAAGAGCGTGTGTGTGTGTGTGTGTGTGTGTGTGCGTGCGCGTGTGTGTATGCACGCATGTGTTTGTGTGTGTGTGCGCCGGTGCATTTCGGGGTACTATACTGGCTATCAGGAAGTGGGCAACAGGTGTGTGTCCAGATGTCCAAAGAGTTGTGTGTGTGTGTGTGTGTGTGTGTGTGTGTGTGTGTGTGTGTGCAGCAGTTGTAGAAAAATGGTCTAGTGTGGTCTATAATTTCCAATGCTGTCCCCATGAAAGGCAGAGCTGTATCCACCATGGATGCAAGCACAGGGATGTGTGTACTCACAGTTCTAGAAGGCACAACTACAACAGCTAAACAATGACAAAAGGGAATGCTACTGGAAATGCTGCAAATTTGTCCAAATGCAGGTAAATAACATCTGATCCTCGTCTGTTACGACATATTTTGCACATTTGTAAAAGCAATTATTGTAGCTGAATGTGGATGTCGGCTAGAGATGAGATACTATTAAAAACCACTTCATGTTATCAAGCATAACAGAAACATCAGTACGTGAAAATGAATGTGGGAGATTTTACTAAAACTCTGAGAACTCCTTTGACTAGAAGGGTGCTGCAAACAGTTAACGGTAAAGAGATACGATAACAGACCCACTAATGAGTACGAAAGCATATCCCAACCAGGACCTATAGGGTTCTGGATCCATTCAAATGAGAGCTGCTACTCAGGGAGGGTCAGAGGTCAAACTCATCTCAGATCCTAAATTAGCGCTTGTTACAGCTAAAAAAGGGCAAGAAAGGAAGAGGATAGATGCATGCGTCACAACCGCGCAATAGCAACGTTACATGAGCTACATTAAGTGTTATCGTGAATACTTTTAATTTCAGTTTGAATTTGTTTTTGCTGTCTTTTCCTGCTTCTGCATGGGTCCACATCCCAACCGTTCAAATAATAGGTCTGATTGTGCCGTACAATTGCTGACCTATGACGACCTCAAGAAACACCAACCAAAAGAAACACTGTCGGAATGCTGGGGATGCGATAACATGTCAGGTAATTAAAGTCGGAGGCAGATGCAGAGAACTGGAGAAATGGAACTTTCAGTGGCATAAAAGGAAAAGTCATCATAAGTCCTCAGGCAGCCTTTTTTTTTTTTTTAAATTTCAAGCAATTTGATATTTTTTAGAGGCATTTGAGTCAACATGAAGCGCTGTCGAATCTGGAGGTCAGCCACTAGCATAACTTAATTCTAAACACTTTAATTGTAGTAGAGATTTGTAGATTGATTCAAATCAATTTGAGTAAAAGCAAAAATTAAAGGCTCTCTCTCGGTGACCGTTTCCATCTGGCAAAAAGCAAAGCTCCTGAATAACCAATTTCATAGGTTTGCTTGAAAAAAAGAAGAAGTGACGATTACAGGCTTGTCTGCGGCACCCACATGAAATACTAATTGATGAAATCCAGACGTAAACATTCCCTCGCTCAAAATGACTTTTATAATACAACTTCTCTTATGATATTGCTTTGGCCTCCCATTCTCTGCGTCCGCATCTCAAGGTTTGAGACGGTGACAGCTAAAAACACACGCTATATATGATAACAGACATTTCAATGAATAGCTGAACAGTGCCATTAGAGAGGTGAGGGGTGTGGAGCTATGCAGATCACACAGCAATAGAAAGATGATATTGCTATTACCGGCTGTTGACATATGAGATTGCATTTGCATTTTCATCCAATGGAAACCTAAACGCAGACTGTTGTTTGTGAGAGTTAGCCACAAGTCCTGAATACCAAAACAGTAGTCAATATGTATAATAACTTGGAAAATGCATTGTAAAACAGGAGAAAACTAACATCCTAGCACCCCCCCCCTCCTTTTTCTGCCCTCTTTTACGAACGACTCTCATCCTTCACTTCCTCCCGCTTGTTCACCCGACCCACTCGCGCTCTCTGGAGCTTGAATAGGTTGTCAGTGAGAGAATTCTCTGTGTTTGTGTTCCGTGTTGTCAATGGCAATGGTGTTATCAATTAGTGCAGCAGTGGGAGCCCAATTAACAGCATCAAACAGCTAATTAATAGAGCTGTGTGAGTTAGTAGCACACAACAGCACGCCGCATGACTCTAAGTTAGCGCAGCCACGTTATGGCATGAGTACCCTGCAGGGAAGACAAGGCTATACAGTAGCATACACTCATTATTATAGAGATACATTCATTCACACAGTTAGATGTAAACATGCCACGTGTATATACTTACAGGGGCATTTGGATGAACTACAAAAACAACGCTGCACTTTCTGGGACCAGAGATCGCAGTTCCCTGAAACCAGCAGACTTAACAACATGACACATCTTTTATCCTAACATTTAAATGACGTGTGTAGAATTGACGTTCAGTAACAAGACTTTAACTTTTCAATTTTAATAAATGATTTAAAGCTAAAGTGGCATGGTCTTTGTTAGCGAAACATTTTACACAAGGGTATCTAAATAGGCGCCTTGAGCACCTGAAGGTGTTTTGTTTTTTTTCACCATTGTGTTTAATCTTTGTGACACCAGAATGCAGAAAGAGCCAGCCATGTATACTGAGCTTGAGTCTGATTTTTTTTTTTTTTGCACACACTTACCTCAACCCATCAGAGCCAAAGGGGATTCGAGGCTAGATGACAGTCTGCCAGTGCCACCGGCAAGGCTCAAGCTGGAGAAGGGGATTCTCCTTCTGCAGGCCACGACACTGGAGCGTAGTCTAAACTCACTTGCTGTGGAAGTGGGTACACTTAAAGTGAGTCAAGGGCAACACACACACACACACACACACACACACACACACACACACACACACACACACACACACTCTTCCAGATTTACAGGCACATGAAGTAGCCCATCTCCTCTACTCTTATTACCCAAAACTCAGCATTTAGAAATTCACTCTCACTCTCTCTCACACACAGACACACAGACACACACACACACACACACACACACACAGACAGACACACATTTTCTCAATCACTTACTCACACAAGGTTGTGGTTGTGGCTTAGGGAAACACTCCAGCTCTATTCAATCAGGGTACGAGGACTGAATCAGCTAAAGGTTAATTGCACCGGAGTCCTTGTACACATATGGACGGGAAATTTGTGTGCATGTACGTGCAAGTGTGTGTTTGCAGGGATAAGTGTATCTGTTGAAACACTTACCCAACCGCTGTATTGAAGCAAAATGCCTTTTTGTCACAGAAGGATTAGCATGGAAATAATCTATGTACATTTCCCCCTAAGGAGGCAGACAAGTGGCTACTGGAGTATTTACCTCCCCCAAACAGAATAGCCAGAAAATTGTTTGGAACAGGTGCATGCCACCCTGTTAGCGGACGAAGGGGAAGACTGTGAGAAAAACGCTGTTTTCTGTGGATCACTTTTAATACTTCTTAATTGTAATTCGGCATCTTTCTAACTTTTACTACCTCCACCATGAAGAACATTTTCTGGTTCTCCGCAGGATTATACAAAAACTATGAAGCCGAATTTCAACAAATTTGATGGAAGGGTCTAGAATGGTCACGACACAACCCAGTCAATTTTGGGTCAAATCCGTTTAACACTGTAAAAAGAAATTACATTTTTTATTACATGGAGTTTGGCTGATGTCACCTCAGCAGAGGTATACGCTCGCTGAATGCTGTTTTACGCAGCAACAACTTTACCAATAAATCTTCATTACTTTTCTCTATATTTATTGTAGTTTAATGATATGACGTGTCTGTTCACCTCTGAAAATGAACAGAGAAATACATTTAACAACATATGTTGAACGAATATCACATGTTACTTTGTTAAAAAAAAACAACAACATGAATTCAGGTAGAGGTTTTTTGCTGTCGTTGTTTCTTAATTTAACCGCATGCACTCTAATATTCCAGTACTTGTGAAGCACACTTTCCGTACCTTGTCTAAAAACGCTGGTTTTATTCATTTTTCAAAAAACTTAGTTCTAAGTTCGGAAATTGCTGTTCTCATATTACTTTGACTTTTCCGGGTTTTTCATGACCCCTGCACAAGGCAGCAGAATGGAGCACTTGTGGGTTAAAATGGAGAATAAAATAGATTTACTGTCTTTTTTTTCTGAAGTCCAAAGGGGTTGGAAGATAAATTTGTGGGTTCGCAATTTCATTAACAGGACAGGAGAATACAAAACCTCTCCCAAAAGTGTTCTCTTTTTCTAAGTTCTCCAAAAATTCCTCTTTTGTATTGAAAAACAGGGGTAGTGAGTAGTTTTCACCTTTGAAGCCTTTATAATAGTTTCAAATTAAATTTTTTTGAAAAGGGAGAAAAACTATTTTGTAATCCTTTTGGACTCACTGACATTAAACTTGGGACACAAGTAGAACAATGTTTTATTTACAGCGACTGAAGCCCCCCCCAAAAAGGTTACACACTACTCATCTAGAGTCAGTTTACTTTGATATCTCTTTGCAACTATCCACTATTAGAGCGACACTCACTGTCAAAGTTAATTTTTTCCACCACTAAAGTAAGTGATCATACAAAACCTGAGCCTTTCAAAAGTATGCTTGTCAGACCACACTTAACAATAAGAGGACATTTTGAAATATCTAACTGATTTCATCTCTGAATGGGGCAAAAGTGTAGTGGTAATTTACAGCTACAACTGAGGATATGCACTCAAAACTCAGGACTTGTAACAATGGTTGTACATGCATGTGGTTGAATTGGACCTTAGATTCAAAGCCTCCATGGGCTGTATGTTGCCGTGCTGGTCCGCGGGGCCTAAGAGTCACAGAGAGAGTGCCGGCCAACGGCCTCATTGACCTTCAAAGCAGAGACAAGGACCCTCTCCATCCCGCCAGTACCACTTGTGGCAGGAAGAGAGGCTTGTTGACTGGCCCCTAATGCCCCCCTCCCCCCCCAAGCCCACAGGAACATGGGTCGGCAGGTTAGAACTGTTGCCCCGGTGACCACAGGCACACAGGCCGGGGAGAAGGGGGAGATTAGGAGAAAAAATAAATGGAAAGATGCAAATAACAAGAACGCAGACAGAGGGGATGCAGGGAGGTAATAAACTAAGATTTGGTAGGATTTCCAGTCTACTCACAGACAGTAGGAAGGGGAACAGAAAAACAAACTTTTTCTCTTGAAACCCACTCGATGTTGTCTGTTGGCACCAGTTAATTTATCAGCATATTCTCATGAATATGATATCTCATAAGACATGTACGCACAATTATTCATGCACGATCTTACGAATGTCCAGCAACTCACGTGATCAGAACTCCGTTGTAACAGCGGCCTGCGGGTTGAGTTCTGTGCAGGGTTAACCGAAAGAGACACGCTGTCTGTCAGAGCTACGGCACCTGTGCTGGTGTGTCGACATGGTCGTAGTTTCGGGGGGCTACTTGGAGGTACTTGGCAACACAGGAGAGGTGACACCTGCAGCGACAAACCTCAAGCTAAATACCCAACTTTCCTTTTCTCCGAAGTGGAAAATTCACGTTTAAGAAACTCGGGGAACTCTGAGGTTAAGGTCTGATTAAGTTTAGGCGTTAACAAAACCCTACTTGATCATGGTTTAGGTTAAAATATACACAAATACAAAATGCCCCCATTTCTCACTAAAAACACCGAGTTTTCTTGCAAGCAACATGGCTGCAAATATTCCATCCTGCCGCACGATCATCTGTAGAGTTATAGAACATTACTTTTCATACGCGTAAGTGTGACAAGCGAATGAGAACACGAGGAAATAATTTATTCACAACACTGTACACATGAACATACGAAATGGTTGCAGAATTTACCTAAAAGTCGCTGCCAAACGTCACATTTGTCCGACAAACTCTCTCTGCACTGCAGATTGATTGATGGCTGCCCTGATTAATGGACACAATGGCACAGGAAAGAGCTGCTTGTAAGCAGAGAAGCAGGTGTTAATTCAGCGCAGCTCCTACAGTGGCTAACGTCGGCCCTCCGCCATTAAAAGTAGGGTAAACACTGCCACAAGAGACTGTCAACAATTATAGGAAGGACTCTCAACCAACACAAACACTCGTGTGGATTCTGTACGTCTCACGGTCTGTTTCCTTCTTTCTTTCTCCTCTCTCGCTTCCTCCCGGCCTGACATAATCAACGATAAGTTGAGTGCTTTCATCAACAGCACAGCCCCCTTAATTAGCAGCCTATTGCTTTAAGCCCATGTGTGAACATCGGTGTGTTCGCTGAATGTACAGCGTGTATATACACTGCCAGCCTCCAGATTGACCTCAGCTTACTCCTGCCAGTCAGCTAATAAGTCACTCATTGAACTTCGCCTCCTGCATATCCAGATGGCTTTAATGGGTATTAGAGATGGAGGGGCTGAACAGGTACATGGGGGATAACTATAATCAGCCCATACAGAACCAGGTGAAGCCCTGGAAGAACACAACGGAGTCAATGCACGATTGATTTACGTCTGTTAAACGCATCCACAAGCGACAAAAGCTATATATAGTATGCGCGTGTGTTGCTGTTTTTTTTTTTTTTTTTTTAGAAAAAAGATAAACAACAATAAACACGGTGAGAGCCACCCTGAGCCCACAGAATTTCACCTCTATTTCTCAATTCCTTCTCCTGTAATGGAAAACATTATTGTCATCAAGGCCAGCATCAGGTTTGTGTACTGGGATGATAGTGAATGTGTGTGTGTGTGTCTGTGTGTGTGTGTGTGTGGGGGGGGGGGTGGTGGTGGGGGGCAGCTCCCACTCTGCCGCGTCAACTCATAGTCGATGGCTTTCTAAATTAAAAAAAAAAAGAAAGAAAGAAAGAAAAATGCTCTCAGGGACTTTGCCGCATTCCACTTCATGAGCACAAACAAACGGACCAAAAAGCCATTCTAGAGGGAGGGGCAGAGTGAGTTGTTGTGTTTCGGAGGGGGGGGGGGGGGTGGAGGTAGAAAAAGCCCCTTAAAAACAGACAGATGGGGGGGGGGGGCAGGAAAGCTAGCAGACAGTACTGAAAAACCAAAGTGACTCCACTACCAATAATGAGCAGATCATTTAAAAAGCCCTCCTCAAATTGCCTTGAGGAGGATGAGAGAGAGGAAAAGGCTTGAAAGGTTTTCAGAGATTTTTGGGACCAGATGATGGACAGAGCGGTGGGGCTCAGGACAAGTAAACATGCGGGCTGTCTGATGCAAACATGTAACCTCGCACATACAGAGCATACGGAGTCACGCGTGTGCATACAGCGTTGAGGAGAAGTGTGTGTGTGTGTGTGTGTGTGATATATGTTTGAGATGTATCAATGTATCACGTGTTCTTCTTTTGGGTGAAATTTTAGCATCTTACCACAACGGTAATGTGTGAAGTAACATCGCAATAAGCAGGAGGTCACATGAAATAAAATACAAAAGATGAACAAATAAAAAAAGCAGTTTTAGTTGAGCAAACTCATAGTGCAGTGTAGATTAATGATCTAGACACACACAGAGACTTTTCCAGAACAATAACCCCGATTTCACTTCATGATTCATGATTGGTGGTCAGAAAACTGTTGCTCTTCACTAATAAAACATAGAGGAGACCTGACATTGACCCTTGACCTCGGAGGAGCATGATAAACATCAGGCAAAGTCATATATTCGAGTTAAAATATCAGCATCGAGCTAAAAAGTCTATCTCTCTGGTGTTTATTAGGTGCCATCACCCACTGAAGGAAATTATGTTTCATTGATAAAGAAAATTCTAAAGTAAATTTAAATCAGAGGAAATGTAGTTTAGAAAGAAAAGAGGAAAATCAGAAATAAACAGAAGTTTCCATGGAAACACTTTGTGGTTTTTGCTCCTAGAAACACTTGTTTACTTGCATCCACCCTTCACCATCCATCTTCACCTTCTTCCAGGCCTGCCTCTCTTTATGTCTCTCTCTCTCTCCCTCCTCCTCCTCCTCCTCCTTTTGCTTGCCTTTCTCCCCTTCTCCTCTTTTCCTTCCCTCTCCATCTTGACACAGTGCACTGAGCCTAATCGTGGATAATTGGGTGGGAGTGGCAGTGGGCCGGCCCTGCCTTTGTGTGCAAAGGGCAAGTGGTCAAGTTAATGGGGCCCTTGTGTCGAGTTGGGAGCACTCTGTCTCTCTCTTTTTCTCTGTTCGATCACTCACTCGGCCAGTCAATCTCAGTCTCTCAGTCAGCTTCTCTTTTCTTTCGCTGCTGAAGCTTCTCCCCGCTGTTTCGATCTAGTTTCACCTCATTTCCTGCTGTCTCACTTCTCTCTTCCTTCCAGCCATTCAAGGCGTCTTGTTCCATTTTTTTTTCCCTCCTCCACCTTTGCCTTCTTCTCTTTTGCAGCCTCTCTCTCTCTTTCTCTTTGCTCTATCTCTGCTCTGTCTCTCCAGCAGAGTGTTGGGGAGGAGAGAACAGACCTCTTTAAAATATCAAAAGACAGATCAGGAGGCCTCACTGGTCCCTCCCTTTCTACCAACTCTCCCTCCCTCCTTCTCACTGATAAACAGAAGAGTGAGCCTGCAGGATTAGCTGCTGTGTACTGCACTCCCTCCCTTCTTTATCCCTCTCTCTTTTATTCCTGTGGAGGGGTAGACTGTTGACTGGGTTTGATATGTGTGTGTGTGTATGTGTGTGTGTGTGTGTGTCACCTTGTCTGGCACCAGCTTAGCCTGCAGGAGGCTATTGTGTTTGAAACACAGGCCGCAGCCAATCTGGGTCTGTAAAAACTTTATTACATCTGTGAGCGTTTAACACCTGATTTTTAATAATAGAACAATTTAATAATAGAACACAGCAGCTTTGTTAAGCAGCTCCCATGTCCTGAGAAAAAAAATACATATTATGACAGAAAATTAGACTTTGATATGCATATCTTGCCTTCTGAGGTGGCTAATATACAAACGTGATATACTACTGTTTACTTTAAATGTTACCGCACATATTTCAACACTACATGGGTAGCGTATGTACGAAAAATAAAAAAAGCGTGTACAATAAAATATAGTCCAGCAACTTTAAATAAAGTTTTTTTTCAATAAAATAATGCAGAAGCTAGAGTCACAATATTTTGGATTTTATTTTTATTGGTTCCTCAAATTTAATAGCTCCTAAACTTAAAAGGTACAACAGTCAACCGAGAAAATAACAGAGAATAAGAGTGAATTCAAACCCAAAAGATTGAGTCAAATATATGTCGTTCTACAAGTGGAAAAGTGGATTCTTTTTTTTTTAACTATTTTTAAATATAAATCAAACCTCTGAAAATATTCAAATGCATTGTAAATCTCTTCCACCAAGCACAGAACAAACAGTTGTAAAACACATCATTTTTTAAAAATCTCCTTGTGTGTTGACACAGTGAACTAAAACTAGCATAAACTTAAACGCCAGGAGGAAATGATGTTCTGTGACGGTGAAAAATGAAGTGTGACGAGATCTAAACCAGAGCAAAAGACACCTTTTCATGCAAACTCTGCATGGATTAGTGTGAGCACGGCCTGCAGGTGATCCAAATCCAAGCTCTAACTAAAAAATAAAAATTACACAGTATAATGATATAAATCTGTTATGACGGGAAACTCCTGTGTGATATTTGTCCATAGTAATTCTCAGCTGCAACACACATTCTGTTGATCATATCAAGGAGGCAAACTTGAATACTAGTTAGCAATTAGAAATCAATAGCAAGATAAACATTCTCCACAGATCCATTCTATTAGATCATGTGTTAATGAGGAAAATCCTATTCAACAAACCATATGTTATATTTAGAAAAATATGTAAATGCAGGATATGCGACGATAATAAACGTGGACATGATCCTCTGTGGAACGCGCTGCTTCCTTGACTGTGTGTTGATGTCACAGTGAGAGGTGACTCGTGACATAGCAGGCAGCGCTGATGTCACAACGAGAAAAGGCGGCGTTGTCATGTTGGAGGAAAAAAAACAAACACACAAACAAACCACGACCGCGTCGTCACGGCGAATCGTGGGCGCACGAGGTAAAGATGTCGACACTAATAAAGGCAGAGGAGGTCGCAGAAAGCAGTAACACACAGTACTACCACAGTTCACCGTATACACAGTCACAGTCGGGGGGTGTGATAGTCACCAGATACTAGAGATACACAACAAGCTGCATTACAGATCGGACATGTTTCCAAATCTTTGCAGTTTCTGTGGTGTGATTATAGTCCTCAAAGCAGTAATCAAATTTTTCCTCTCTCTTTTTTTTTTTTTGAACACGGGTGATACCCTGGAAAACGTGGTTTTCTGTTTAACACGAGCAACACGAGTCACAGCCTCTAAGGGGGTTTGGGTACTATACTGCATAGCCGCTGTTGTACACAGCAATGGATCACAGTGAAATATGAAACACTTTACTAGTGATAGGTACAGAGTTAGGCTCCACGCCCACTGAACGTTTGGTGCTTTACAAACCACAGGAAAAAGAAAAGAGCCGAACGCGCGTGAATGCACCTGAGTAACACAGTCAATTACGCTAATAAAAATGGAATTCATCTGAAAAGGTATGGACATCTCCTTGAGGGCGTTGTACGATCGCGGGACTTGTGATGAATCTAAAACCCCAGGTTCACCCTCTACGTCCTGTGAATGTGGTGAGTCCTGTTCCAAGATGCGTAATGGTTCCGTCGTCCATTCATAGCAGAACGTCTTTAACAGTCTGTTCAACAGCAGCAAGATTGTCATTCTGAATGAAAGTTTTGCTTCATGTACGTGAAAACAAACTGAATAACTAACAAGGCATAAAGAAATGTTAGCTTCAGTGGAGACTAAAGTTGTCAAGGAAACTGAAGTGAGCTTCTACAATGCAACATGAATGGAATAACAAATTTCAATCAAGTAAATCGGAGCAGATAAATATTCGTACATGTGGCAGAATGTGGAGGTGTTGGTGATCTTAGGCATGGATAGAACAACTTAAGCGAGCTTAAAACATTTTTTTGCAAAATTTTTCAAACATCTCACTTAAAAAGTATGTTGGGAATACGGAAACTCGACTACAGATGGCAGAGCAAAGACCTGGACAAGCTAGTTTCTGCTGTCGTGGAATCGAGCAGAATGGCGTCCAGCAGCTAACACAGGTCCACAACGTGATGCGGTGAGTAACGTCTGCACAAGAATACAAAGCAGCAGAGACCTTAAAAATATCTATTCCACAGTATTAGGGTCACTTGTCATCACTTGGGTGACTATTAGTCGGTCATCATTAACATGCGTTCTTCCAAGTGCTGCTAGCTTGAGGCACATCATGAACAGGAAACAGCCGAGGCACTGATACGAACGTTGGAATGTGTCCTCAGCGGCTGATGTCTGCGTGAAGCAGCGGATGGAGTTGTACATACAGGCATTTGCCAAACACTTCAAATAGCACAACTAGACAGAAAAAGACGTTTAAAAATCAAGTTGCAAAGAAATGTAGCGCCGACTACTCATATCCATGGCGGTGGCACGGTGTACAATGGCAGCAGTGGCTCCAGGGCTGCCAGCTTCATTTGAATGTGCCTGGATATGTTAATGCACTGTTGTAAGTAATGCATTAAAAAAAAGAAAAAAAAAAACCCTTCTTAATACTGACCTCTGACTGGGATGAATGAATTATATTTGGAGAATGTAAGTGGGGGGAAGAAAGGAAGCATGGAGCCTGTGATAGTTAGTGAATTACTTCCATGCTGAGGTCAGACACAGTAGCATAAGCTAATACTGACTGGTTAGAGGAGCACCGTGTGAGCGTGGAAGTGGTTAACTGATTAAATGACTGGCTGGCGTGTTGGCGAGGATGGATAGTAACTCAATAGCTGGCTGACTGATTGAAGGACCGTTCAGCTGATTAACCAATAGGATGAGTGACCGACTGATTAGAGCTCTGATGAAGGGTCACCTATCACAAAGACAGTCCGTTTTTTGTTGTTGTTGTTGTTGTCGTTTTTTGGCAGATGGTTAAAAAAATATGAGACTGGAATATTTTCTCAGCTACAGTGAAATTTCACACTTGGAAAAAAAAACAAACGCGTGTGCTTGAATACAGTCAAAACCCTCGGAATCAAATGACTTTCTCTCTTTTGACTGACAAAGCAGAGAAACGTAATCTAAGCGTCCGTTGCGCTTCTGCCTCCTCACTCAGATCACTTGTGGATCGGGTTGTTTGACTGGCTCCTATTTCTAAATCACCCTAAGAGCATGATGGGTGCTGGAGGTGATTACTGATTACTGTTGCTGACAGGCTGAGGTCCTTTGGTCAGTGTGATGAGGAGAGGATAGTGGATGTTCTCATCATACGCTTCTTTTCCCTCTCGCAGCATCTGAAAAGCAAACATGGAGAAGAACAAACGGACCAATCAGAGACATTTCATCTTATATTATCCCCTTTCTTCAATTCCCGCCACCGCCCCGCTGTCCTGAGTTAAATTAAAGCAATGCCACCCAAATTTTGTAATATTCTAATTGCTTTTCATTAAATATTTCTGTAATATTATTGCTCCATTTTAATTAAAAAAAAAAACTTTCTAGAAAATCACACCTCTAACGTAGCAAATGAGCTCAAGGGAATTTGTACTGTAGCATGTAATTACAGAGGTATAGATAGTATTTATATAAAAGCTTGTTCTTTACTCCTCATCTGAACCATGCACTAAAAATATTAGGATTAATGATCACAAACACACAAATCACTCATGTTGCTGACATGAAATTCCGAAGTAAAGAGCATTTATAATCTGTGTAAGGATCCCTGGAGTGGAATATTTTACCTCTGTGGCCACAGAGAAAAAAATTAAAAAATTGTAAGGCAATAAAATATTTTTTCCAATTAATCTAATTGATTTGCGGCCTTCATTATAACCTGTTTTTTAGTTATTTAGAAGCCAGAATCGAATTATAATAATCGATGATATATATATATATATATATATATAACTGTTACTTGAGCATACCCCTGCACAAGCACTCTCACTTTTAAACACACACAGCTTCGGGGGGGGGGGGGGCTCAGTGTCCTTTTAGCAGACTTGGCTGTTTGGGCCGGCACCAGCTAATTAGCTTGCTGTACGTCTGGCCAAATAATCAGAGACTTACGAAAGCAAGTTTAGTTGATCTGCTCCTGTGAAACGGCCTGATAGTCTGAGTGACTGCACGGCTACAAGGACACGGATAGGAGAGCACGGTGTGAAAAGGTTTCATCAAAACAAACAGAAACTCAGAATGACCCCGAATTTATACGCCGTCAGCGCCAAGGAGGTGTGTCAGCTCTGTGTGGTCAGGGCGTGAATCATCAGGTTGTGCTGCAGTCGGTTGGTCGTTTTTAAAAGTCGTGAACTTTTAATACCCATCAGCTCTTAAGTCTTTGAAGTGTTTTCACAAAATTAAAAGAGAGAGAGAAACTGTTAAGTTCAGCTCATTGCCACATATACTCTTTCATCCATTTTGTTCACTTTTAAGTGGCTGATTTTTTTTCTTTTCTTTTTTTTTTTTTGCTCTCAAGTATGTCGCAGTAATAAATCCATAATTGTCTGTCCTGAGCTGCTGCATATAAACTGCATATGCAGTAATAAAACCATGTGATTTACAGGGAAGCGTTGCTGCACGCCATCACGGTGACGTCCAGAGGCTGAACGGGACAACGCGGAGTATTTGAAGCTTGACGATACCCCTTAAACATTGTCGTAGATTCAGGAATATTCTACTTTGTAAAATAATTTGTGTATCATGCCCCCCCCCCCTAAAAAAAAATCTGAAAAAAAAAATAGAAAACTAAAATGAGAGTATTTGGTGATTAGCCTCTCTCTGATTTGAAATGAACAATAATGAAATAGTTACTTAAACTTATGATAAAATAAGCGACTCCCCCCACAAAGAAACCTGAAAACTTAAAGCTAGGTATTAATGTGAAGAATTTAAAATGGTAAATATGGGTTTCTTTTAATAAAAAGCCAGTACAAGTACATGATATGAAAACAAAAGCATTTGTCACAGGACTAAGACTAGACCAAAAAAAAAAAAAACAACACATTAATGGCACTACATTTTTGCAGAATTGTGTGTGTGTGTGTGTGTGTGTGTGTGTGTGTGTGTGTGTGTGTGTGTGTGTTCAAGTGCTAGGTGGGAGAGGTGTCTTCATGTATGGTTGTTGTGGTTGGTGAGAGGTACACAAGTGTATGACCCAGAGAGGAGATGATCCTCTTGAACCTCTCTGTTCACGATCTCACAATATTCCAGAAGAATGGTAGGTCCGTTTGATTTATGGCTTCCTAAGGAGTTCATCTATATGTTCTGCCTTGATGCACCACCCTCACATTTCATCACTCCCCTCCTCACACCTCAGAAGCTCAGCAAGATACGTTCTCCTTCACACCACCACCTCTCCTCATCCTGTCCAATTTCTCGCCTTTTTATTAAAATGCTCTTCTGTCCCTCCCTTTCCCCCCGTTGTCCTTCATGTGCGTTATCTTCTTGTGGCCACCCCTCCAGGCACCGGCCGGTGGTTGAGCCTCTGACCCCGAAGAGAAGAGTGAGTGAGAGAGGGAGAGACAGAGAGACAGCCCAAGGGGTTGTTGGGCGTGGAGGGGCAGCTGCTTGCCCCCTGTGCTAAGCCTGCGATGGGGACCACAGCCAGCATTCACATTCAAATTCTACCAGGCGGAAGGTGCAAGGAAGCGATAGATGGAGGGATGGAGGGACAGAGAAAGGGAGGGGAGAGGGGAGGACCTTAACGCGGTGAGGGCTAAGAGCTCGCAGAGGTGAAAAGTTTAACAAGCAAAGCTGTTCCTCCTGATCGCAGGCTGCCTAATCAGCTTCATGGGTGGCTGGCTAAATCGGCTCTCAACCCGACCCCCCACTCCAGCGCCCCCAAAATCTTTCTCCTCTTTTTTTTCCTTCTTTCCGAGGTGCAAGTCATTTATTTTATTGCCCCTTTCGCCCCTGCTTCTCTCCCTCTATTGTGCTCTCATTTTGGCTCTATATTTCTTTGCTTTTTTTCACAATCATTTATTCTCACCCTGCTTGTGCACAGCACAGAGGAAGTGGGAAAAGGTGCAAAGAGAGAGAGAGCGAGAGAGAGAGAGACAGGAGGGGCCTCCGAGACAAGGGAGGGGACGGATGAACCGGATGTCTGGGGTCTCTCTCGCTAGGATTAGGAAACAGAGAATGAGGGATTGGGTGGATGGAGAGCCGAGTAGAGGGAGGGATAGAAGGACAGGCTTGAATAAATGGAGAAGTGGGTCGTGATGTAGGAAATGGGAAGATAGAGGAGCTGAGAGTGGAGAAGGGTGAAGGAAGATATGTAAGAGGAATGGGGGGCAGAGAGAGTGAGGGATGAAGGCAGAAAGAGGGAGTCAGGGAGGAGAGTGTATGGGCACAATAGGGATACTGTTTATGCATGTGAGGGAGACGGGGGATGTACACACACACGCACACACACACTGTTGCATATGTGTGTGCGTATGTATCTGTGTTTGAGAGAAATTAAAATTCATGACTCTCGCTTCACAACCATTTGAGTAACAAGATTAAGATGGTGGGTTAGAAAATAGCGCTGGCATTATCAGGCTGCTTGCAGTCCCTCCAGCTGCTTGCCTCTCTATTCCACAACAGTGGGGATAAGAGGATAACACGCTAGCCATGTCTGCCTGTCCCAGCGCGCGCGCTCACATGCTCACACACACACACACACACACACACACGCACACACACACACACACACACGCACACACACACACACACACACACACAAGTGCGGTCAAGACGGAATATCCACTGCATTGGGCCGGCTTGCCTGCAATCCCTCAAATGTGTTTGTGTCAGTACGTTTAGAAAAACTGCCGAGTAGTAGAGCTGAGGGGTGTAAGAGATGGTTTGTAAAGAATTACTAAAAACAAATCTCCTCCCCCCCCCACACAAACTTTCACACACCCAAAGCAGATTTGACGGGTGTCAGATCCGGCACAGCACAGAACACCAGGATACTCGCTGAGGTGTTTGTTTACCAGCATCCTGCGTGCCAGATGGTGGAAGTTCTGAGACACGAAAGAGAAGACGAAAAACTCAAAATGACACGTGGACCCAACTGGGCAGTCGTGGGCTGACGGGGGACAATAATTGTGGGATAGGTCAGTTGTACAGGAAAACTACTAACATAAGTATAACCCTTTCCCCTCTGCACACACCTGCGTACATGCAGGTTTTTCAACCCAGGTAAACCTACTTTAATTGAGCGACAGCATCGGTCACTGCACCGGAAACAAGTGAGCGGCGTTGAAGACATAGCGCCAGGGTGCTGTATCTTCAGCTTTTGTACAATCTTTGGAAGCTGTAGTAAAAGCAGCACTGAGGAGTTATGGTTTTTCTGTTCTTGCTCTGTCTCTCGAACTTAGATGTGACTGAGGGCTGTTGAGAGCCACTTAGATGGGTTGAATTTGGGCCCAAGATGATATAAACGGGCTGCAAATCACCGCATTCACCCGGGTGACCAAGGGGAAAAAAAAACGCTGGATCTGCAGACAAATGGGAAGATGTTAGATGAGCTTTTTGGCCTGATAATTTTATTAAATCCTCTTGTTTCCTTTTGCATGCTTCACAAGTGTGATATAGCATGAAAAACTAATTATACTGCGATTGATTTCCTGTTCTGTTGAAGCCTGTGTAACAATAGTCGGCAGCGCGATACCAGACCTCCTCCTACAGACATCTGGGGATTTAAGATTTGAAGGGTGGCAAAGAAATCAGCTAACAAACCCTGAGATTTCCTTAAGGACACATCTAAGCAGATCTTACTGAACCGCTTTCAGTGAAACAACCTGAAAGAGTCGTGGGTCACTCTTACAGCTCACATTACAATGTTGCTAGTAGGACAGTTTTTACGGGTACACAACCTCTGCACGCCAGCACACAAAGTTTACTTAAAGACTTCAGAATGAAAGCAACAAAATCTGTTCACAAGTTAATCATTTTTCACCAAAAAAAAAATAGTACCTTTTAAATATCAAAATGTAATTAATTATTGGACTAATGAGAGTAGAACTTCATTTAGCAGGAAAAAAACTGCCTGTATTACTTTTACAGTACATTTTCAGTGTCTCTCCTCCCTCAAACCTGATACAAATGCTTTTGGCTGGTCTTTGATTGTTTTAAGCCACATTGAAAGAAAATCCAGTGTGTGCGTGTGTGTGTGTGCATGTGTGTGCACGTGTGTGTGTGTGTGTGCATGTGTGTGTGTGTGTGTGTGCGCGCGCGCGCGTGTGCGTGCGTTTGTGGGTTCCGCTGCAGGTTCTGATACACATTTTGTCTTGTGTTCTAGTCCTCCCACTGAAAGTAAACAAATATAGCTGAAGAAAGCTAATCTGTTGTGCAAATGAGTAGCAGCTGCTCATTTGGATGTGTGTGTGTGTGTGTGTGTGTGTGTGTGCACAGTGGTAGTGTATGTTTCAGTGTGATATCATCATGTGGTGTGTGTGTGTGTGTGTGTGTGTGTGTGTGTGTGTGTGTGTGTGTGTGTGTGTGTGTGTGTGTGTAATGTCTAGCCAATATACTGTCTGAGTGATGTCTGGTCTGTGTGGGACTGTGATATAGCTTGTTTCTTAGCTGTGTGCACAGTGTGAGTTAGAATGGTCAGTCAGGCACATATAAGTGAGCACGCACACACACACACACGCGCACACACGACACACACACACACACAAATCCACACAGGGGTTGTTCAGTGTTCATCAGAAGATAAGCAGAGGAGACTTAATCACCTTCAGATGTGAGGGGGGCACTTCAAATTGTGCTCATATCCACATGCAGCACCTGACCCCAGTGTGTGTGCGTGTGTGTGTGTGTGTGTAGTTTAAAGAGTGAGCTGACTGGTCTGACACTCCCCTTGCAGGCCAAACAAAAGGAAATAAAAACACATTTAAGCCTGATTTTATTTGAACTCCCAACATCAATTTTAGTCTGATTTCCTCGGTTGATGATGCCGACACACAGTTGTCAACCAACTCTCATCGCTAAAACCGGTCTGAGTGCCAATTTTCCTGAGCGATTGAGGTGCTGAACCATTTGTATTTTGTGGCCTTGAGACCTAATCATTCCTCCTCTTAGCTTTTTCAAATAAAGTTGTATTTTTATAAATTTAAATGGCAGCATCCACTTTAATCCCACTGAGGCTATTTTTCTACATTTCACTTCTTTTTTCCTCTTTTTTTCTTTGCCCTCAGGTTTTGTTCTTTCATAGAAATGTCTGTCCTTTTTTTTTTCTTCTAAATTGACTCTTCTTCTGCTGCTCCTACAACCAGAGGCCAAATCACCTACAATGATATTTTTACATCTGAGCTTGCGCCTCATTCACCAAATGTAATCAACACAAGTACATTTATTGTTCCCAAGCCCTGTAGCGCTTTCCTCTATTTTGCTTCTTCAGGGGGACACTTATCATAACATTATTTTCTATTTTGTCATTCAATTGTTTATTTGTCACTAAGGAAACCCTGTTAATATATTCGTAATCTAATTCACTAAACACATTTTGGAGGAATTATTAGTAAATCCTGAATCAGATTAAGTCTGTTATAATGAACACTATTTCCACAATCTTCAATTGGGACCTACCTTTGAATGTGACTAAAAATGTTTGTTCCGGTAATCCCTGCGATCTAAAAGCACTAAAAACGCGCACTCTAACTTTTTCCCTACTTTTTTCTACGTTTTTTTATTGTCACGATGTCCTTATATGGTCATCAAGTCCAGGAAGTACTGGGATGCTGCCCCTAAAAAGTCCTCCACAAACAAACAAACTGGCCAAGGTTTTGTTGTTGTTGGGGGGGGGGGGTGTCTTAAAGAGATAGCAGCTAAAAAAAAGATGACTTCAGACAGCTGATGAAGCAAGGGACTGTATAAAGGCAGACTACAAAGCTACAAAGGGATTTTTTTTTTCTATTTTGAATCAGGGTCTACCTGAATAAAGTTGCTTGAAAAATGTTTTGTAAACCCGAGATATATCTCAAGTGTCATGTGTCATATTTTCCTGATTGACAAACAGGAGAAAGAGAGAGATTTTCCTTGCTGAGTTTCAAGCCACTTTAACAGGCACTTTACTGGCCAGTCTGTCCAATTGTCCCACCAGTTTGGGTGAACGTGTGTGCACCAATTTAGCCCACTCCTTGCTGTCCAGTTCTTCTGTAGCTGTGTGTGTAATGGAGTTAACAGCTGGACACCACTTCTTTTAACACCGCCTGCTCATGTGCTAGCATGTGCTTTTCTCTCTCTCTCTCTCTCTCTCTCTCTCTCTCTCTCTCTCTCTCCCCCTCTCCCTCTCTCATGGTGCCATGTAAAAACAGCTTGTTTTTGCCTGACTGTCAATCACAAAGTGTCCTGAAACATCAAATGACAGGCCAGTTAGACAGTCACATGGCCTGGTTTCTTTGTTATTCGTTAGAGAGGAAGAACCAAAGGTCTACCATGTAATCAAGATACTGAGTAAATGCTTAATCTCTTACAGTGTTGTTTTATGAAAAGGGAAGAGTTTTAGGGCCAGTCTGGAGTGGGAGAACAATGGAAGTAAAACAACAAACAAACAAAATAAACAATAATCACACAAAATCTGTGAGTGTGGTATTAACAGTGCTATCAGTTCAGTGGATCGGTGCTTTTCCATTAAAGCGTTTTCATTAATGTTACATCTGTGAGAAAAAAAGGCGAAAGAAATCAGTTAAATGTAGCTTTGGCTGACAGACTGCATCGATATGAAAACACAAAAAAAAAAAGAATAAAAAAAACCTGGAAGGAAACAAAGTTTATAGAATATAGAAAAGTCACATGCAAACTACGCCACCATAAGAAAATAGACTGTAAAATACGTGGACGTAGAAAGCATGACATCACCCGCAGGAATCTGAAACCTCAGGGTCGACGTAGTGGCCATTTTCGTATTAATCTTTCGCAATAAAATTGGACAAGCAGTAACTCTACATGTTTATCCATCCATTTTCTCTACTGCTTATCTGTTAAGGGTCGAGGGGGCGGGGCTGGAGCCTATCCCACCTGACATTGAGCCAGAGGCGGGGTTCACCCTGGAAAGGTCGCCAGTCCGTTGTAGGGCCATCAGGAGCAATTAGGGGCTCAGTATCTTGCTCAAGGACACATGGACATGGTCACAGGAGGAAGTGAGGATCGAACCAGCGACCCTTCAGTTGCTAGACGGCCGTGCTACCTCCAAGCTCTACATGTTTTCCTCAAAACGGGACCATAATTACAAAATGAAGACTTGACTCTAGCAACTGGAACCACAAAAACTTGTTCAAAAAAAAAACCAAAACGTTACAGGTGTAATAAAACAATGAAGTCTGGTCTTATTGTCACTGATCTCTAAACAAACTAACTTCTTTTTTCTTACAACTTCTTAAGAGCCCCCTTCTGGACATTAGAAGGAATGAAGGTTTAAAATGGCCTCACGTTTAAGACCCAGAAGGTTTGTCCACTTCTTTTATAAAATGAGAGAATGTATACAATTATTTGTATCGTTGATTGCCTAATCAACATAATTGCAGTCAAGTGAAGACTTAATTCATAAGTGTGTTTTTTTAATTGTGCATTTTTTTGTGTTGATTCCAAAGGTTCCTCCATTCTTGGACGTGATTCTTACCTTGAGGTGTACATCCCAGACCTGAGCATCATACTGCTGGTGTTGAGAGACACAGAGTCCAGCCTGCTGGGCCAGCTGACAAAACAGTCCAAGAGTCTCGCCACGCAGTGGGGCGAACACCAGAGCCATGCCCTGGAGAGACACCCACAGGAGCGTCAGTAACCTGACTCTGAGTGGGACGCTGAGAACTTATGTTGGCTTTACACACACACACACACACACACACACACACATTGATGCACAAACATGATGCACTAACTTTCACGTAAGATGAGAAACTGAACAAATACAAATAAAGCTCCACTAATCCAGTCAACCCAGGAAATGTGAACACACGTAGGTACAAATTTCTCTTCTGAGGAAAGTGATGTGTATGCATGTGTGTTTGACAAAGACAAAGAGCAAGAGTGAGAGAGTTTACGTGTGTGTGTGTGTGTGTGTGTGTGTGTGTGTGTACATGCATCACAGACGTCCTGCAAATACTAAGAGGATTACCAACAGGTTCAAAGTTTCTTTGAAATCCTCCAGCTTTTAGTTTTATTTCATGCTGATCATGTTATTATTGTTCTAATTAAATGGAGCAAAGAGGGATGAGCACACAATGGAATGCACACAGACACAACACACACACTAAATTAACACAAAAGCAGAGAAACAGCAGGATAACTCTGTTTGACAGATGATTTTTTCATCTGAATATCCAGTTGCATTATTATGCAACCCCCCCCCAAATAATAATAATAATAATAATAAAAAAAAATTTAAAAAAAAGGAAAGGCACTAATCAGCTGATTAAGGGGATCCAGGCTGCCGGATGGACCACCTTTGTCAGAAACAACAAATTAGTGCCATTAGATGGGAGAAGTAATGGCTTTGTTAATTGTTTAATCAGCTTAGCAAATTATTAAATATTTGGCAAAGCTTGTTGTGGCAGCGACAGTCTGATGGCCGACACTCAAATCATATTAGCTCCTGAATTATCTCGGCTGGATTAAAGGGAGAGAGACATGAAGAGAGACTTAACACACAGATGTACAGCAATGGCCGGATGACATTATCTGCCATTCACGCGCAGCAGGTCCTTCACGTAACCGCAAACAAGTCATGTACGCAGGTATGAGGACAAGTCAGAGGGGACAGCATAACGGTCATATCATCATGACCACTGAGGGTGTCTGCTTACCTCCTCTGCTTAGCACACAGCTACTGAAGAACCAGGATTTAGATATAGAGTTCATTTTGATGTCCGTGACATTGTTCTCTTGGTTTTACAGAGGAGGTTCTTAGGAGGCGCATGTTTCTCCATGCCCATGCAAAAAGGAAATAATGCGATTTTAGCGTGGGATCTGATTTGGAAAGACAAAAATGGACCGTGGGTGACATTTAGCTAACTAGCTCTAACTCTCAGACAGTCAGACTCTCCTTTTTAAAATATACAGAGTTGTTAGATGTACATGTTTTAACATACTTTTATCAGATCAGTCGGAGGGGGACAAAGTAAAAAGAAAATAATTGAAATAACAACCTTAACAAAGACCTCTGTGGATTGTTCAGGGAAATTAAGAAATTGTTTTAAGAAAAAGATGATTGTAGATAATTCAGAACAAAAATATATCTATCTGGAAATGATTTCAAACCAAATTCATGCCAAGATGCTTGACACATTTTTTTTTTAGGGAGGCACAATGATCTCCAAATGTTGAGGTAAATATGGATCTTTTTTTTTTTCTGTAATCAGGGTCAGTCTCATGGCTGGTATTTATGATGGCCCTTTGCTCCTATTCTTCGCTCAACATTCATGATGAATATACAACAATAACTCTTTGAGTTATGGAATTTTCCTCCTGTTCCATTTTTGTTTTCCAATGTGTAAAAATTTGAATATTAAAAAAAACAAGTGTTTAATACCAATATCAACATTAGTAATGATTGGCTATCGGCCAAAATAAATTGTAGAATATGGGCATATCGGATATACATTTATCGCACCATATCCATCTTTCCTGTACATTCAGTATTAGTGCGTCTCCCTGTCTCTCTTTCCTCCCTTCCTTCCATCGATCCCACCATCCTCTGTCCACTCCTCCTCTTCTCCCTATCTCCTTCCCCTCAGTGCCGCTTTCATCTCTTTGTCATAAACAGATATTCCCCATACTCGTCTGGCCTCCGTACTTAAATTGCACCCTGCTTCCCTAAGATGAATAGAACTCTCAACCCTATCTCTTCCAGCCCTTTGCTTTTTTCTCCCCATTTGCTTTGGCTGTCACAGCATGGGGTCTTATCAGGAGGCCAAAAGGGAGAAGTTGCCCCGGATTTATGATTAAGGGAAGGCAGGAGTCAGAGAGAGAGAGAGAGGGAGGAGAGAGAGAGAGAGAGAGAGAGAGAGAGAGAGAGAGAGAGAGAGAGATCAGAGCATTAAAAGCATTACATGATATTAATCCTGTCAGACTATTAATGTGTGCAGGGTTTTGGGTGAAGCCTAATTATGATTGAGAAGAGTGGGAGGTGATTTAGAGGAAGGGGGATAAGCAGAGAAGATATATACAGTAGACACACACGCACACACACACACACACACGCACACACACACACACACACACACACACACACACACACACACACACACACACACACACACACAAAAACTTACGTTGGGTTGCAGTAATCTCCTAATAGCATCAACCAGGCTGGCTCTGTACTGGTCGAGAAACAAACTGAGAGAGAGAGGGGGGGGGGGGGTTAGCATGTGCTGTTATGATAGCAGCTCCTGATAAAGCAGCAGGTTATTTATTTTCTTTTGTTTACAAATAAATCCAGCAACAGGGGGAAGGAGGAAAAAAACAATTTGCATGAGTAAGATGCTCTCCGGCTTTTTTTTTGTTTACGTCTGAGTTTCCATGTGTATTCAACTCAGCCTGTTATCGAGGCACTGAGAGGAATGAAGAAGAAGATCCAAAAAAAAAACAAAAAGAAAAAAAAATCCAGCAAGACAGATACCATCGCTTTGAGTGAACACACACACACACACACACACACACACACACACACACACACACACACACACACACACACTTTTACAGAAACCCTTCAAAGAGACACAAAAGCACTTTGAATTTGTGGGATTAATAACCAGAGTGTGTGTTGTGGGGGTTATACAGTATGAACAACAAGGAACAAATCAAACAGTAAATGTCAACTGAATAAGGTTATATTGTACATGATGAGAGAGAGAGAGAGAGCGCTTCACACACACGTGGGCGGAGAGACACACACACCTATCAGGTTATACAATACACACATACAAAGTGATACAGTAAATCAGTCAGACTGATATTTCAAAGTTTGAAAGCAGTTTGTTGGGTGGACTACATACGTTTGAGCACATATCATTTTGTAGTGTGCACGCAAAATTGAAATGATTAAACTTTTAAATGTTAGCGTCCTGATTGTAGTTATGTAATGATTAAAAAAGAAATACTGATATAAATACAAAATATGCCAACACCACATAGCACAAGGTTTTCAAAAATACGCAAAGACTGCGGGGTGCGCTGCAGCAGCCTTTCCAAATGGACTAATCCTTTATATAACATACCTAAATCACGAACTCCCATCATTGTGGACAAAGTGACAAGTGTGCGTGTGGTGTGTGTGTGTGTGTGTGTGTGTGTGTGTGTGTGTGCGTGTGTGTAGTGCAGAGCCACATAATCCTGCACATCCGTCCAATTGGCCTGTGAAGGGACAATCTGGATGGAACTTGCTGCTTCTGACTTCTTAGTAAAACTGTATCTCTTCCTCTTTGTCTACCAGGTGCAATAAAACATGCTAAACAATCTTAAGCAAATACATGACAGCATTTCTACACTCAGAATATACAGATGACATTAATAGAAGGTCATGTGACTCCACCGGCTCTGGCCAGTGCCAGGATGTGCGTACACTTGAAGTTTATTATTCTTCTGAGGTTAGACAGAGGTGTGAAGTTTATTTGACTTGAAAGGTGAGAAGTTTGTGTTTGGTTTATTTTGCCACAGATATCAATTCACGGGAAAAGTGAGTGGTGAGGAAAACAAGGAAGTGAGCTAGTTGGGTGGACGTGACAGCTGGGAAACAGACACACACTGAGACACACACACACACACACACACACAGGAGAGAGGGCACGGGAAGGACAGCGTGTCACTGAGAGGGCATCAGTTTGAGACACGGACATTATCTGTGAAAGGTCCATAAAAACTTATAAAATCATGACATAAAAATTAAAACCATATTTGTTTCATGACATAACCCTTGATACAGAGGAATGTTTTTAGGTAATCAAGGATTCATTTATTAAGATGGCAGGGGGTTGAAATAATTCATCTGAATGTAAACTAAATAAGTGTATGTACGTGAAACATTAATGGACTCTCAAATTGAGCTGACTTTCCCTTTAAAACCAGCCCTGATTGTCTGAGGCCTATTGTCTGACTTTGACCCCTCCCACCCACTACAACCTCACAGTCAAAACTAACCAAAGGAGGTCAAAGTGCACGACAAGGGTGTGTGTGTGTGTGTGTGTGTGTGTGTGTGTGTGTGTGAACATATGGCTGCTATATTTGTCTGCTCACACACGTATGTTAACATGCAGGATGTTGTTGGGTGAGACTGTGGAAACGCATGACATCATCAACTGAGCATCAGTTCCCTAAGGGGAAATTTAAGGGTTTTTAAGGGTTAAGATGCAGATGCAGGACTAGACTTGTTTTCTTGTAATTCTAGACAGATAACTTGGATTTGTGCAAGTTCTGCAGTAAATGGACTCAATCCATAAAAAAATTGCTACAAGCGCTGTCATGTAGGTAAACAACACTAAGGCTTTGTGCGCGCGTGTGTGTGTGTCTTTGTGTAAAATAACAATGTACAGATGTCAAAAACATTGCATCACAGTGTACAAAGACCAAAAAATGCACACACTTCACAACTTCACACACAAATAAACAGAGCTTTATCTCGCTGCCTACATATGGACAGCTTTTGGAAAACGCACACATGCCAAAGTGGAAGCCAAGCATGCTCTGCCACCGACGTTCCCACTGCAGGAATCCCTCCGTCACACAGGAGGAGCCCCGCAATCTCTCTGCTACTGTGTCTTTCTCACTTGGATAATAACTGCATCATTAGTTCATTTTGTGTATAATTTAATATGACCCTCCAAAAAAATAGAATTGCATTTAATGCTTCCTTCTATTATTTCTCCAGGTTCGCTTTCTCCTCCTCCCTGTTTCTTTCTTACAAACAGCTCCGTGATTGTTCCATGAAGGGGAAACATTGTAGACACGCGCGCGCACACACACTCACACACATATTTATTTATATACACACATAAATATACATATATAGTTATTTATTGTTGGTTTATTTGTTTAGAAAGTACTCATGCATGATGTTTTCCATAATCTCCTCTTGTATTTGTTTTCTTTTGTGTGCAAAAAAAATGAGGAAAAAATGCTACATGTCATTCATGGAAATGTGAGCTGACAGCTAAATCTGTTCTCACTTCCCAACGTTGCATTTGATCATGAAAGAGGGAAATAGCATAAGAAATGACTCATGAACCCGCACGAGGGCAGAGGAGTTACGATGAGCAAAGTGCAATCCAGCAAACATTTCAACATCAAACTCCTCACACAAAAAGCTGAAAAGCAGAAAAGAGGCCCCTTTCAGGTGTGTACCAAAGCTCTTGCCACCTGCTGTATTATCACAACCACCAGCTTTTCAGATGTTATGTTATAATGCAGGTTAATGACCTACATTCTGACACATCCTCTAATTGTGTGAGGGCCTGCTGCTGTTTTACTGCAAACGAACTTCGATAATCGTGTTTAGTCCTCATGATGTAACTTGCTTTTTCCTTAAAATTATTATCAGTACAGTTTCAACTGCGTGTGTGTGGGCTTATGAGCATTCAAGAGCATTCGTCATTTTGATCTTTACCAAGAACAAGCAGGAAGTATGACAGTATTGGATCGTCCTCTCAAAAGCTCTTCAACTGCTCACAATATTTCAGATCAAATCCGTGTTTGCGCTGTATGAGGCATGCATAAGACACGAAAAGTGTAAACTATGGGAGCCCAAAACGACACAGGAAATAAAGAACTAAAAGAGGACAAATCAAGAATAAATATGGTAAAATAATTAGCACTCAAATTGGGCTTTGCTTATCTTAATTTGATGGTTAATTATATATTTTCAGGCTAGATAGAAATTTAAAAAATATATATATATGAAAGTGTAGAATTAATACATGTTTTGATAAATATAAAATATGAAATAAAGAAGTGAAAATAAATCCTGTGATTAAAATAGAAATAAATTCATGACAAAATGATTTTTTTTTTAAATGTTCCGAGCATGGTTCAAAATCTGTTTAAGTATTAACCAACAATTGTCATGTATTTATTTTCTCTTCGCACTTAATGGCCCCCATATATTTTAATATTAAGATTTAATATTGCCCACTAATGACTGCAAGGAGTGGTGGTGGGCTATCCTCTATATTTTTGTGATAAATGGTACAAATACTGTGCTAATCTCCATGTTCACATACTTATCCACGCCCCCAGTAGCTGTGTATGAACTTCCACACCAGCATGGAATGATTAATTATACTCCCTGATTCCTACCGGTTTGTCCGGGTGGTTTCGTCACAATACAAAGTTCGTGAAGCAGCAATATGGACCAGGTAACAGCACTTAAATGACATCATAGCAAACATCTACTCCACAGCACGACAACTGTCCTTTTGCCTGATAAAGGATATGATGGGACCTCCAATGATGAAAGCAAAAAAAGAAAAAGACCACAATGTGAGACAGAACTTCTCTCATCACCTCCTCCTCCTCTCCACCCAGCAGTGGTTCCATTGCTGACAGTAGGAGATGTAATTAATCAGGGAGGAAGTGGCGTTGTTGACCTTTTCCCAGGTGATCATCACAGTGACATGCTCATTAGTCGGCCAGCCGTCACTTTCCAACCGCGACCGCAGCAATTATCACACACTTAGGTACACACAAAAGCAAGGATGGCAACACATAAATGTATCTTGCAGCACAGATATTTTTGACCTTCTCACAGGCAAGAAGGTTCACACACACACACACACACACACACACACACACACACACACACGCACGCACACACACATACACACACACCACACACACACCTAAAGATCTCCTCTGAGAGAGATGGGAAATCTCAAGAATCTGCAATATCTGAAATTCACGTGCAATTTACTCTGTTCTTACACTATCAGCTTCTGCCCATCGCACATGCATGCATATACATTAGTCCACTGTAGAATCCTCTATTAAGCTTCTTGCTCTCTGGGTTTTGTACCTGACTATTACAAGAAATGACCGTTACAATAATGATAGCAGCACTTACTAATGCTGCACTTAGCACGCACGCACACACTGAAAGACACATGCACTAATTTCCTTCTGTGCATGTGAGGCTGGAAGGTTGTCAAGTACTTATGCTTCAACCAACTGAACATCAGTTTCCTCCTCAGAGTGTGTGAATATGTGTGTGTGTGTGTGTGTGTGTGTGTGTGTGTGTGTGTGTGTGTGTGTGTGTGTGTTACTTACTTCTAAAAAATAAAATGAAATCATAACAGCTTATGGGTACCCTGGGTAAAGGGTTCCCTAAGAGAACCCTAGCAGTGTGATAGTACAATATGAGCTGCGCTGGAGCTGGGATGTACTCTTAGGTTTGAAATCTCCTCAAAAGCACTTTAAAGGTGATTGATTGAAACCTTCAATACACACACAGTCCCAAAACTTAGAAGATTCTGTGGGAACTTGCAAAAACTGCAGTCTGATGAATAAAAAAGGTGATCCCCCCACGCTGTTCTCACTAGGCTACGACCTAAATGTAAAGAGTCATTTCTACTGACTTCCTTTGATAGGCAAGCGTACTACGTCACAGGAAGTGCTTGGAACAATTAAGTTCTCGTCTTGTTTTATTTCAGACCTCAATAAACACATGGCTCAAACCTACAAAATACTGATGAGTCAAACAAGTTCCAAGCTTATTTTTGCTGGCAAATGAGACCGATTTGCGGATTTCATCATGTCTTCTTGTGGGGTTCGCGCCTTTCTGATAATGTCACTTCCCAAGGCAACGGGGGGAAAATGGCTGCTCTTGTGCGAAGTAAACGCACAAACATTTTTTCAACTTTCTGCGAAGATATGTGTGACAAGGCCAGTGGGATCCTCTAGCAATTGCGATGACATTGTCCATGAGCTGTGATGGTTCAGTAGGCTGTTCTTGTGACCTCTAATCTCACCTTAGTGCGCTCAGGTTAGATCTGTAGCCATGATTACAATGGTGATGGTGCTCATCTGAAAAGTGAACCACCTTCAAACCCTGAGTGGAGCCTTAAGTTAACACGCTAACCCTCGAATCGTGCTTCCTAGCACAGGCTCCTAGTCTTCCTCTGCATCGTGCATCGCTGTTTCTCATTATTTCGCAGGAACTTGTAAGCATCCTCTCTAAAAGCTCTCGCATAGACCCTATGAAATGATGCTTTACAACAGTAGAACAAGTTAAAAAAGAAAAAACATATTTAGAAATGGGCTATTGAACATTCTGACCGATTCAAGACATGTCTATGACAAAGAGTAGGATCATGTTTGTTATTTTCCCCTGACAGACGCAGGTTACAGGAGCCAACAGCACAGATGTCACAATGGGCAAGGTTTACTTATACTTTTATCCAAAACAACATTCCTGTAGGTTAGTGTGTGGAAACAAGTCAAGGCTAAACGCTACGTCCCTTTGACAACAGATAGAACTTCCAATCTCCCTATACACTCCGAGAATGGAAAGCAGGAAATCAAAGGGAAAAAAATGAAGTGAGAGGAAAAGAAGGGACATTGTTGATTGTGATTTAAATCCTTCATCTCTTTCCATGACCTTCCCAAATATTCCCTGAGAACAAGGCGTCTACAGGAAACACAACCGAGTGATGAAACGATTTGGTTCTTGATTGGCTACAAGATCTACATTTCAATGACAGATGGGCTAATTGTTATGTTTATGTTGCTCTATCTCTCCATTTCAATCTCCATTTCTACTCCTCCCTCCATCCGCCCTCAACTCTTTCTTTATCTTACTGTGTCTCCTTCCTTGTCAAGGCGCAATTATTTGCAATTTGCCTAAGTCATCCATTTGCTGGGACACCAAGCATGAAAACGAGGCAATTTAGTGTAAAATGGAGGCAGGCGGGCATCCGAGCACATGTATGAAAGAGTGTACGTGTGAGTGTGTGCGGGTGTGTGGACAAGGAAGAGAAGGTCTTGTCGCTAGTGGGGGGCCGTGCAAGAACTGTCACACAAAAGTGAAAATTAATGCCATGAATGCACACACAGAGATAAAAGTAGTGTGTGTGTGTGTGTGTGTGTGTGTGTGTGTGTGTGTGTGTGTGTACCTACCAGTCAGCACATATCACAGTGTCAAAATGACCCTCCAGTGCTGTAATGTCCAACTCACAGTCCCACCTCACCACCCTGTAACACACATCAAACAAAGATCACAGTTCAGTATTTGCAGCGCCAGTGAAAGGAGACGGCGAGCAGCTCGTCCGTCATTTTGTCCTTCACTCGTTTCCTTTCCCTCTTTTCCAACACCAAGAGCTTCTTTCTCCCTGACACCTCTCTGTCTGACCCCCACTACGTTTCCGCTTCAATTGAGACTTGGAGAAAGCATCACAGAGGGAGGACATGTCACCTGTGAGGTAAAGAGAGGCAGCAACTGACATGACACTTGACATTTATACCATGTGAACACACACACACGCACCCACGCGTGCACCCACCCAAACACACACACACACAGAGGGGCCACTTTTGGGCATGTAGAATTTTCCCTACCACATGTTGAGATTTTCTTTACCGACAAGACAATAAACCGGGCGTTCCTTTTATCTTCAGTGGTCAATGCAAGATTTTAAGATAGTTATGACAAGGCAGTTGTTAAAATCTGGTTAGGCTTAAATTTTTTTTTAAAAAGTTGTTTTTTTAGTTGTTTTTGATTCTGCTGCTGGATCAGAGGCGGGACAATTTGTCCCCCATCCATATCTGTACTTTTATACAAGGGGGATGTCAGTAGCGTAATATCACTGTTTTATGAAGGCGGTGGGAGGCCTTTTATGGATAGAGAGTTTCCATGTCTGCTTTTTGAAGCTGCCCAAAGGTTCATGTACTCTTTCTTTGTCCTTAATGTGGTTGGTCGAGATTGTGCAAGGGTTGTGCTGACGTTCTAGAGCACAGCATTCTCCTCGGTCTCTTCCTCCACATTGTTTCCCCTCCCCTCTCTCTCGTTCTCTCCCTCTCTCTCTCTGTCAGATTGGGGAATTATTAATTAGGCATTATTAACACTCAGTAAACAAAACATTAGGCCCTACTAGAAACACAATCTCGATTCGCAGCGGGAGGTCCCAACACGCACACACCATCACACCACATGCCCCTCCCTCCCCTTGTCCAATAGCATCGTGCCCTTCGCCCTCTCTTGTGGTGCGGCAATGACAGCAGGCATAATCTGAAAAGAAAACAATCAAAGTAATGTAGCCTAATTATACGTTTACTTTTTCACTCCATCTTCCACTTGTGTAAATATGCACAGGAGGGAGGAACAGAGAGAGAGAGAGAGAGAGAGCAAGGGAGAGAAAGAGTGAGAGAAGAGGCAGGAGAGGGGAAACCATCAATGGCAAAATGGCTTTTTGGGAAAGGGACAACAATTAACCATGTTTTAGCCTTGCTTATGAGGTGTGTGTGTGTGTGTGTGTGTGTGTGTGTGTGTGTGTGTGTGTGTGTGTGTGTGTGTGTGTGTGTGTGTGTGTGTGTAAGAGAGAGAGAGGGAGAGAGAGAGAGTTGTGGAAAGTTCTCAGTGGTTTCTGGATGAGAACTCCCTATCCAAGGGAATCATTTTGCTTGAATGACTCCATCCAAACACACACACACACACACACACACACACACACACACACACACACACACACACACTCTACTTTGTGGAATATGTTTTGCTAATTCCAGGTTTTTTTTAAAAAACATAAGTATTTAATAATTAATTTAATGATATATAAAATAGCATAAAGATGTGTTTGCAGCTGCAACATGCAACAACCATCGCTTTAAAGACTCTGGACAAATTATGTCTTGCTTCTCATAGAATTACAGTCTAAATCTATAGGGGGATGTATGGGATGTATTCAGGTAAATAGGAAATAAAACCTCCACCCATCCATCCATTTTCAATACCGCTTATCCGTTAATGGTTGCCAGAGGCGGGGGGGGGGGGGGCTGGGGCCTATCCCAGCTGGCAGTGACCGAGAGGCGGTTTTCACCCTGGACGGGTTGCCAGTCTGTCGTAGGGCCATCAGGAGCAATCAGGGGCTCAGTATCTTCTTCAAGGATACTTGGACATGGTCACTGGGGGAAGTGAGGATCGCACCGGTGACTCTTCGGTTGCTAGACCGCCACTCTACCTCTAAGCCATGCTGCCCCAAAAATAAAACATTTCACAGCGCACATTGTGTTATATATGTATAATATATTGTATGCACTTACATATTCAAGGGTTTAAAATAGGAATAAATGCCTACAGGATAAAATATCTCCATAATATTTCCTTTTTACCATCAGGCTTTGCGTCTTGCCTGTAAGTAAAATTGAGGGTTAAAAAGAATCAGTGAATGAGGCTAATTCCTCCTGCCGAGTGTGCTTCTTTTCTTTTATGACAGTTGGTATTTTATCATCACCGTAATAACAATCTTGACTGCTTCTTCAAATGAGCCTCTTATTGAAAAGAGACCCTTGGTAGCTCTGTGTGTGTTGAGCATGACCGGAATGCAGCCATGGTTAGAGTTTGACATTCCCACTGGGGCGACCCAAACTAAAAATGTATGCACTCAAGGCACAGTAAAGGCACTTTGGATAAAAACATCCACTACATGGAATATGTAATATTTGCTTGTTGTCCTGCAGCACGATGTGGGCTCCAATCGAAGGAAGAAATATCTGAAGTACATCCAGCTAAAAATGTTAGCCAGGAACAAACCCTGTACCAGGCACTCTTCAGTCAGTAAAGGTCGTGTATGCTTGTTTATTACCAAGAAAATGGTCCTACCTGGTAGATACGAACGTGGACCCAAACTTCCCAGCTTGCTTGTTTTTCTCGACCACTCCACGAACATCTGGCACGCTACAGTCAAGGAAAAAAACTTTGGGAAAATTCTTAAAACTCAAAAATATAACTTTCCGTATTCACATGCACGACTACAGACGCTGGTATTTCTGTACTCGTGCGCTCATTTCATCCTCACCGTGCTAAATACTGTTCATACTTGTCTCCTAACATCTTTTTGTTCTTCAAGAGGAACATTCAGGATCCACAGCTCTAACACCGCAGCTACAAAATCGAGACAATAATGTAGCATATGAGGCTAATACAGTTAGCATTTCCTTGTATCTTACAATAGAGGAGGACACCTCAACAGAATGGTCACGTGCATGTGTCCAATTGGTTTAGTGTGAAACGTCAAGTGCTGGCTGTCTGAAATCAGCTCCGACAGCACCTTTAACTTTAAGTTACATTAACATTTTTTTCGAATTCAAGTCATCTCCATCTTTTGCACCCACAAGTATCAAATTTAACCAGAAAAACTGCATCATGGTTGTACTTCTCCATGATGTGTGCCTGTCAGTGACCTTTGCCGCCAAAACATTTTCAGGTCAACCTTAAATGTGGGTGGATGATTATAGTACAATTAAAGAAATATCCTCATGGGCTTCCTGAAATATTTCGCTCATATGAGGTGACAGTGACCTTTGATCTTTCACCACCAAAATCTTTTCAGTTCGTCCAGTTCGGGTTTTTGGATTTTTGTTTTTTTTGGGGGCAAATTTGGAAAAGTTGACTTGAGGCATTCCAGAGATATAACCTGACAGAGAATGGGACGAGTGGTGCAGAGGCATTAAAACACTGACCCAGGATGCTGTGCATTACAAATGTATTTTACAGTCATAAAACCACAGAACGATTCACAGTCAAAAGCCACTTCTCTTAATTAAAATATCAAACAGCCTTTCAGGGCACAATTGAAGGCACATGTTTGAAACGCAGACCACGCATTTCCTGATCCGGAACCCTATTGTGAAAACAGACGGTAACCATCAGATTTTTGGAATTGTTGTGCTCTGTAGGTGAAAAAAAGCATACAAACAGAGAGATGCAAGCAGAGATGATCTCCAGGGATGAAGAGTCATCCCGCAGAAGCAGATCCCAGCAGCCCCTAGCTGGATCAATCAGAGGGCTTTTAACCACAGATACACAAACTCACAATATCCCTCGCACTGACACACACACACACACACACACACACACACACACACACACATGCACAAGCAGGGCGATTGATGTCAAGTTGTCTATTAATACACTGGCCTGTGGAGTTGCAAAGCAATTCAATTAGGATTTCCTTGTCTTTAAAGCCTGCAAAGAGTTGAGACAAATCCAATTGACGAAGACACAGAGCGAGAGAGATAGAGCGCAGCGGAGAGCAGGAATGCATGATAAGTTGATAAATAGATTAGATGGATTGATAACTGGAGAGCCAATCCAAAATCAAAGATGCCTCGCCGGGAATAGATACACAATAATATGTAGGTTAACACACATACTGAGGTATAAACCCACAGACACACACACACACACACACACACACACGCGCACACAAATGCCGGACACCTGTGCATCAGTGTGTTCTGCATAGGGATGACAGAGTGAAGAGCAGCTTACTGTAATCTCATCAGCAGCACACCACTAGGGGAGAGGTCAGCACAGTCAAAACAAACGCTGAAAACATACATAATCACAGAAGAAAAGGAAAAAGTGGTAAGAAAAGGAGAGAGTGAGTGAGCGAGAGAGAGAGGCTGCGGTATTACTGAACATTAAAGTGGAGGAATATTTGTTCCCATCTCTTGAAGTAGACAAGTAGCAGCCAATGGCATGCATCAATCATTCTTAATGGAACATTTCAATTGATTTTCAAGATGAGTGTTCAAGGTCACAGCGACAGCGGCTCTCCTCTCAACGGTGTGTGTGAGTTTCTACACTGTGAATGAGGTCAAAAACTTCTGGTTTCTTCATATATCTAAATGCCGTCTATTCAATCCCGCACGTATCCTCTTATCTATTTCTCTGTATAAAACTGAGCCCTATCGCGAGCCACCATCTCCTCCTATTGTAACACAGTAGGGCGACGCGAGGCAAACAGAAGCCATTAGCACAAGGATAAGACCAAATGCTTCCTCGGCGAGAGGAAATGTCACACGGAGTGGAAAGCATGTGAGAATGGGCCGGCGTGGGACAAATGATCTTTCTCTCCTTCTGTCTCTTCCATTCATTCTCGCTAAGTTTTCACGACAAAAATGTATCTGTGTGTGTTTGTTGGGTGAAACAAAGCAGCTGGTCAATGGTGTATTGTTTGTGTGTCCGAGTGTGTGAGTGTGTGCATTTTACAGGCTCCATAGTGTTATTGTTTGGTCTTATTGTGATCAGTGAAGGAGCATTGTAGCCGCCTGAGACAGAGATATTATAAGCAGAGCTAAATATGGAAGTGCCATATCGGTCAGTGAAGGGTTTGGGGGGGGGGGGGGAATGTTTTTCTATTTCCTGCTTTTGTGAAACAACTGTGGTGAATTCCGTTTTTTTTTCTTCTGTGTAAAGATGTTGAGAGAAGAAAAAAAATAAGACATTGAAGGACCCAAGGAAGTAAAAAGATGGAATGAAAGGGAGGGAGAAACAAGAAAGGAAACTAGACGAGGAGATGTGTGTAACGGATAGAAAGGAGCACAGGAACTCACATACTGACTCTGGTGATCAATATCACACCCAAAGAAGAAATGTTGGTTTGCGCTAATATTTAATTTGAGATGTCACATGAAAATTACTGGGGAAAAAAAAAACTTAAACTGCCCCTGCTTCCAAGCCCTGACTTCAGATTTAACATCACATGAAGTTTCAAAGAACAGCCAGCCAGGATGGAAGTGACGGTGCTCTTCAGGCTGCTACGATAGGTGGATGCACGGTGAGCACCAGGGCTGGGTGTCTGTCAGTGTGGGTGCCCCATCTGCTGCTTTTGCCTAAAGATAAAAGAGGTGGGGGGTTAATCCTCCTTCACTCTGACCCACTCTCTGATTTCAGGGGTGAAAGGTTACAGCACACCGCCGTATGACAAAA
>NC_141335.1:6337902-6365402 GCF_037954235.1 Aulostomus chinensis
CTCGCAAAAAAAAAATGGTGTATGTGTGTGTGTGTGTGTGTGTGTGTGTGTGTGTGAGAGAGATTCACTTACCATGAGCCCAGCAAGACAAGTCATACCTCCTCCTAACTCACACACAGCACCCCTGAAAGAAGGTGGGAGAGAGAAGAGAAGAGAGGGAATGAGATCCACCTTGCTGAGCCTAACCTACTGTAGCAGTTTCACACAAACACACGCACACACACACACACACACACACACACACTCATCCAAACATGTGCATATACACACGCACACACAGTAAACACAGTAGGGTTAGAAATATCAATTCAGGCATCATCAACCTGCATTCTGAACATTGAGAAGCACAAGCTCAATCAGCGGGAAATCTGAGACACACTCACACACACACACGCACACACGCACACACAGTCCTGTTGCTTGCATGCTCATTCAACCCCTCTCTCCATCCTCTACCTCCTTTCATCTCTCCTTCCCCTCCATCTCTCCCCCTGTCCTCTTTCATCCCTCCCTGCCTCCCTCCCTCTTTTGCTGACCTTCACTACGCTGCTCTGATCAATACCCCTCTCTTCCTCCCCACCCGCCTCTTGAATGTTAAAACAGGAAATCAAAGGGTGATGTTCCACCTTGAGTGTAAATCAAAGGTGCCTGGGTGCTTTTCAGCCTCGTGCCGCAGGGCAGGCCAGTGCTCAGCAGGCAAGTGCAGAGGAAAGAGCAACAAAGACGAGCACAGAGTGGCATGGAATGTTACAGGAGACACAGCTACCGAGCATTTCCAGCGAGGCCTAGCTACACTGGTATTAGATGGCTTTAGAAGAGAGCGGGGTGTCAAGTAGATTAATCTGAAATATAGCCACATTTCAGCGTAGATTAACAGAGTAAATTCATGAGAAACATCCAGCTCACAACACAGCATAGCATTACTCTTGCTGCGGTGTGTTGCTTCCCCTTCCTGCGTCTCAGCCTCCCTGATGATTGTTTGTGTTTTTTACTCCTTCATTGCGGCCTTCTTTTAGGCATTTTGCAAAATCAGAGGGTTTTCTGTAAAACCTGAAAAAATTGTCCAATAAACCCTTTATTTCTTATGTGTGAAAAGACTCGCCTTTGCCTTGGTGTTCGTTATAATATTTTTTTAAATCAAAACAACATGTGAAATGACGTGAACATCGTGTCAGCATGGTTCTACACGGGTTAAGAGGAGATAAGTTAAGCAAAAAGTTAAGCTTAGTAATTACTGGTCAAACTAAGTTTTCCAGCAGCCTGTATGTAATGAATTATCTGGATTTTCTTCTTCCGTGTTGTTGAACGGTGGAAACAATGACAGCAGATGCAGACGGAGCGAGAACTCACTTGAACATGTGACGTTCCTGCAGGCAGTAATGAGCCATCACCTCCTCAGATGGCCACACACCTACGACAGAGAGAGAAGCAGGCAGTCACGTGCCGATCAGCCTCAGATCTTTATTCGAGCAATTTAATCGAGCATCTCTAATATAACAACATGCTTTGATTCCAGTTTCTGGACACCAAAACATCTTAATATATGAAACAATCAGTGTGAAGCATAACTGGAGACATCGCATTTCCAGTCTGTGTTGATGTGCTTCTCTGGTGGCTTCCACCTTGCCTGTGATCCAAGGCTTTTCTGTCTCCCAGTCCGTCTGTCTATCCTAAATCCTTACAACACACTCCCTCACTGGGCACTGAGTATGCAAGCAAGAGAGTGGGTGTGTGTGTGTATATGTGTGTGTGTGACAGGGGGTCCAGTGGGTGATAATCACAGCATGCAGGCCTATCTGGCTTATCACCTACTGTCAGCCCTTCTCCTTCTGCTGTGCGTGTAACACACACTAACGCACACACACTTGCATGCTCGATACTATTTTCCTGCTTTCTCTCTCCCTCTCTCTTGCAACACACACACACACACACACACACACACACACACACACAAACAGACGCATCTTGGCAGTAGAAGAAGTAAACATTCATTTGAATAAAACTTCAGCTTTTTGCTTCTGGCTTTGAACAAGAAGGTTCGGCTCAGCGCCGTCTGTGTGTGTTTGTGTATGTGTGTGTGTGTGTGTGTGTGTGTCTGTGTGTGTGTGTGTGTGTGTGTGTGTGTGTTTGTGAAGGAGTTGTTGAGAAAAGAGAATGAGAAGATACAGAATGAGTTGGAGTTAGCGAGAAAGAGAGGGAGGGAGGGATAGAGGAAAGGAGGGAGAAAAGAGATAGAAAATGAGCGCAGTAACGAGAGAAAACTAGGGGAGGGAGGGCGGGTGAGAGGAGGAGAGAGAAAAGGTGGTAGTCGATATAATAAGCGGCTTACAGACGGTCTCTCTTCAACTCATGGGGCAGACATCAGTGCTCTCTCACTCTGCCTCTCTATGTCTGTCTCTCTCACTCGCTCTCTTTTCCCTCGCTCCGCTCCGCCAAGATTAGCTCAAGCAAGCAGGATTTAATAATGCCTATTGATAAAATGTCCAAATATTCCTTTTCCCCATTAGAAAAAAAACACACGCGCACTCTACATCTTAGCTTGACAGCACACACACACACACACACACACACACACACAGACACACACAAATACAATGACAGCCAAAGTAGCTATGTGTACTAAGAGTGTCAAGAAATGTAAGGCTTAAAGAAGGTGACATTTTAAATTTCATCTGTTATTCCCCTTCAGCCGGGCGCTTGTCACACTGGGGAGACGGTTTTACACTCAACCCACACATGGATGAGTGCAGCAATGTAAAGGTATGCAGAGAAATGCTGCTGCAGCCTTTCACAGGTTGTGTTGCTCGTTGTTATGCGATGATTTCTGGGTTTACATTTTTATAATTCTGGTCATTTTATGATGCATTTAAACGATAAGGGCTGTCATTTTTCTATATCTAAACATCAAGGCATTTGTGTGAAAAACTTAAAACATCTCTCAGGACTTTCTGACTTTCCTATCTGACTTCTGTCACTTTCACTAATGACGCTGATGCATAAATGTCCAAAAATGGGTCATAAATATAAAGTTTAGTTTTTTGTACATCGTGTGACACCCTATAACAGCTGGTCTTTAAATGGTGCATCGCTTCAGGAACATTTTATGCTAAGATTTAAACAGAAACATGCCAGCTTTATGGGATATGCCGACAATGACTGAATATTGGTAACTTAATTTGAAAATTTCACATTTCCTGCATATGAGTAGGGCCAGATGATAAACCAGGTTTGTTGAATCAAAGATTATAGAAATCCTTTACCTGAATTTACTCTATTATCAGGTTTCAACAGCTAAATAGATCAATTTAAATAAAAGAATATTTAACCAACAAATGAGCATAAAATCTGTATTGCCTTGAACTCACATTTATCCAAACAAAACTGCGCAAGATAAATATTCCAGTGCCCTGATGACTGCATACTAGAATGGGATATTGTGAATATATTGTGAATATATTGTGAATATATTGTGAAATCTATTTACATTATTAAAAACCAATTCAGCTGTATGTGAAAAGATCAAAACACCCGAAGCATGTAATGGTGTCTTGACAAAAACCTTTGCCCCATGCAATGACAGGCCAGCCCCTCCCCTCTGCACCCACAGATGCATGACCGCTGACACCCGCAACATCTTGGGTAGATGAACAGTAGAGGGAGGTAATGCAACATTAAACTGGGTGGGATCCACACATCAACAACACAGGCAGAAGAAAACTACACTCTCACCTGCAGCTTCCCTGCTTCATTCTGCTGTTGACCTGTGACGATGTGCATGAGCACTACATGAGAAGGCTGATTGAGACTTGTTAAAGTCCCTTGACGCTGTTTGTATATCAAGAAAACCAGCACCAGCTGATGGTGTTCCTTTGATCTTTGGTTTATTCACAATAATTTAAATTCTCTGCCCATTTCTATTCACTAACTTCTGCCCACACTTCCAGATTAACTTCATGGAAAGTTCTGTGTATGCATGTGTGTGAGTGAGAGCGTGAGACAGACAGTGCTAAGTAATAAAGCTTTGTAAAGCATATGTGAATTTGATGGTTAATCCTGAACTCCAATAACAGTAATAGCCTGGGGTGATAGGAACATTGTGTGAATGTGTGTGTGCATTTGTGTGTATTTGTGTGTGTGTGTTTTGGTATTTGTAATGGTGTCTGTTTATGAGTGTGTGTGTGTGTGTGTGTGTGTGTGTGTGTGTGTGTGTGTGTGTGTGTGTGTGTGAGGGTGTGTGACTCACAGGTAGAGGTGCACTGTAGGAAATGAAGGGATCAAGAGTAGAGAGCAGATTACTCTTCCTGCAGATAATGAAATTATTCCTCACCTTCAATTACGAGATGAGGAAAAGAAGCATTACAGGTGAATGTTTGTGTGTGTGTGTGTGAGTGTGAGTGTGAGTGTGAGTGTGAGTGTGAGTGTGAGTGTGAGTGTGTGTGTGTGTGTGTGTGTGTGTGTGTGTGTGTGTGTGTGTGTGTGTGTGTGTGTGTGTGTGTGTGTGTGTAATCTATTTCTATCGGTTCTAGTACCAGTTGCACCAGCACTGAGTGCTATCAGTTCTACTTTTTACTTTTTGGTGAAATTTTGTTTGGTACCAACTCTGCTCACAGCTGTAACTAAAACTACACTTCCCAGAGACATTGATCATGGATGGTTTTTGCTAATGCTACATCAACTAGCTCCCAGCAGCTTGACTGGTGCTAATGTTAGCTTCCTGCTCCTTGTTTGCAAGTAGTTCTGGTTCTGGTTGAAGTGTTGTTGTATGTCATGTGTTCTCTTGGTTCTTTTGAAGCAGACCAACATCTCTGACATTGAACTATTTCGTTTACATTCTAAACAACAGCAATATTTTCTAATATCTTTTTAATACTTGACTAGACATCAGAATGGGAATTGGTGGAATAATTGTTTTTTTTTTTCTACTTGTCACAGAGCACATATCTGAAAGTGGAGGCTGAATGTTCAAACTTAAAGTAACAAACATGTTTCCGAAACTGACTACTACTAATCTGTAATCATGATCTTTATCCAGAGATTAATACCTGATTTGATTTGCATTTAACACGTGTAGTTTCTGCTTTGACTATTTTACATGCATTTGAATTTTAATTCTGAAAAATTATCATCATTCATTCATATTCCCTTCTTACTGAGGCGGAGAATTATGTCAAAAACAGGTTGTTGTTTTTTTGTCCCTTACTGAGGTTTGTCACAGTACCTGATGAATACCTGCTGTGCTGGAACCAAACAGCTGAGTGTAAACTGCAGGCGGTTGCGTGCTTTCCATGAAGGTATTGTATAATGGTCCTAAACCCTCATCACTCCACATCCTGGTGACCCGCGACTCACCCAGGGAACTCCAGGACTTACGGCAGCACTAATCTGTCCTCGGTAGTTGTCAGTAATCACATGCAAAGGAATGGATTTATTCATCCATCCCTCAAGTTTTCTTCTGCTTATCCAGAAAGTTAACCTGGTAACCCAGACACCTCCTCCCCTACAAAGGACCTCCAGGAAGAGGCATTCTTCCGCAGGGATCAGGCAAATTAATTAGCTAAAGGGCCAGCTGCATTGAAGGGGATCCAGGTACAATTTTGGGAAAGACCACCTGAAATAACTAACTAAGCCACTCTAAGCTAATGCTACTTAGATTAAGTAAACCCTGAATTTCTCATACCAGCTGCTGCATTTATCAGACAGGTTTCCTTAACACAGCAGTTATTTAGCGCTATGTTTTTTATATCTCAAAGAAACATGAATTGCCTCTTCTTGTTTCAGCTACTGTGAGGTCTCCTGCAGAGGACATTGAGAGGATGTGTTGGACAAAAAAAAGAGAGAAAGGGATGGAAAAGGAGGAAGAGGATGATCAGACAGAGAACGACAGTGGCAAAGACAAGAGTGTGGATTTTTTTGAGAAGCTGAGAGAAGGAAGATGGGAATATAAGACGGGAAAGGAAATGAGCTATAGCAAGAGGAGGAAGTGGGGGACAGAGAGGAAGAAGCAGAGGAGGAGCGAGAATAAGGCGGGGAGAGGGGTGATGGGGAGGAAGAGGAGAAACGGTAAAGAGAAGAGTGCAGGAGGGAGGTGAGATGAGGAGAATAAGACTGGAGGGAGAGGAGTGAGGGTTAAGATGGGGTTAAGTGGGCCGTGATGCTGCTTTGTACTCTCTCTCTCACACACACACAGACACACACACACAAACACAAGCTTCTGTCACTATTACATATTGATACACACAAACACACACTGCTGTCTGTTCATCTTGCTCTCTCTCACACACACACACACACACACACCGTGCCCTCACTCTCCTCAGGCCCAGCGTGTCTTCAGGCTCTGTGGCTCTCCGGCGGTGATCCGTCTCCACATTAAGCGAGGCCTCAGATAATTCCTAAGCCTCCTCCATGGCCGATCCAATAAGGGATAAGGCTCTCGGGTGGCCATGATCAACTGACAATCTGTCCTCTCACATGGCTACTTTAGTGGAGGCCGGGATTACCCCGACTAGCCAAGACAGGGTACACACAGTTCACAAGACCACTGAACTGTGTGTGTGTGTGTGTGTGTGTGTGTGTGTGTCTGTGTGTGTATGTGGCCCCAAGAGAGCCCATATCTGGTTGGTGTTACAAGTCAAAAAATAAATAAAACTGAGACAACTCTGAAAAAAAGACCAAAACCACACTTAAATATATAAATACATTATAGCAATTTAAGAAGTTGAACTAAAAAACAGCAGATAGCTGCCATGTACAATTCTATGAACGTTACACAATATTAAATAAAATTGCAGAAATACACTGTGGGGACTTATAACCTTCACTGAAAATAAAAGATATGTACTTTACACGTATTGCACAATACTCTTAGAAGTAAAATTGAATGGTATCTTATATCATAGGTAAGAAAGTCAATATACAACAGAAACAGGAGTTTATTTCCTATGAATCAGGAACTGATTTAGGGCAACTGGAAGATCAGATTAGGGCAGGCTTGGATTATTAATGCCAATATGTTAGTAATGATAATAATAACAATAATAGCAATTATGAAATGATGATTCTGCCAAGATAGTATGGTAAATATACATGCTGAGAATAGGCAGTTTAGATAGCCTATTCGCCTTTCACCAGAAGAGCAGCAGTGTGTGATAAGCATCGACATTCTGGCCAACAGAGTCTGCCTTGGAGACACTCCTGATCCCTTTTTCCATTGGAATACGCTCATTTTAACACACACACACACACACACACACACACACACACACACACACTTGGAGGACTGTGCAGGGTTTCGATAAGCGTGGCCCTTCTCTCTCTCTCCCTCTCTTTGAGTAAACATCGTTTTGGATTAGGCAGAGTATAATGAGAGCAGGGGGCTATCTGCCCACCACGCCTGCATTGTGGCCTCCCGCTCCTCTCCGAGGGGGCCGGCACCAATCTTTACTCTGCTATTTATCCCCCTCCTCTGATAGCTTACTTATCTGCTGCAAAATGCCAGGGCTGACTGCCTCTCTAACTGGCCCAGGAACTGTCTGCCTGGCTCCACACCTGTCTGTCTGTCTGTCCGTCATCTTGTACATGAAGACAATACATTGCCGAGCCTCAATTCATCCATCTTCCACCTTCGTTTCATCACGTTCATCTACTAAACAGATTCTGTCCCTGGATCTCAGCTAGTTGATGTTGCAGAGGTCAGTTCTAGAATATAAGTGATTGTGTATGCATCATAAGTCCTGTGACGGAGTGCAGACGACCTGGTAGAGGAGGGGGATAAAGTTTTAAATCTATATTGTGATTGCTGATGGTCATTTATACGATCATTTCAATAGCGATGTGACACCATGTGAAACTGGTACCATAAAATATCATCTTGAGAGCCTCGAAAGTGAAAAGTGTGAGTTTTAGCAGGAAAGCCTTGATAATGTGAGAAATTCTTACCATGGGGACATTAAAGTTTGATGACAGATTCGTTTAAAATAGAAGAAGAAAAAAACAGCTTTTAGCTCTCAAGCTTGGAGCTGATAAGATGTTTTCTGGTTAAGGTATATAGTATGAGTGGAAGTACTATATAGTGGAATTACCAGGAAGGAGCAGGAGTGCCACTGTTACTGCAGAGAGGATAAATATATCCAGCAGAGCGGGGAGGCCGGCTGGATCAACAACAAGGCAGACAGTGTGCATTATGATTGTCTGTCAAAGATGTTGTGTAGGATGTTGGAGGATGAGCTCCATCCGTTAAAGGTGGACAGTATAGAATTGTCTTATTGAATGTTACGGCAGGATAAGACGACCCATCACGCACTACAAAGTATTACCACGCTTCTATTCTACAAAGGCAGCACAAGCAGAAAAGGTAGAGGGTTTAAAGAAGAATTAAAATTCTTTTTTTTCCATCTAAATTGGATTTATGCTGTAGTTTCACCAAGGAATGTAGTTTTATGTTCTTCTCACAGATTTATCTTGTACTGTATGTATTGTGTTAATTTCCGGAAAGCACCGTGTCAGTATGCTAGTCCTAAACCAAACAGCTACTTCAGATGCACATAAGACAAAGTATTTTAGTCCACATCAACTGAAATAGGTGAGTCTTCTATTACTCGCTTCATGCATCATCATCCCCTAAAGTTCTCATCAACAATGAGAGGGAACATTTCATGAAATTGCGTGGCCGACCATCCACTGCCGGTGTGGAGTGAGCATCAGCAGAAGAGGATCAGGGGGAACTGAAGGTAACACGGGAGGAGAGTGGAGTAATATACCAAGGAAGAAAGAAATAGACAGGTGTGAGAGAATCGCTGTGGCACAGAATTACAGAGAGTAGGAATGATTGGATGAGAGAGGAGGGGAAGAGATGTGGAGAGATACGGGGGGAAGGGGGGAGCAGAAATAAGGAGAGGAGTTTGACATGTGGCTAATAGACATATCAGCAGTGCGGTGTGGGGTTTGGCTAGCAGACAAGAGCTTTGCAGAGCTCCGTTCATTGATTAGCATACAGAGATTGGCATGGGGGCCATGTGACAACCGCAGATTACACACACACTCACACACACACACACACACACACACACACACACACACACACACACACACACACACACACACAGTAGACTGCCACACAGATTGCATCTCTCTCGTCCCTCGGAGAAAAGCAGGGATGTCAAATTACAGGGTGTCACCTGCACCAAGCTATCTAGTTTGCTGAATGTTAATGTATATAAACAATTAGGACGGAAGAAAGAAGGTTAGAAGAGAACGAGGGAGACGGAGGAAAAGACAGATGGAGGGCGGAGAAGTAAGGGATGAGAGGGGAGTAAAGAGCAATGAGGGCGCGAGCAAAGACTGAGAAAAGGTTGCAGAGAAGAGAGAAAGAAAGAGTGCAGAGATGAGAGGAAGCAGAATCACCTTGCTGAATGAAGTCCAGGAGAAGGAAGGTGATGAATGTTTTCATAAATAGAAATCTACTTCCACGTATTCATGTCGTTTCAATTCAGATTTAAAAGAATTGGAATACTAATGATATACAATATCAATATAACATCATAACTAATATCTCTAATGAACTCTGAATATCAATGAGGCTCTGATCATAAATATAATATGCAGTTGGTTGAAGTCTTATTGCCATACAGTTACATCAAGGTGCCTTTGGTGGTTTTGGTTCTGTTGCACCATGTTTCTGATCATTCTGATCATTTACAGACTCAAGTCAAAGAACCACTTTGCTTGAATTTCAAGCGAGTCAACTGAAAGAGTTTCAGACTGACACACGCCGACAAAGTGTGTAAAAAGCTGAGGCGGGTGTGGTGCGAGCAGGGTAGGAAGACTGTTAATGGGCGAGTTAAAAGTAGAGATGACTCAAAGTGGCGACTGGGAGAAGGGCTGTGGTGGCAGGGTGGTAAGAGAAAGGACACCCCAAGGCTCAATGGTGCCTTCTCTCTTTCTTCCTGTCTCAACTGAAATCAACTGCACTAGAAACTTGGCATAAGAGGCTGTTGTGTGTGTGTGTGTGTGTGTGTGTGTGTGTGTGTGTGTGTGTGTGTGTCTGATACAACAGAAGTGTATTTCCAAATGTGTTAGTGTCTGTGTGTGTATTCCACACACATATTTGTGTGTAGCCTCCAGGCTCCCTGTGTGCAGGCGTTTCATTGGAGAGGCAGATGAGCAGGGCAGATATCCTGGAGGGGGGCTGCCAGTGGCTAGAGATTTATCTGAGCTGAAATGATTTTAGCACTCCGTTTTGGAGCACTAACCTAGGAGCAATGTCACCACCTGCCCCTCCGCCTTCTTCAACAGATCCTTTCCTCACTGCCCCCGTTTCTGCTCCTCGCACTCTTCCACTTCTTGCTGAATCAGTTCACTTATCTGTTGAAGCTCGTCTTTCGTCACAACCATTTCCGGTTGTGATTAAATGGTCATTTATTTACATTTAGCTGGACTCAAAGCACCTGCAGGGAATCAAGGACTTTGACCCCTGACTTTATAAAATTTTGTTTTTGGATCCTGGATCAGTTGCCAATAAAAATCAAGTCAAGTGCAATGATCTTGCCCTCAAAATATTATTATATTATATAATTATAATTATATATATTAAAATAAAATTAGATAAATATCATTCTCATTGTGGTTTTGTCAGTGCAGGTTTTGAGACCCTCACTGTGGAAGATTCTGACTGGAAGAAAGATGATTCTGTTGGGGGCTTGTTGTTAGCTGCTAGGCTAACACTACTCTCCCTTAGTGGTATCAACCAGCTTTGCTTGTGCGTCACTGGGGCTCGTAAAAAGGATCGATTAGCTCAGACCTTGTTGATTTTCATATTTTAAGCTTTGTGAGTAATGTGGCGCCATTTTCTGGTATCCCATTTCAGCTTTCAGCCAATCAGGAGAGAGGATTCAACAAATGCCTTGTCTGTTTACTGCAGAGTGGAGAGACCACTCACATGCACTCAAACACTCAGGAACTTCCTTAAGGACACTTCATGGAGTCTGGGAAGCCATGTAGGGGATTGAACCAGTGACCTTTCGATTACTAGACGTCCATTTGTGTGATTTACGTACATTGTTCCTATTATTATTTAGTTACTTACCTGAAAGAAAGTGAAGAAAAAAAAAAGCCTAAACTTGGAATTAGACATTGATTTATCTTGATGCTGAGCAGCAACAAGTTGAACTGACGTTTGTTCAATGTGATTTTAAGTCACACTGAAAAGTTAGTTGTGTATTAACCTAGTTTTTAGAGAAAAGACAGTTTAGTTTCTGAAACCCACTTGAATACACCAGAAAAGCGCTCATGACGTGTGCTCCACTGCATTGTCTGAGAAGGAGGCTGGAGCTTCAGACTTCCACAGATGTCAGGAATGCAGCTTTTCAGACAGACTAATCCAAGTGAGGACTACACCTCCCACTTCTCCAAGCCTTACCTATCTATTTTACGCGAGACTCCCCAGGAAGAGGACTGCTGCTCCTCTTCAATCAGAGCCACTATCACACGGGGTAGATGACTAAGGCTCACCAAGAGGCAGCATCGGTGGTACCTTTCCCTCTCCTCCCCTCTCATTTTTCCACTCTCTCCTTGTTACCTACCCAACCACAAGACCGTCGGCCACCACTCACTCTGTCCCTCTCTGATTTTACCTTGGCTGTCACATGGGGTATTAAGCAGTATTACGAGGAAAGGCTTCTAGCTGAGCTTAACTGCATTACAAGAACAGGTAACATACCCTGAAAAGGTGTATGTGTGTGTGTGTGACAGAGAGAGAGAGAGAAAGAGAGAGAGAGTGCTGGGGGATAAGAGAGTGAAGAGACGCAGAGTTCTTGTGGGTGCAAGAGAAAGAAAGTGGTAGGAGAGAGAGAGAAAAAAGAAGTGGCTCTAATAACAGTGAAAGGGCTGGACAAAGAGCATCCATGGATGCTAACGGGGAGCACCCTGGGGGCATGGAAAGGCCACTCAGACCTATCTGACTTTCTTTCTCTGTGGTCAGGCCTATTTAAAATACAAATGTCATCAGCACCTGAGAGGGAGTAGAAGTAGTGTGTAAAGGGAAAATGAGTAGACTGTGCGGATTCCTCCCCCATAAACTCCCTGCCTTCCTGCTCCCTCTGCTGCATGAGGAGTGGGCGTGGCTCCGGTAGCTGCACACCTGAGAGGAATCACTTCATCACCTACCTACAAAACCGGCTCGTGGAGGCTTCACCCTTGCCAGTGGATTCCACGTCTTCTATGGTTTGTTGGCCCTCTAAGGAGCTTCTTACAAAATACGCTAAGCAAGCTTGATCTCCTTCTTGGAGTATTCTGGCCTAGGCCATTAAAGTATTTATGTTGCTGTTGCCCACTTGTTCATCGGCTCTCTGCTTTTCTTCTCTCTTCGCAGTGCCTCCATGAGCCCACACCACGCCGGCCCTCCTCACAACCGTTCACCTTACAGTTTCCACCTTGTTTAATAAATCCTTTTCTATTGCACCTTCAACCCGCCTCCGATTTAAGCTTTTGGGTCCTCCACTACAACCCCCGGTTTCATACCATCACATAGACTCAATGAGTGAATATATGTGATATACATCATTGTATCAAATAAATGAAAAGTAGTAATCTCTGAGAAGGCAACCACACACAGTTGCACTCGACACAACACTCCAGCCTGACAAGTGTATTGGCAGGGAAATATCAAACTGGCTCACATTTATGTAGCATTGTGGTCTTGTTTTCAGCCGCCAGTATATGAGGGTTCTTACACGAGGATCTTTGTATTTGTAGCAGGAAGGTGTGTTTTTGTGTGATATTTCAGTCAACACCTGTACTGCGTATGCTTGTGCCTGTGTGCGTGTGTGTGTGTGTGTGTGTGTGTGTGTGTGTGTGTGTGTGTGTGTGTGTGTGTGTGATCAGGGCATTGCTAATTAATATCACCAACACATTTATCTTGTCATGTGACCAAGTTGTTACATGAGTTTTTACATTAAATGCACTCCAAGTTTGGGTAAAGCGTGTCAGGCAGGCCTCTCTAAATTAGCACTATCAGGAGCTAATTGCTATGTTTTGATAGGCACTACCTCAACATGGTTATGGGCCGATAGGTTTTCACAGCTGGTTTATGCTGTAGACTTGTAATTATTTTAACTACGAAACAGCATGGCAGTGTTGGTTTGACACTTATTCTTGACTTCATATGTCAACCACATTTGATTTGGTGGAAAAAATTCAGGATCTTCACTTACTGAAAACCCCTGACTTAGGAAACTGCCAGAGGATGTTGCAATGAATTATGGTGCATTCGTGGTGTCCTTACTTTTGTGATTGCTGACCTTTTGTTTTGTTGTTTTTGAGGACAACAGCGAGTTAAAGTTTTCATTTATTTTTTGGGGGGGAAAAATCTCCACATAGGTACAAACTTATATGAAACAAAACAAAAAAACATTTATGTTTACCACATGAGAAATTCTAATGATTGGAAAAATATCATAGTAATTAACTATATTTGAGATCTGCACCTAAACCTCACACAGCCGCTGGCGTGATTCTAGACTTCAGCAAAACTTTTGTGTAAATTTGCTGTCGCTTTTTTTCCCCTTCTTCTTCCTGGTTTTTCTCAGTAAATGTGGTGGAGATTGGCAGCTCAATATGTACCTTGGGGGGAAAAAACGCTTGACAGTTTTAACCAATAAGTTATATTTAAGCTGTTTACTTTTCAAAATGTGTGTGTGAGTGTGCGTGACAGTGTGTTTGTGTGTGGTGGGATGTAATGTTACAGCGGTGACAAAGCGAACTGACAGTTACGGTGACTTTTGTGCCTATACATGCTTGTGTGCAATTTCATGTGCAAACAGGACTGAAGTAATGACACAAATTCATTCAACGTGAGGGAATTATTGATAGACGATTGCCACTCAGCAAACGGGGCGGGAAAGTGAGGGAGGAGAGGAGAAAGCAGATCGAGGGAGCACAAAGACACTGGCTCTTCGGAGGCTCAGAGGAACTTCATACCGAGCTTACATTGGCTTCCATTCTGGCCCTCGGCAACTCTGCAGGACCTCCACTTTCCATAAAGCCCATAGGCAGATCACTGGCTCCCTAGGGCTTGGCAGCCATGATGACTCTATTCAACAGCCCTGCTAATGCTATGCTGATTGTCTGAGCACAGCTAGCATGTTGTGTGGCTAAGCACGGGTCATTTCCTCGTTTCCCCCATGTCTCTTTTCAAATGTCCAGGCAGGGAAGGCCTTTACTGGGGCAATGGGGAGCCACTGATGGTGAATAAAGATTGAGGTTTTTTTACATGGGAGAAATCAACCTAGAAAATCACAATAGTGCAAACATTCAAAAATCACCGTAATGCAATTATAATATCAAACGGAAAATGAAATAAAACATGTCTGCAGCATCCCAAGGAAAACACAATGCAGTTACCCGTGCCCCTTTCAGAGTGTGGCCATTGTGCAAGGTGACAAAGGAGGCCTCTTATAGTCATGCTGAAACACAATGGATACGGCCCCTACGGTCACCACTTATTGTACCACAGAAGACCTCCTTCTCCACATTTGAACAGGTGTGTGTGAATATGAGTTCTCGATTGGAGGGAAAATGGTTCACCTCTGCACTGTAAATGTAGCCAGATAAACCTGTCGGTGAAATACAAATATTTTTTATCATTCTGGGGTTTTTTTTTCCTTTGCAGAGAGTATATTCCTCCACCAGTTTCAAGTACAAAAAACATCACATCAATTCCCAGTACCATTCAGTAGAGAAGTACACTTGTGCTCTCATGGACAAACAAGATTCTTCAAACCAAATAACGTGCTTTCGTTGCTAGCTATGGATAAGGTTCTCGTGTTTGTCTCTCCACTTCAGACGACCCGGATCGGATGTGATTTTTCAAAAGTTTTCCAATTTCCTCCTTCCAGTGAGAGTAACTTCTCATTAAATTCTCCTCTGAAGGATTCTCCATCTTTGTCTATGGATAGGAGGAGCTCCATTCACATGCTCTATCAGTCAGTTCCCTCTTTATTCGCATACCTGAGGGTCATCTTTGGAAATTTTGACTTTATTCTCGATAATTCTTGACACATGGTATTCACAACATCCTGTAAGGGAATCACGTTTTACTGTCATCTCTCTGGAAGTTTCAGAAATTTTTAGAATCCACTGTAACTTGACGTCCAGCCAGCTGCAGCTGCCATCCTCCGCACAGCAGCGGGCTGCAGGCTCCTCAGAGCCGCCCTCAAGCCTGCAAGAGCTGAGACGCACTTTCTGACTGGACTATTCCTTAAAGTGTTGACTAAAAGGCTGTTCGATGATCATTTTCAATAGTACAGATGGTTCTCTCAGCTAATCCACAAAGTCTTTAATTTAACTATCACTCAGATTACCGCAAAGTACTGTTGGAAAGGTCAGGTCGTGTGGTTTTATTTAATATGCGTTCCACCTCACTTGGACAAATACATTCCGAGCAATTCAAGTGCGAATAAGGGATTTGAATTTGAACTCCATCGGTGTCTGTAGCCTCTGGACACCTGAGCCAAAATTGGGGGGCTTCTAGTGGAGTCAGTGTTGCCTGGGACTCGCAAGCAAGCTCAAAAACTGCGACAGGAACATTAATTAACAATATCCTGCTCGCAAGATACCACATCTCAAGTTGAATCACTGCCAGAGGCGAACCTCTACATTAACCCATGTGAGGGTACTGTCAGCCATAGACAGCCATCTGTGACATCTCCCTGGTTGTAGGCAAGTGATGAAGCCCACGTAGCAATGCAAGAAGCTGACAAGCTAGCTGCAGCTGGCGCTGCCTTCAAAAACAGAGCCACTGTGGCACATTATCCTGAAATTTACCGCAAGTCGTCTTGCAAGATGTCTTGCAAACCTAATTTATCTAGCTCTCCTTGCTAGTGGCGAAAGCAAGCATTATCCTGCTTCACTGAGTGCAAGCGGCTGCAGACTCTCAATTTGAGTTGATCATGTCATCGCATTTGAGGATGCTGATTGGCCAGGTCAGAATCCCGAACAAAAACAAAGAGACCCTTCAGACTCGGGCAGGAGCTGGGCTTTAGCTGGTGTATTTTAAGGCCAATCCTTTCTCTTTCACTTAGCAGTTCGCAGGCCAATTTGCAGTCAGAGTTGAGAGACGATTGGAGGCTTCACAACTAACACATGAATGCAGATAAACCCCAAAAGCTAAATTATTGACAAGTAACAGCAGTGTTCTTCCTCTACACACTACAAACTGAACTCAAGGACTTCTGGTCCCTAAATCTTGCCCCTCGCCTACAGATTCTCTATTCATATGCAGATAACTGTTTATAGAGATTACACACACACACACACACACACACACACACACACACACACACACACACACACAGTGATGGAAATAAATGATTTTGTTTTTCGCGGTTCCTATATTTCTTTGGGCTGATGTTAGAGGGTTGGACTTACTTGCACTGTTTGACAGAGGCAGACACACAATAGCCGACTGTCAGAGCCTTGAGATGAGTGGGAGGGAGGGAAGAACACACACACACACACACACACAGTGTCAGGGTCAGTAATTGAGTGGGAGGAATAAGCTTTCCTCATTCTTTCTGTTTGCCTGCATGCACCCTCTCCCCATCCCTCTCTCTCTCTCATACACACCAGTCAAACCATCAATGCTCAACAAGCCCAATTTGTTGCCATGAGTTACCATCAGGGTCTGACACCAAGTTAGCTGTCAGTCAGAGCACATGAGGCCTGTCATTAGTTTGGCCTCGACAAACTTGATAAATCACACAAAATTTCCCCCAAATGTAGTAAAGCAGAAAAATTGGAGAGAAAAAAACAACCAAAAAAACTTTATAATCCTGCAACTTTATCAACCCTTGTCAAGCAAAACTTTAAATGTTTTTGGAGAGAAAATGAAATAGACTTTTTATTTGAACTCGGGTAAATAATTACTCACTGTCCCACTTTTAGTTATAATATGTAGCACTTTACTATTATCTTGTTGTTGCCCATGCATTGACTATTTTGTGGTGAGAGGATTGTAAATAACAGAGCAAACTATGCTGAATAAAACCAGGAAGCTGAGGATACCATTTCACAACAAAGTATCTTCTCCGCATTCTAATTTCCAAACTAGTTAGTCACACTGACAGAAATGCACAGTGCTTGATTCAGATATACCTGCGTGAGGCTAAAATTGGCTGATATAATCATTGGGCCAATGAATTGGTCAGGTCCTACTTAAGAGAGATGATTTTCTCTTTAGCCAGCAAGAGACCTTTAGCCTGAGAGCACACATAAACACACACAGCCACACGGGCATAAATGCAGTCTAAATTTGCACAACACTTCAATACAAACTCCTTTTTTCCACATCAGTCACTCAAAAGTGCGCATACACAAACACATGGCCTTGAATAAAAAAGCAATATAAGATAGAGAATAAAAATGCATTGGTGGTGCCCGTATCAGACAAAACAGAGCGACACTGAGATTAAGCATCATACTGCTGAGAAAGAGAAACAGAGATGTGAATAGTGAAAGGCAAGATATCATCCATTCATTTTAAACAGGCATGGCTGGTGATTGAGGCTCTGAATGAATCTGTGTGTGTGTGTGTGTGTGTGTGTGTGTGTGTGTGTGTGTGTGTGTGTGTGTGTGCGTGTGAGACACTGTGTGTGTAAGCGTGCGTGTGAGTGTGTTTGCATTCTGGCCCTAGGGTCGTAGCGGACACATTGACACAAAATAAACATCGCTCAATCTCCCGGCCTGTGATTGCTGCACCAGTGTCAAGATAAGTCCTGGGCCGGTGGCAGCCGAGATCAGCTGCTCGCTCAACAATAGAGGACAGACTGGGAGGAAACGCAGGACATCAACATCGCGCTGACTTTCTGCCCCGATATGTTTGCTGCGGGTTTTCCAAACCAGCGTAACTGTCAGTGCTTGAAACTAACTTTTTTAACCGCTGCCCTGATTTTTGGAGGGAAAAAAATCAGAGGTTCAGACCTGTTTAAACATTTATATTAACAGTTTTCTGTCTTACATCAGTGTTAAACAATCCAAAATCTGATGTGTGTGGTTTTTTTTTTAGGGCTGAGGAAGGAAAGTCTGGACGAAATGATCTGAAATGGTCTTCTGTATTCTGAGCCCAGCCCACAGAAGCTGGCTGTGTCCGTTGTTCGTTGTTTTTACATGGAAAGGTAGAAAAAGAGAGAGAAAAAAATGTGGATGAAGTCAAGGCTCAAAAACACAATGAGCCTGGCTTTGCAGCACAAGCTGGAGGTGAGTTGGGAATCAAGTTTTATTGTTGGTCTCAGGTGGAGCTAGAGTTAGCTGCACACTCAGAAATAAAGGTGCCAGCGTGCACCTTAAACGGTACAAAAGCTTGCCAGTGGGGGGCGATTGTTTACCCGTCAATAGACTTTCTGTTAGTCAAACGGTGCAACCCTGGCCTCTTCAAGACTAATACGGTACTTTTGAGGTAACAAAAATATACCTTTGAGGGAACATTCTTGTGTACTTCTACTTACAGCACTGCTCTTGAATCATATCTCCGCGTTTTTGAGTGTTTTGAGTGTTTACTGCCATCAGTAAGTCCAACCCTCTTAACACCCGGCCAGTGACTGCAGGCTTCTGCTCAACAATCCATCACTTTTCCTTGAACGTTTGTGATATTTACGATTCGAGATGGTGGAGACTACAGTCAGGAACATTAAGATGACGTCCGTCCACACTTTTAACAACAGGTTAATTTAGGGGAATAATCTCTTCAGGGCAGTCTCTGATTAGGAATACGCGTGCGATTTTCAGGAGGGGCGAGTCAGCCCATAAATCAGCCTGATAATCCTGTAGTTTGTGCCCAGGTTAAGCACAAGGTATGAAAGGCAGAGATTGCATGAGGTGGCTTTCAGAGGTGAAACCGAACAAACCTAAAACACAGAGCTTCCAGGTAAAAGGAGCAAGGAGGAAACAGGGAGAGGAGCAGTGCATCAATGCATTAAAGCAGGGTTAAAGTCTCAGGGCTGGGAGTCCTCCCGGCCGATCACCCGTCTCTTTCCTCATTTCCCTCCTTCAGAGCCGCCACCACCGCTCTCTACCCCTCTCCCTCTCTAAAAATGAATTATTCTCATCACGATGAGAATATTGTGAGCATGACAAGTGCGTGTAAACACACACGGGTGGAGTGCTCAAATCCACTAACTGGGAGCTATTAAGTCGTCAGGTGGCACAGCGAGGTTGACAAAAGAGAGAAACAGTGTGCATGTATGTGTGTGCTCAGTGACAGGAAAGAGAAACGATGTGGCAGGTCACTGAACAGAGCAGCCACAGAGAGAGCAGACAGAGAAAGAAAGAGTGGACAGGCAGCCAGAAAAAAACACACGAGGAAAAAAGAAAGAATAGCTGGCAGACTGCTAATTTTACTTGTCATCGAAAAAAACACTGTGTCACTGTCACCTCAAAACCCAGGGGAAGGTGTGTGTTGAAAAGTGTGTGTGTGTGTATGTGTGTGCGCACGTGTGCACGCATGTACGTGTAGGAAACAGAGGAGAATAGGAAATGTGTGTGAGATCAGGGAGAAAGAAAGAAAGAAAGAAAAGCAAAGACAATATATGAGCAAAGTCAGTGTGCTTTTTGACGCAGCAGAGGGTCTTTTAGACTCTGCGTGGGGCGTACACACACACACACACACACACACACACACACACACACACACACACACACACACACACACACACAAAACCCAGCTCATGCCTACCTCTTCAATTTGGTTTCAAAAAAGTAGTTCACTCAATATGGTGCTTTTTTTTTTGTGGGTTTTTTTTTGTTTTTTTGGATGGATCCCACAAGTAGAAATGACAAAGTCAAGACTTGGTTAGAATTCCGTCATGGTCCAGCATTCAACTGGTTAAAGTCAGGGACAGGAGGATGCATATGGATGCACGGTAACGCATGAATGCACATAGATAGTAACAGCTGCAGCGAGACAGACCAAAGTGGGGCCCGGGGGCCAAATTTTGACTGTAGGGTTTGATTTGGTTCGCCAGTTGTAAATAATGTAGATTTCAATATTGTTGCCATTGTTATTTATGAAAAAAATCACACAATAATTATTTATAAATATGTAGGGCTACTAATTATTAATTATTTTTTCAGGAGTTAATCAGGCAGCAGGGTGACACAAACACCAGACGGTGACACTTTGTGCAGGTTGTCAGTTTGAAAAAAAATGAAGACAGACAAAAGTGGACATTAAAACACCATCACCCTGATGTTATTCTGTCTGAAACCTCCATCCAAAATCTTTTTTTTTCTTTATGTTGGCAACCCTCAAGCCAGAAAGCCACATGCGTTTCTGTTGCTCCGTGTGTGATACGGCTGTGTTGGTGCTTCTTTCGGGAGTCGAAATACTAAAAAAAAAAAACATTCAAAAGTTGGAATTTTGCAGAGGTGCATCTCACCCCTCCAGCCTCTCGTGTGTGAGAGGGTTTTTTTTTGGTCACGTCTGACGATAGGGTAGAATGATTTTTGTCGCGCAATAACACCAAGCACCCGTCCAGCAGAGGTCACGCTGACTGTTGAGGAAGTCAAGTAAGGGAAGTCTTTGTGTCTCTATCAATCAATCTCTTACCTATTCTTCAGGTATTAAAAAAAAAAGAGGGGAACATGCTAGTTCCAAATTAAATATCAGTCAAGGAGCAACCTGATGGAACACGGGTGGTAGGTGATCTGAATTTTGGTTCATGACGAGATTCCCCCAGTCAGCTTTGGTTAAGAATTTGAAAAAAAAATCATTCTGTAACGGGGAACAAACTCACCGACTTCCCTCGTGACTCTGCACCATGATACAGAAGGAATACTAGAAGCATTTAATGAGGTGCGCACTGAGCTCACGCCTGGTGACTGTCTTAGATGTTGTACGGGCTTGTTTGTTCTTTATCCATCTTAACAGCTTGTTGTCTGTTCAGCAAACACATCTACAATGTTTAATCTTAATCCTGCACTCAAACTGACTTTGACACTTTTGAGTGCCTCCATGCTTTCATCCACTCTTCAGACTAACCGCAGAGAAAAGATGCTAACCACAAGAACTCTCTGACTTAGGCAGTTAGACCAATTTCTGGCTGTAGCTGTGACGTCAGCCGCTAAGTGGGCCAGGGGTCTATCATTCAGCGGATCTGTTAGGCTTGTAACCTGCGGCGACAGGTCCTTAACGCGCCGCGTGGACAGAGCCGTAACAGATGCCCAGCTAAGTGCCTGATTAAAACTTAATGTGCAGAACGGGCCGTGTGCATGTGTGTTGCTCGACAAATGTGTGTGTGTGTGTGCGTGAGTGTGTATTGCACAGCAGTAGGAAGAATAGTAGATGGGCACCAGCCCTCCAGCGAGAGCGAGGCCATGCCAGCTGCTTCTCTCCCCAGAGACGGAGCCCTGAAGCTGGGCAGCGAGGCAGGGTAGTCAAGGGAGGCTCTACGAGGCCATGGCACAGTCAAAACACAAGTGGCATATGTGACGTGACACTCCACTTATCAAATGAGACTTCATCTAATTATCATACACCCCCACATAGCACACACTCACATAATGACACACAACTACACACACACACACACACACACACACACACACACACACACACACACACACACACACACAAATTCAAATCCAACAGCATGGTTGGGCCATTTATGACAAGTCCAAACCTGCATCTCAACATTTTCTGGGCTGCTGCTGCTGTCACGTGTAACCACGGAACACAGTTTTACCGGAAACTTTGTCAGTCAACTAAGTGGCTGAAGAACAAACATCTGTAGCTAGCAAATGTATACTTGACTCAGGCACTGAGGATTGATTAGTGTGGTCTGCGGATTTTGGGGAATATTCGATATTGAAATGTACTTTCAAAATTGGAACGAAAAAGACATACATTTGAATGGGGAACATTAAGATTTGAGTGTGAAAAATGCAGCACCACAGCGGTTGACTCGCTCAATCTCTTGCTACAAGACAACTATAGTCTTTTTTGTACTGGCAGGAGTCTGGGAATTCACAAGGTGATCCAAACCCCAAATACCAACGCTTCTGTCACCAAACAGGGACGCTGACTACTACAAGGTTGAGTGTGTAGGTGCGCCATGTACTCAAGTACAGAACAACTTAGCGTGGAGGGAACAAAGAGCCAATCGTACTGAGGTATGGTACAAAGCAAGCGTACCTAATATAAAAACACCCTGAGACGGTGTGTGTTTGTTTGTGTCCAGGAGGTATAAGTAGCTTTGTGGGTCAACAAGCCAGCAGCCAATAATTTACCCACTGACAGAAAATTTCATCTGCCTATCATCCTCTCCTCTCCTCTCCTCTCCCTCCACCCCTCTCTCACTGATTATGCCGTCAATACGGTGCGGATGAGAAGAGCTGACAATTGACCAGCCTGGATCAATATCAGCTAATAAGCATGTCAGGAGAGAAGAGAAAAGAGCAAGGAATCGACTGAGTGAGAGAGAGAGAGAGAGAGAGAGAGAGAGAGAGAGATGGTGAGTGAGAAAGTGACGGAGAGAAAAAGCCAGTTTGATCCAATTCGGCTGCTTGGTGTGTGGAGGTGTAAGTGGGATGATTGGCCTGTTATTGCTGGTTTAATGTTAGGCAATCAGAGCCCTAGTGGTCTAGATATCAACAAACATCCATCAAATTGTCCCTTCTTCTTCTTGATACCACCTCCTCTGCCTGACCCTGACAAACAATACAACAACAAAGAAAGCCAAGCAATGGTGGTGTTAAAAAAATAAAAAAAAAACCCAGGGTGTTTGAATTGATAGCCTTGCATTCGCCGCACGAGCCGAAAGAAAACACGCTTGTTTGGGTGTTTTTTTGTTTGTGTTGGGGAGATCTTCACTCATTCTTTTTTCTTTCCTTTCCTGCCTCTCGCCGTCGTTCCCCCTGGCAGAGGAGCACGCCGTTGTTGATGGTGATATAATAACACAGTCAGGTGTCTGTAGCCAATTCCCTGTCATTTGGACTTTTGCGTAAACCACCGTGTATTTTTCTCTTCTTTCTACTTGCTTTCTCTCTTTCACTGCTTGAGCCCCCCCCCCCCCCCAGTTGTCATTTTCTTTTGCTCAAATTACTTTCCCCGTGGCCCCCCAAGACGCCACAATTGCTGGTGTTGTATGGATACTGATAGAAGCTTTTTTGTGTGAATGCAACACTGCTACTAGCGCAGATAGTAAACACTACTTAGTCTAATACTGCCTATTACACAGGAGCAGGAAGATAAATCACTGACTCCAGACTGAGACGCTGTTTGACCAACTACCTGATTGACAAGAGAAATCTGACTGACATCATACAATACACATGCAATAAGAAGTCCATGTTGTGAAAGGATATATTAGTATTTTCCTTATTTCTTGTCATGCATATAATTTTACAATGTTGGATGTTCAGATTAAATCTGAGCAAAAGGATTGTTAAAGTCATTTCCGCAAGCTAAACGCTCAGGTTTCAGACCGCCAGGAATACGCCATTATTGATTTAGGTGGGGGGTTTTTTTCAACCCGTTTCTGTGGAGCTGATGCCAGCTCATATGGTCATCTGCTCCAGGCACAACACACTCACCGTGCCCGGAAGTGGGTCATCAGGTGGAAAGTGGTCTTTTAGGGAAGAGGGGTCTTAAAAGACACAGGAGCGAAATCAGTTTGTTGGAGACTGAGGACGGCTTGGGGGCGGCATCTATTTTTCATACCAATCCGGCATTTCACCGGAGCGTACGTGGAGCGTACAGTATGAACGTTGCATATAAGGTGAGATTTTTACTTCTAGATCAGTGCAAGAATTAGAAAATACAGACGAAATATTTACATCAGGTTAAACTCCAAACATTTTACAAGTGGAGAAAATACAGTACAGTTGTGTCATTTCCCTGTGTGTTTAAGTCTCAACCCAGCGAGGACAAGACAACCTTACACACCTTTTCCTACCAAACAAGACCAGCTCAACGATACTTCCTGCTCTCCCTCATACAAACACACACATACACACACGGACACACACACACACGGACACACCCTGACTGCAGTGAAGCTGTAGTGATGGAATGGAGGGAACGGGCTGTTCTTCTGATTTAAATGTTTATAGATCCCCGATAGGAAGCGGACAGCACTTGTTGGTGTGTCCTCGACCGACATGTCCTGTTGTTTCCTTAACAAGCTTCTCTGGATGCTCAATAAGCAAACGCGCACACACACGCGCGCACACACACGCGCGCACACACACACACACACACACACACATAAGCCAGCTGTGCTATCTGAGAGGACAAGCAGGTCGGTGCACTGCGGGCTGCTTGTGAGCATATGGGTCATATGTCATGATGCAGGTATGGAGTCAGCTGTGTGTGAATGAGAGAGAAAGAGAAGGACAGAGAGAGAGAGAGAGAGAGAGAGAGAGAGAGAGACACACACACACACACACACACAGCTGGGTCAGTGCCAACCTGCCTGCAGACAATAGCAAACAGGGTTAACTCATAACTCACAAACACCAGACGTAACATATGCCATATGGCAAACATACAAACTCAAGCATACTTAATGTGTTATTTCCATGTTAATGCAATCCCCTCCATCACCATGGCAACACGATTGACTGACAGAACAGGAAAGGTTGGAGGGGGACAGGAAAGAAAAAGAAGTGTTGAGATATTTTATACAGAATGCATCTTCTTAACCTCTCCACCCTCACCACCACACACACTCAGGAACAAAGATAAAAATGCAACAATTTATTCCAGTCTTACCAAAAATAATCGAGGAACCACAATGTGAGCCGCAAAGAGGCAAACCGCACGTGATAGTCCGTCTGATAGTGGGCCGCTCATCTCCTGATTCCTCAGCCCCCTCCACCCCTCCCCCCCATCCACCCCAATTCCAGCAAACACACACTGCTTTAGAGGAGAGAGAATATTAAAAACAAACAAACAGAGAATTGACTTGCTGAGAAGAATTACACAGGTGGTGATTACATCTGACCCCTCACCTCTGCTGTCAAAAACCGTGCCGCTCTCCTCTCTGCATCTGTCCTCCATTTATGTGTCAATCCCCCCCCCCCCCCCCACACACACACACACAGACATTTCTCCGTCACCCTGTTAACCTCTGCATTCCTGTTTTTTTTTTGTTGGTTACAGTTGTTGCTCTCATCAAGTCACCTCTCCAGGTAAAAGTTCACAAATTTGTTAACTGTCAGTTTACCGTAATGTATTTAGTTTGGCGTCTCAATTTTAATTGAGGCAGATGAGAGAAAAGAGGCGAAAAAAAAGGTCGAGATGAAGAATGGTAGAACCAGTGTGAAAATGTCTTCTTGCAATTTCTGAGTGCAATATTGCACGTGTGATGTAAACATAAATCAAAATAAATGACTGATCATTTGGAAATGTGTCTTTTCCTCAGCCTACAAACTTAGACAGGCATGAAGAAAGGCAAAACCATTTGCACAGAACTGTTTTCAAAACAACATTTTACCAAATTCAATAAAGAGCAATAACACCTTTTAAAAATATATGCAGTATATATAATTATTCTGAAACACTTGTGTAGTACTGTTCAAATAATAACTGTGGGACTCTTTGGGGATGAGAGCTGCAGAAACTTGGGGAAAAAACGTAATCACACTTATTTTGACTGGTTTTCAACAGCAATATGACGTATAATTTCACTGAAAACGCCATTCAAATGATTATGTTGGGATTTTTACAGGGATCTGCAACAATCAGTGATTGAAGGAGTCTGTAGGATGTGCAGGTGTGCAAATCTCTGCTGCACCACGATGTTCCACTTTGGGTTTTTTTTGTTTTGTTTTTTTTTCCACGCATATTTTAACAAATATCGAATATTGAAAATCCCGGTGCTTTTTAGCAATTTCAACTAAATTTGAATGAGCTGTGCGGCTTTAGCTGATATCACCGTAGCGATTAATCTTGCTACTACAAAGGAGCGTAAACTAGATTATTACAGTTCCTGCTTGTTGGGATTACAGGCCTGAAAAACATTGAATTATCAAGTCAGAACACATGGAGAACATAATTCTCACACACACACACACACACACACACACACACACACACACACACACATACATAGATAGACGAGCACTGTAAACAGCACCAAAGACAAACAGGTTTGTGATTGAGGCCACCTCTGGCTGATGGGAGATAAGGCGTCTACATCTCCTCTTTGTGTCTCCCTGACTTATTGACTGGCTGAGTGAATAGCTGACTAACTGCCTTTCTGTTTAATTTACACCAACACCTGCATCCATTTATTTATAAGATTTTGTTTGTCTGATTTGGAGTGCAAATCATGACTCGCCTCCTTTCTGCAGCCCTTCTCCACCTGTCTTCTTTATATTCTCCTCTCATTTCCTCCTCTCTCCCGTCTCTGTGTCCATTGCACTTTGTAAGCAGACAGAAAGTGAACATATTACTGTTCAATTGTTATTTAATTGCCCCTAATTTGTCCCAATTTTCGACTCGTGATTTAATTTTCGACTGTCAGTGCGAGTGAGCGGCCCAGGGAAGGTTCACAGTGAATTGTGGATTATTGGAACAATAATACCTCACACGTGTGTCTTGTTTGTTAGCCTACACCATGTGTTTATTATAATAAAGTCTTGGCTCATGATTTGGCTCTGTTGTTATTATAGCCGACAGCGTGAAGCGACATCGGGAGCATCCCAATTCAACGAAGAAACTATCATTACCACAGAAAGGCTTGATCTTTGTAGTGTGTTATGTTCCGCGCTGTCACCTTAGTTAACCTTCATTCAAGGAAGTTTCACTGAGAGGAAGTCGCTACTTTGCGGGAACGTCCTGATCACACTGAAGTGGTTAAGGGTCTTGAAGGAGGCGCAGATATTTATTTTATACTTTCCCCAGCCAGATTTATTTTGCCGGTCTGGGGTTTCACCCGACAACCTCCCCAGCAGTCACAAGCTCACGTCTCTAATCTCCACGGCTGACCCCGAGGGTACATGTGACGTGTTTTCCACAGTTGTGGAGTACACCCCGTGTGTTTTCTTCATGTGTTATAAAGCTGGAGGAAATATTACATCAAACAGCCCCAAATACATTAGGTTGCTTTATTTCTTGAGTCTTATCATTCCTGTTATTTTCTCTTGAGAATGCTGGGTCAGGTCAAACCTGGTCTGGATCACACCAAGTGGTGTAAGGAACTAATTAAGCTTTTTTTTTTTATGTTTGTACACTGCGAACACCTTTTTAACCAGCGAGGGAATCGATTAACTATTACAACAAAGATGAGCTCTTCTGTATCGATACACCCAACACACGAAGGCTTTCCTCGTCTTTACCTCACGTGAATCACTTGATTGGACGCATCAAAAGTGTTGGTTGCGAGTCAAAATCAATCAATCAATAATCAATTTCTGCCCAACTGGATGCGATTTATGTTTGGTAGCGGAGAAGAGGCTTAATAAATGAGAGCTGCTGAAACATGCGCTTTAATTGGAATCCTGACATT
>NC_141335.1:6367902-6385402 GCF_037954235.1 Aulostomus chinensis
ATAATTAAGTCAACTCTTGGGAGAGCTTTTTCCCCTTTATGATGAAACTTTTATTTTGATCAAAATTTGACGGAAATGGAGGAAGACGGATTTCTGGACATTTCAAAATTCATTTCTGCCTCAGTCCCCTCAAACACAAACATGCACAGACCCGCCGCAGGGCATTGGGAGTGTAGCTACAGTGCCTATCTAGTACAGCTTTCTCCCTCGCTGGTTTGACTATGGCACTTATCTGCCTACTGCAGAGAGAAGAGAGCAGATAGCACACAGATGAGCTCCACTGTCAGTGTGTGTGTGTGTGTGTGTGTGTGTGTGTGTGCATGCGGATGCGTTCATACTGTAAGTGTGCCTTCACTCCATCTGGGTCTACCATTGTGCAAGTTTAAGTGTTTATACGATGTGTGTGCGACAATGTGTGTTAGCGCATTTGCCATTCGACGTACTGCACAGGAGTGTGTTTGTCTCCCTTTACCTTTTCCACTTATCTTGACATGCAAACCCCTCTGTGTGAAGGTGTGAGATGTGAGTAGTGGCGTCTGACTGTGAGGAGATTTGAGCTGCGGTAATATTCAGGTTTGGAATCCGTCTCTCTCTGTGGGATTAACCTCAGATGGAAAAGATCTTGCCCACAGACTATTGACAAATCCACAGTTATGTATGATACAAGAGCTGGGAGAATGCATACCATGTTGAAGCCAGACCTTACACTGATCTATCAGGAGATCCTGCGCATGTTTCACTTCAGACATCCATATGCAGCATCTGCACTCACACTTTATCTGGAGATTCTGGTTGTTGAAGAGTATGATAGTTTGGATTATGCAGCAGCGTGGACAGAGCCATCACTAACTTGGCACTGCTGACACTGGAGGCAGCTGTTTTTGTTTTTTTTAATACTGGTTTGATACTGTATCAAGTGTAATACAGGACCAGAGGGCAACACCCAAAGTCCTGGATTCATTTCAGTTTCAGCCAAAACATATTTCAGAAAATAAATTCACCAAATCAAATCTATAATATTGAAATGCTGTAATGTACAAAGGATGTTACCATTTATTCCAAAAAGTACTGCTCACATCTGAGAAAAAGAAAAAGTACAGCAAAAAATGTATTCTGCAAACATACTTGTGTTCTCAAACAGGCATACCTCTATTGTGAGTGTGTGTGTGTGTGTGTGTGCGAGAGAGAGAGAGAGAGAGAGAGAGAGAGAAAGACAGACAGAAAGAGATAGAATGAAGACAGAGGGACCAGCATGGGTCATCCATCCACCTGCCCAGCCAACGGTCAATTTGGAACCAGAGAATAGAAGCATTGAGTCAGGTAAATGGGTGGCACAAAGTCTGTGTGTGTGTGTGTGTGTGTGTGTGTGTGTGTGTGTGTGTGTGTGTGTGTATGCGTGCGTGCATGTTCGCCACATTGAAAGGCAAAGCGAGTCAGACCAAGTCCATCACTCTGGATGAATAGGGACACCTCGAGATGAATGGATGGAGATAGAGATGGAAGAATGGGAGAGGATAGGCGGAGGATAAGCAGTGACAGGTGGAGGTTATCTTGCCACAGAGAGAGAAGACAGGAGGCGCACACGGGAGAAAGGGAGCTATTGTACATTATAATCTGGCATCCAGTGAAAAGACTTCATACATGGACAAACACACTTGGCTTCAGTGTATAGGAATTTACAGTGAAGTACTTTGAATAGTCTGTGCATAATGGTATTTTGAAGCTGTGTTTTGTCATAACAAAATAATATCTTGAAGCAGGTGCTGTTTAGACTCTCACTCCAACAGTAAATTAATGGAAAAGTATTTCCTCATCCCTGAGCTTGAGAAGCCCTGACACACGCAGTCAAAGCTGTGTCTGATTAGGGCATTTCCAGGCAAAGGTTCACACTTGTGTTGAATTGTATTAATTTGATTATTTTAGTTTATATAAAAATATACACACGTGTGTGTGTGTGTGTGTGTGTGTGTGTGTGTGTGTGTGTGTGTGTGTGCTTGTTTTATTTTTTATGTAAAGACATAAAAGGCAAAGGATGCAGTCATGCCAACACCAGCAACAATGGATAAAAGACAGAGATTCCATTTCAATACTATTTCATAATGCTGCATCTCCTTCACATTCAATGACTGAGCTTATTGATTGAGGCTTGTGGAATGCCGGCTCTTCCCTCCACAAGAGGTCATGGATATTCTCTTTAACAGGAACATGCCAATGCACCCCGATGAACCAGGAGGTCCCGCACACGCTGAGTAGGGGAACTGGGATGTTTTCAGCTTCCAGAAACTGTGTGAGACGTGACATTGACGGGCAAAAGGCACAAGAGCCTGATGCAGACACACACAATCTGCAGCATTTTCATAACGTCATGTCCAGTTTGTTGCCATTTTCGGAGGCCATTTCTCAACTCTGCCAGGGCAAAGTCAGATTGGTTGGTTTGGTTAGGCTGTGCAGTCGTCACTCTCTATGATAGTACAACTGCTAATAAAACACAAGTTGGGGGAGCAACACAAGGGGATGATGGGTCAATCTCAGTGACTGTTCATCCTTAGTACTCATTCTCCTGCTTCCACAAACATGCTCGAACAAATCCACGGGCCTTCATGAATAGAAACAGACAAATATATTTCTGCAAATAGCCCGAGGCAATTAAACACTCCACACGTTTCTAAAAAATTACCATGCTGCATAGACAGCCCCTAAATAAACTTGCTCAACATCTTTGTTTTTTCTGGTTCGGCTTCTGTCTGACATTCCTTTCTCTCAACGGTTTGTGGCCCTTGCTCCAGTCTTCCCTAATTTCCCTTTCCTCCTGCAGGGTAGTAACTGTTCATCTCTGTCATCCCTCTTTTTTCTGCCTCTCTCTTTTCCTCTCCCTCTCCCTCTCTCTCTCTCTCTCTCTCTCCCTCCCACCTCAGGGCCACTCCAGTCTAAATGGAGTGATTAGTCTAAAGTGGGTGCTGTCATTGAGATCATCCCAAGATAGAGTCCTATCTGGAATGACCTGAGCCGACAGCAGACCAGCTCCAGAGAGAAAGAGAGACACTATTAAATGTTCTATTTGTGACAGCTGGCTGCAGGCGGTGCCACAGCTCCTGCCTCCTCTCTTCAGAGCTCCATCGAGATCCAACAGCAGCTCTTTGCTCTGAGCTGTGTCTATGTCACCTAGTCTCTCTCCCTCCCTCCCTCTCTCACCCCCCCCCCCCATCCACCGAGTTAATGTGGAGAGTTGAAGTGAGGTGAGGGTTAAACCGGACTAACGCTCAACACATTAACCAAATAAATCGAGACATATGATCATAAATAAATTTAGTGGCTTTCAGATAAGACGGCTTTGGCGTCCACCTGTCTCTCTCTCTCTCTCTCTCTCTCTCTCTCTCTCTCACTGTCATCCACACACATTCAAACACACACACACATCGACAAGGACAGGGCATTACAATAGGCTGCAGAGGGTACAGGCTGACAAAAGCCATTTCATCACGGGTTAACCTCATTCGCACATTAATCTGCCACAATAGCTTCCTAATCACATAATCCTAAAAAATTATACAGACAACACCTTTAAATTGTGATTGCACAGCTGGAGGGGAGGGGGGGGATTAACTAACAGGAAAGAGGTGTGTGAGTGTGTGTGTGTGTGTGTGTGTCTTAACTCTGATGTAAAACGGAGATGTGAGCCACTTCAAACACACTCTGTTGGTGTTTGAGATTCGTCTGTATTATTTGTCAAGTGAGAATAACACTCCACCTCTCCAAAACGAAAAAAAAATCCCTCTGTGGGATGTGTTGTTGCGCCTCTTTAGAAATGGAAGTGATTCCTCCCACTTGACAACACATAACTGCACTAATCATTGCGGTGTTAAAACACTCCACATAATTTATCATCTTGCGTCCTACACACAAAAACACACACACACCCACACACACACACACACACACACACACAAATACACAAGATGTATTGGTTCTGTAAATGATCAACAACTGGAGTGTTTTGTTATACACAAAACTAGCACTTATTAATGTCAGGTTACAAACAGCAATTGACTTGTGAATGTATGTGAATATTTGTGTATTCATGGGGTTTTCCGTGTGTACATTTCTCCCTGTGCAGTCACTCTTGCAATTGCGCGCGTGTGTGTGTTTATCACTAGACTCTTCTGTCAGACAAGGTGGGATTAAGGAGAAGGGATAGACTTTTAGAGAACGAGAGAGAGAGAAAGAGAGAGATGCTTCATGGAGCCCATCATGTATGCATTAATTTTTTTTTTCCCCCTCACTGCAATTATTCAAGAGCTGCTGTTTGGCGAGAGTGAGTGAGCAGCAGTAAGGGAGAGAGGTAGAGTTAGATGGTGGATTAACGCAAGGTTAGATCTGCCAGGGGAGTTTACCAGAGCGGTGACATCAGAAATCACCACCATGATGTGTGTGTGGTGTGTATCACTGATGTGACAAATTCCAGCCATGATGAGAAGTTTTTCTGTCGTCCGGTTGGGGTTGAACATCCTTTGTACTTTTATGGAACAAAAATATTTCAACACGCGTTTATAATGAGTTTAGATGACCAAGAGTCCAAAAATGACATGTGCAGAAACGTCAAGAAAGTAAACCATCCATACATCCATTTTCGCCCTCTTATCCTGTTAAGGGTCGGGGGGCTGGAGCCTATCCCAGCAGCCTTCGAGTGAGAGGCGGGGTTCACCCTGGACAGGTCACCAGTCCATCACAGGGCCAACACATAGAGACAGACAACCATTCACACTCAGAGCCACACCTACGGTCAGTTTAGAGTATCAATCAGCCTCGTCCCCTCTTGATGTATTTGGACTGTGAGAGGAAGCTGGAGTACCAGAGAGAACCCACAGGAACAGGGAGAACATGGAGACTCCACACAGAAAGACCCCGTGCTCCAGCCGGGGCTCGAACCCAGAACCTTCTTGCCATGAGGTGACAGTGCTGACCACTGCACCACTGTGCCGCCCAAAAGAAATTCAGTTTTTACTATATTGACTTGTTTTTTCATTTTTCAATGTTTCAGATGGTATTCTGTGGGAAACAGTTGAAGATAGTTTATGATGTAATAGCGGTGAGGGGGGGGGTGGTGTTTGTGCTATTGGTGTGCGCGGGTCAGAGGTCATCAACACCGCGAACAGAAAGCACCTCAGCCTCTGTTCCCTCAAACATCTTCATTTCCTTTTTAATCTGTGTTGGGTCACACTTGAATATCAAAACGTGACATTTGATTCGGGACATCCAGTCGGCGTGTTACATTAACAGCAGCTCCCTAAAGTGTCCCGAATATTTCACGGAAGCATGAAGTGAAACTTGCGAGCGGCTACCACTGACAGGCAAACAGCGGCTTCATACGAAACTCCAGAGGTCGCTTTTGCCGGATGAATTGCGTTGGGATCACATGTTCAGTGGTGTCAACAGCTCTCATAGGGAGCTGTGTTGGTGAGGCAGTGACATAACACTCAGAAATCCCCCCCCCCCCCACCCCCCCCCCACACACACACACAAGCGTCAGGCCTTTTTCTGGGTACCCATGGTCCCTCCATGGTCTGTGGTATGAGTATCAACCATTGCATACTTACAACACTGCACAAGACTTGACAGTTCCTCCTTGTCGTGTTACTCCCATCCTTACACTTGCCCTTTTTTTTTCCCCAGCTCCCAACACATCAATTGACTGTTCACATAATATCTCGCCTGTTGACAGGTGCCATTGTAACAAGATAATCAATATTATTCAGTTCACCTGTCAGTGTTTTAATGTAATGGCTGATCGGTGTAATTTCAGCATCATTTCTCACTTTTCAAACCCTCTCAGATGAGTTGAAAGGAGCGGAGCGCCTCTTAAGATGACACACGCATGCTTTCCAAGCATTCGCTCATGAAAGCAGCATCCACACACAGCTGCGCACAAACATCCGCCGCCCCGTCGAGAGCGGTGAAAGCTCTCACTTGTTCGTTAATCAGATTGTTCTTGCTGCGGGCTTGCCTCAAAACATATGGAGCCTACACCCGCCTGATGCTAAAAGCCTGACTTAGTCCTGTTGAATATTACATGGTGCTAATGTTTCACAGCCTGGCACAGATTGGCAACACACAGTCTCCTGGGTGGAGTGTGAGTGTGGGGCTGGGAGAGGAAAGAGGAAAGAAAGTAGGGAGATACAGCGGCCTTTTGGTTAGCTGCTGCTTTCATTCCAGCTTTCCTTGTGTCAACACACTTCTTTGCATGTACTGACTTGAAACATGCAAGCACTTCATATGAAAAAACAAATATATGGATATCTATACATTTGTTTTTATACACGTGTGTCTGAACGAAGTGATCTGGTCACATTTTAAAGCATTAGCATATTAGCGGCAACAACAAGGATCTGTCAATCCAGATGATCCACAGCGATATGAGACGAGAGCTTTAAATACCGTAATTCAATTACAAATATAGGAATCAAGACATGAATGGTGTCGTGTGTGACAGCCTCACAATTCATGACAAAACAACAGGAGCACAGCCTTAATATTCGATATACGATGTTAAGAACATCGCTAGCGGTGTTGTTGAACACGGCAGAACACGAGTCACTAAGTCGAGCATGAGTGGAATAACAATAGCTTGTCATTTTCAATAGTTGTGAATGTTCAGCACAACCCAAGTGTTATTGATGCAGACGAAGACTGTTTAAGGAAAAAGTGTGTTTGATGACCTGTAATCGCATTTCTTTAAAATACGCAAACAACCGCTATACTGATCCTCAGGTGCCGCTACATCCTGACCTTTGTGTTAGCCCAGCAGTGTTTTCATGTTGACAAGCCGTGTTCTGCTTTTGAGTTGAACTCATTTATTTCATCAATTATTTGGTATTGAGAATTTCAGTGGTAAATTTCTAGCATTGTGAAGTTTCTAGTGCAGGCACAGCAGTCAATATCTGACAGGTAGAAGAGCATGTACTTGATTTTAAGGGATGACATCTAAATTAATGTGACAGACTTTTATGACAAGGTTTCCAATCACTGCCTTAAGCTCACAGCCGTGAAGTACGGGGTCTTAGAACATGAACTTTCAGATGAACACTCGGTGTCATCTGTCAGATTCCTGCTTCAACTCTTCTTTCCCTCTTTGGCTCTAACGTCCTCTTCTTCTCTTTCTTCTATGACACATCCTGTTAACATTACAGAGGCGGCTAACTGGAAACCTGCTCAACGTACCTCTTTTGGTCCATTATATGGTTGTCTGACGAACATTCTCACTCGGCGTGCATGTGTCTCTGCGCGCGCGCGTGTGCGTATGTGTGTGTGTGTGTGTGTGAGAATGTCACAGAGTAGGAGAAAGACTCGTCTGGTTTCTTCACATGACAACGTGCACCGTGTCGTACAAGGATCTGCTTCACATTCATTACGTATCTGGTCCTGAGAAAGAGAATGTTTGTGTGCATCTGACAGAATGGCTCGTCTTTGTATAATGGGACAGCAGGATCTTGACAATGTTGATTTTGAAGCCCTGAAGGGAGCCTGCGTCAAACACACACACAAAAATACACACACACGCCAGGGGGGAGGCCTTCATCAGAAGAAGGTACAGTGTTTTACCAACACAAATCACATCAAGTGATTAGACACAGCACAGCCACTGTGGAGACCTTTGGGAACGGCGACAGATGATGAAAAGGGGCTTCCATCAAGAAATCACACAAAACACACATGCAAACACACACACACACATATGCAAGAATGCAAGCTCAGAGGCTCTCAATCAAACACACACATACATATACACACACACGCACTGAGGGACACCATCAGGAAATCAGCAGCCAATCAGAATAATTTGACTGGGATGATGACAGGTCTGTCCATGGAACAATCTGGAGCTGCCGTCACCCAGAGAGAGCTTTGTTATCCACACACACACACACACACACACACACACACACACACACACACACACACACACACACACACACACACACACACACACACACACACACACACAAAGCTGCCTTTGCCCCTGCATCGTAGGTATGACATTAAATTATCTCTGTATTCATCAAAAAAAGGCATTGCCTACTGTTAGGTTCACCGTACGCGAGTGTGCACTTGTGTGTCCAAACTGCTCACTTTCATGTTCAGTAACATAGCGAAGATGCGGCTGACAGCTTGAGTGTGTCCATGCGTCTGTGTATGTAATTTTGCATGTGTAGGTGCGCGCCTGTTCTTTGCGCTGAATACAAATCCAGTGGCGTGTCAGTCAAACTGGCAGCGTTAGTCTCCCTGGCAATTTCCATGAGATTCGATTTAGAGGGCTAATGTATAATAGGCCCTCGAAGGGAGGTGGGAGAGTATTAATTGAGATGGACTGAGAGGGGGGGGGGCAGGAAAAGGAAAAGTGACAAGAGAGAGACAGAAAGTGATGTTAGTCTGAGCCGAGAGTGGACTCTAGTGGATACTGTCAGTCACACTTACACACACACACACACACACACACACACACACACACACACACACACACACACACACACACACACACACAACATCGTGAGAGGGCGACAGAGAAGAAGAAAGCAGTCCACATCCTTGCCTATATCTTCAAGTCCCACTTGTCCTTTGTTAACTGTCTTTATTCCACACACACACACACACACACACACACACACACACACACACACACAAACTTGTTTCTTGGACAATGAGATCGATCAATATTATTGATAACAACCATGGAAATACCAAACCGAGTTAACTTCTTAAATGAAAAATTTGGCGAAAAATGTTTTTCTGAATGAATGTTAAAAAAAAGAAATGTGCATGGTGAAAGTCTTAATCAGTAATGGCTAGTAGCATGATGGCTGCATTGTGCAGAAAAAGTTATCAAAAGATAGAGTTGAAACATACTTAGTTGATCCATGAGGAAACAATAAACGATGTGGTTCAATAACTAATTAATTGATTTTAAGTCATTTATTATAAAAAAAAACGTTAAAGACAAATACTCAGCCTGAGATTATGTCATCTCTGCGCTGAAGTTTTGCTGCTTTGCCCTGTTTTATCGTGATGTAAACTTAATATACTTTAGTATCATAACACAAAATGAAACTGACGGCCATTTTCATCATCTATGCTGTATCTTGTACATAATACAAGTAATTGATATCATTTTCATCAGTTCAATAAATATTTTTTTGAAGCCCTAAAAACAACAAGCAAGTGTGTGTGTGTGTGTGTGTGTGTTGGGGAGGGGGGGGGGGGTGTCACTGTTCAGCTTTTCCACACCTGGCAGCTCCACAGCAAAGTCCAGAGTGGACGACTGCTGGTCTCACCTCAATCACCAACACGGCAGCCTGCTGCCATGAAGAGCATCTGCCAGACTGAACATTAAGACGTTACTGTTCATGTGCCCTGGTGGGGGGGTTGGGGCACATTATGATGACCAAAGGACAGCGTTTATGTAGATGTAGATACACCGACTCTCTTTCTTTGGATCCTGAGTTTGAGTCCTATTCAGGTTTTACTAGAAAGTCAGCAAAATGACAAAACTAATTAGACACAATTAAGAGACTACTGTGATAATCAGCCAATGCTAATTGCTATTTGTGTACGAAACACTTAACCTTACTTAGTTTTAAATACCTCACGAGGTGCAACTGTTATATTTATTGACGTCCTTCAGTTTAAATATCGGGATGACTTTTGCCAGATTTTTTTGTGATTTTATTTCCTCCACTACATCGAAGAGTTGTTGCCATTTTTGTTGGAATCAAATGGCTTACCTTGTGTGTGTGTGTGTGTGTGTGTGTGTGTGTGTGTGTGTGTGTGTGTGTGTGTGTGTGTGTGTGTGTGTGTGTGTGTGTGTGTGTGTGTGTGTGCGCACGCGCACACGCGCACTGAGTGTCTCCATGCCTCTGTTGGGCCGAGTTTCCGTATGACCACTTTAAAGCACTAAGATGTTGTCGAGCAGGAATGTTATTGATGTTTCTACGGCAACCTAGGGGCTTGAGCGGAGGATTATGTTGGGAGAGAAAGACAGAGAGAGAGAGAGAGAGAGACTGGGAGAGAATAACACAAAATACATCGTAAATGGAAGTGAGCAAAAGGAAGGAAGGAAGGAAGTGAGGATGGAGGGTTTTTTCACCACCAAATATCTCTCTTTCAGCTGAAGAATAGCCACTTCAACTACCAGACGGGATGAGAGTGTGATGGTGGATGGTTTGTTCTGAAGGTGATGCAGAAACAAACAGAAAAATTACACTGTACAGATGGTATATCAATTATTAGTATAATTAATATAAACAGGTATTTATTTTATGTTGGCTTCTCCGGCATCAGAAATATTTTAAGTTTTACACAAGTAGGCGTGGATGACAAAATCTGTTTATTTGGATACGCATTTCAGAAGTGTGTTACTGCCACAACAAGGGGAGTACAAGCAGAGCGAGCCAAAAATTTTGGACTAATGCTATAAAATGGGACATAAAAATACAGGAAAAAGGAACATGTGATTGGTCAGAAGGACGATGAGGACAGGAGGAGAGACAGAGAAGAGAGAGAGAGAGAGAGAGAGAGAGAGAGAGAGTCCCGGTAGGAGCATCGTTTATCGTCCAGCTGGCACAAACTAATGTTCTTCACCATACGTACCCTTTCAAATTTTATCTCTCTCTTCTCCCTAACACACACACATGCACACACGCACACAGACTAAAAGCGCACACATTCTCTTTCCTCCCTCTCTTGTTCGTTCTCTTCCTGTCCCACATCAATCAAATTTACTCCCAAAATGATCATCTGTTTAAGGCAGATTATCTTAGGGAAAGCAATCTATCGAATTACAATAGCACTACTTTATCCACCTAGCCAGACATCATCCCTGGAGTGTGTGTGTGTGTGTGTGTGTGTGTGTGTGTGTGTGTGTGTGTGTGTTTGCATGTAAAATCACAAAACAATGTCCTGTGCATGTTTTTTTTTTTTGCATGCCAACATGCATTTGGACACACAACACACAGACATACACACGCACGCACTGCGTGCGCACGCACGCACACACACTCATTCTCACTCACTGAATGCATTTGTGCCAAATCGTTTGCATGTGGGTTTTTTTTTAAGTGAGTGTTTGCATAATTGTAGGTATCAGTGGAGTCCGGTTCAGGTTCATTCCCTCTTTAAAATCAACAAATACAATTTTCAGTCTTAAATTGGCTGGGAAAGCAAACACGCTGCTGCTCCTCTCTAAATGTGAGAGGGATTCCTGAGGGAAACTTCTGCTGAGTACGAGACAAAATCATTTGTATTTCATGATCTAAAAAATACATTTATATAAATGGAAACAATGAGGTTAGCAGAGCGTTCAGTCACTAGACCAAAAAGCTTGGATTGGTTTACTGAAGGAAACCCTCTTTTCCTCAAATTTCATTTACTTATTTATTTTTTTTATATTTTAGAAGTTTGCCATGGCTGCACTTCTCACATTATTCATTTGACTAATAAATAGGCGGTGGTTCCTCTGTGAGGGTGAATCTCAGAACAGCTTTTTTTTCAATATGAATGATCTTTTTCCCGGTATTAAAACGTTATTTCGGAATTGATAATTGCCTTTGACTAACCGTGTGTCTTCTCGTAGGAAGGCCCGGAGCAAATCTTGAAAGACTTGTAAACCCAGATTAGAGGTGGCGAGACATTAAGACATGCAGGAGGCTTTTTCAGAGTTTGGTGTTAACAAATAGCCTGCTTCCTTCCACAGATAGAAACTTATTCTGACTAGTAATTAAAAGAATTTTCACCGCTGTTGCCAACACCACTTAATAAAAAAAAAGCAGGGGAGAAGGAGTGTAGAGTGACTGGATGGAACGGGATTGAATCTCAACGTGTGTGCGCGAGTGTGTGTGTGTGTGTGTGCGTGTGTGTGTGTGCTCGCTCCTCAGCCAAGGGCCTTGTGCTGCGGGCACTCTGAGTGAACAATCAAAACAGCTCAATTTAGGCTTTATCTGCAGCTCAAGCATGCAAATAAACGCACACAAACACGCACGCTCGCACACGCGCACAAATCCACAGGGGCTGAAACAAAAGGACCACGTGAAGTGTGGAGGAGAGGAAGAAAGAGGAAAATAGGGACATCGGCCATGTACTAGAATGATGATGCCAGTGGCGTGGAAGGTCAGGGAAACGTGGAACACCTGATCTCTCTCTCTCTCTCCTTCTCTCTCTCTCTATCTCTCTTTCTCTCTCATCCATTAATACTAAGACCAGGCAGTATTGACTGACAACCACCACAGGACGATCTATCGAAACAGGCTGGTCAATTCAGAGCACACATACAAGAGCGCATCGAGACAGAAACATGGAGAGAGCAAGTATTCAAGGAACATAATAGAACATATATCTTTAGAACCTTGGACACGTCAGCAAAATCAAAAACTACATCAAACCTTTCAGTTAGGAAACACACCGATCACTTAATACAACTCTTGATATACACGCGACGTGTGCACGTCGTCACTGTTTGTGTTGTTGGTACACAGAAGAGACCATTAGACAGTTGTTAGGGAGCTCCTGTAGGTCTTCCTCTACTATGAGGAGAGGTGTCAAACAGCAGCCACTGCTCCCACCCACAGGCTACAAGAGGTACTGCGGGTCAGAAGTGCAGCACTTTTGCACTGAAAGACCTTTCTCACAAGTTCCACGAGGTCTCAGTTTGGTTATGTTTGTTTTTGTTCTTGCTTCAAATAACTGATGGTAGTCAACAGAGACCCTTTTATTCTTTATTTATATTACGTTTTTACAGTGTATATTTATTGCGTTACAATGTTTTTTTCCTCATTAAATGACAGTCCAAATTGAAAGACAATTATTTCTTTTACAAACCAATCATCAGTTTAATTAATTTTTCATTCTTTGAATACAAATTTTTAAAGGTGTAATGATAGAAATGACTATTAACCAACAGATAGATTACACAATTTAAGTATTTCATTTGATTTTTGCTGTTGGCTTAATATAATTTTGTGAATCATACTTAAATATCCTCTTGTACACTGCTTCTATATTCATATGACCCTGTGTATATTTTCTGCATATTTTTGTACATTTCTTTGACCTTCTGTTGCATGTTTATAAAGTTTTAACAATTATATTCTTGATGTGCTACCTTTGCAATCCCTTCCACTATTAAAATATAGCCATTATTGAACTAAAAAAAAATTATTTTAACTAATTTTTATCAAAATAAAGAAGAAAACACACATGGATGTACTCAAACTGGAGGTGAAGAGATTACATGGTGCCCATCTTCAGCCTGTCGTCCAGCAGTTTCAGATTGCTGTGCTTTTTTCAGTGACATGATGCTGCCTTCGAACCGACGCTACGTAAATCCACACCAGTTGCAGGAGCTAAAGGAGGAACCAGATATTTGACCGAAAGTGCAGAATAATGAAACAGACAAACAGCATGACGGAAGTGAGATTGGGGAAAAGACAGAGAGGCACAATGCTTCAAAATTATGTCAATAAACCATGCTTACTGACAGTTCCAGGCTAACAATAGTTTGCTCTTTGTGTGTGTGTGTGTGTGTGTGTGTGTGTGTGTGTGTGTGTGTGTGTGTGTGTGTGTGTGTGTGTGTTTTCTTGTCTGTGGCCAGGCTTGTTATGGCCCATTCCTGTGTGATTGTCCTCAGCAGGACATGACGCCACCAGTTTTGTCTTCTTGACTTGGTGCCACAGGAAATAAACCTGAGAGGGAGATATCAGCCTGTCGGTTTATAAATCTGTGTCTGTCTGCTGCAAAAGATGTGATCTTGAATAAAAGTAGAAACAAAGAATGAGCAATGTAACTGAGGCTCAAGGGACTCAGGCCACTGATAGTGCTTTAGGCCTCGCAGAGGTTGCTCTGAGATCTTCCTGCAGCTTTTGCTTTTATTCGCTTTGTAAATCACCTCCCCCGAGGAGTTTAGCTCTCACCCCTACCTGTTGGTTTATTTATCGGAGGGATAAGGCTCAAACTTCTGGACTGATTTATGTGAAATATTAGGGGAAGAAGGATCGTGGCCTTGAGACAGAAGTCTAGATACTAATCTCCTCTTTCTTGAACATTGTCAGAAAGGGAGGCAAAATTTGTGCATCACGTAGATTCTTCCACTGATAATAACTGAATGTGGAGGATTTTGGATGATGAAAGTTTTTAAAAGTCAGATAACCGAGAAGATGTTCCAACATTCACACATGATTTCAGCATTTTTGCTTCATTCTATTGGCTCTTCTTTTAATGCTTTAATAGGGTGCGACTTATCAACTGAGAGGCTTGTCACAGGCCCAAAAATACGTTGTGGTTTGATGAGAAAACTCACAACTGGACAGAAGCTCCGCCCCCGGCCTTGATCCTGCAGCTAGCTGAACAACGGCGGGCCCGGTGACATGGGTCTCTCCCAATTGTGGTGCAACTGACAAATGTGCTCGCTTTTGTTGTTATTTTCATTTTTCTGTGATGGATGTTATGGAAGAGAGTGTGTTTGTTATTTTAGGCTATTCTCTCTCTCTCTCTCTCTCTCTCTCTCTCTAGTAGCTTTGTTGTAAATCCAAAAAAGTACCTCTTCAGATTTCTCTACAGATATTACTAACACTGACTCATCTGTCATTGAACGAAGTGCCGTTGTACTTTTTCCATTTTTGGTTGCTCGATTGAGAAAATCTAAAGCTCTATAGTACGAGAAAAGTATCATCGGTTGCTTGTGAACAGACATGGACCTTTTATCTGGTGGCGCATTTTAGATTTATCATTTTTGTGTGACAAGCAAATGCAATAATTATTGCTAGCAAAAGCTAACAGGCAAACTTGCAATATTGGTTGGGGTCTTGTCTCTGTTTGGGCCCAAGCTCGTATTCCTCATGACTGGGTGGTGAAAAAGGTTCAAAATAAGCCTCTCACTCATTGCTAACAGGCTACCCTGTTAGGCTGCTAGCTAGCAGGTAATGCTTCCATCAATCTGTGAAGAAATGTAGTTCCTTGCAGAACACCTGACATCATTCGTATCTTATTTGGATTGACGGGGTTCAGAGTCTGGAGTACGCTCTGGACAGGTCGTCAGTCCATGACACAGCTGACATGTAGAGACAGACAACCACCAACACTCAGATTTAAACTATGGGCAAGTTAGTTAGCAATTAAGAGTCTCCTGCTAACCTAACTTCCGTTGTGTGTGTGTGTGCATTCCAACACGCGCGCGCGTTGTCTAGTTTATTCTTGGAAAAGAATGTGAAATCTCTCCTTAGCTCTTTCAGCGCTGCAGTGCTCCTAAATTCATCAGCACAGCTTGTGTCTTTTGAAAAGGATTATATGAGAATGTTAATAATACATCGAGCACCATAGATACTGAGCAAAAATCATTTTTCACATCTACGGTGCCCACTCTGTGCCTCGTCCCTTTTGTATCTCTGGACGTGTGTGTGTGTGTGTGTGTGTGTGTGTGTGTGTGTGTGTGTGTGTGTGTGTGTGTGTTTGGCGCTATAGCTCACCTACTCCTCTTCACAAATGACAGCGCTGCGGCTAACAACCACTCCTGCCCATTTTGACTGGGCAACAAGGGCTTAATGACAAGGCACATAACAATGGAGAGGAGAGGGGAGTACAGTAGAGCGCTCCAACTAAACTATCAGTCTATCAAACAATGGCTTGTCAGCCCTGATCTTCTCTTCTCACTCTTATTGTGCCGCAAATAAACAAATCAAACACACACACTCTCACCTGAGCACATAGGTGCACATACACACAATGAGATGCAAAAAACAAGCATCATCATTAATGCATAAATGGGAAAACATGCTCAGGTATGCATTAGAAACATGAAAAACAAAGTGCAAACTCTGCCACACACACACATACACACACACAAACACAGGCAGTATAAATGGCTGTACAAGCAGGGTTTGATGACAGCCCCCTAACAATAGAGAGCAGAGCAGCCTAGCTATCTGCCTGTCACACAATGATGGGGGTACTGTTGAAGAGGTTGTCACCACCAATACATGTAAACACACACACACACACACACAGAAAATTTTATCACAAAAATAAAAACATGAGCTGTAGAGTGTGTGCACATGTGCATGCCAGCGGGCACACACACACAAACAGGGTAATTCAGAGCGCTGCCATTTATGTGAAGAGTGCTCCGTTTTCCAGACTGTGAGTGGAAGTGAATTTGCTTTTTCTGTCGAGTGCAAGTCAGGTTGGATTAAACAACACTTGGCCAGTGCTGATGGGTTATCACTGTGCATCTGTGTGTGCATTTGTGTCTATTTGTGTGTGTGTGTGTGTGTGTGTGTGTGTGTGTGTGTGTGTGTGTGTGTGTGTGTGTGTGTGTGTGTGTGTGTGTGTGTGTCGTGATGATGCCCACAGGCGCTTGGATTTGATGCAGGCAAATCTGTAGACAGACCCCTTCCTCTTCTCCTGTCAGGGCCCATCTCGCTCTCATCTGTTTCTTTCAAGGTGTCCTTCTCTGTTCTCCTGCTCATCATCTTTCACTTTGTTTTCGCCTCCTCCTCCGCTGCTCGCCCCTCTCCTCCTCATCCCTGTCTCTCCTACAACTCTGCTCTCACTTGTTGTTTACACTGGTGCTTATCGAGTCGTTTTAGGTTTTTTTTTTTTATACTCTGAGTTATGTTTCCCTCATCGGGGCACAGAGTGGTTTCCAAACTAATCATGTACCTACATAACAAGCTTTTCAAAAGATGTAAACCCTAATTATGTTTTTCATCTAATATGGATATTGTCCAAATATCACCGGGAGCTTTATTAGGACTCGTTAAACCTTTTTTCTCCCTCATGTTATAAGACTGTTGTTCCTCTGAGCTCTAGGGATGCATTTTTGTTGTGCAAAGCCACAGTTTCCAGTGTTGGGTACTAATTAGCTGCTCTAATGAGAAATTCATAGAAAACCTGTATGAACATTGGAACGAAACCAAATCGTATGTGTTCTGTTGCCAAATAACACTATTATGTGACATTTGTATAGTGAAATGTTTTTGATTAAGTAGTGACTTCACTTTATGTAGCTCTCTCCATCATGTAAATTAAAAAACTAAAGTAAATGAAACATCTATTAGTAATGATTTGTCCAAGAAGGAAGGTCAATGGTCTTTACATGCATAGACACCACTGGTTTATATTTTCTTACCAGCAAATATTGGAGATACGTTAATGAGGTGTTCTACTGCTGTGAGCCTGGTACAACAGCAAATATGAACCCTCATCGCCATTGAACCCAGAAGGCCTCCTTTTAATGCCCGCGTAAGTGACACAGCTGATGTTTCAGTGCCATTTGACTTAGATGGCACTGAGCACTTCTAAAAACTATTAAAAAAACTATACTGTTGCACTGCGTGACTTATAAGCATGCAACTTTTTTTCTATTTCATCTCTTGCATGTTGGGAGATGCAGTTTCTGCACGTTTACACTGACTGGGTAGTGTGAGGATAATAAAGTCCAGGCCTTCTGGTAGGGGGAGTTTGT